>NC_133160.1:95128659-95434596 GCF_040802235.1 Manis javanica | reverse complement strand
AGAAGAAAACATGGGAAGATCGATTATTTCTTTGACATATCTTCTTGTAGAGTAACATAAGCATGTATAGGTTTTAAACTACTAATTAAATTGTGCACATACATTAACATAATAGGAATACAGCTACATAACAAAAGCAGACCTACAATTACCAGTCATATCCAGTGAAAACAAGAAAACCAGTTAGGTACCCTAGGCATTTGTGAAAACTTATCAATGATATGATGAATATTGTCTTTTTTCTTTTAGGGGGGAGCATTAGTGTTCTTGATATCAGCCCTGTTTTGGGGGGCTTTCAATGTTTTTATTAAAGTTAATTGACATACAAAACTATATTGGTTTCTGGTGTACAACAGTGATTCAACAATTACATACTTTGTGAAATGCTCACCATGGTAAGTGTAGTTACCTTCCAATCATCCTAAAAAGACATTGCAATATTATTGATTATATTCCCTATGCTGTACTTTCATCCCCATGACTTACGTATTTTATAACTGGGAGTTTGTACCTCTTTAGCCCCTTCACCTGTTTCACCCATCTCCTGGCTCCCTCCCCTCTGGCAACCACCAGTTTGTTGCCTGTGTTTATGAGCCTATTTTTGTTTTGCTTGTTTTGGTGCATATAATTGAAATCATATGGTATTTGTCTTTTAATGTCTGGATGTCAGCTCTATTCTGACTTAAATAAGAATGAAATATGGAATTTTATAAAAAATTTTATGGTTATCCCTAGGTTTACTGCCATAACTTTCTCTGCTACTTCATCTTAATTCAAATGTAGCAGTTGGAATATCTACATCACCATAAAGTTTGTACAGTGCATACAACATTCTAATGCTCCAAGCCTGTTTGTCCTTGGCAAAAATATAAATCTATAACTACATTTCCTTTTTGAAGCAGTTATATAAATCTTCTTAAATGTTTCTCAAACACGAAGAATCTAGCCTTATATCCATGTTTTATTTCAAGGACTTTGCAGCCGTTAATTATAATGGCTGACAAGTATGGGCAGCCAGGTTTAAGGGAAAGGTAAGTCTCCATTGGAAACTTTCACAGAATACATGAAGGGCTTAAAAGTGATAATCTAATCTGTTAGTCATACCAGGGCAATTAAAAAATAATTCTTTCAAACCTACTTGTAGATTTCTTCTAGAAAGCTCATTAAAATAATTAAAACAATAGAAATGACTCATCTTAGTTACCACTATTCCCTCCTTCTAAACTGATCTGGAAGTTAGTACTTGCAGGTGGAGATCACATTTAAGGAGCTCTGTCTCCATGTTTTCATGAGTCCAGGCAGTGACTGGAGAAGGGCCTGGCACACAGTAGGCATGTAATAAATATTTGATGATGAAAGCATAGGGACATAGGTTTTGGAGGCAGTCAGAGATGGTTTTGGATCCCAAATTCCCCACTGCCCCCCTCTGGACTCCATGATGCACTGCCCTGGTTTTTCTCCTACTTCTTTCTGTCCCAAAGTATTTATGTTATTTGCCTTATGCCTTAGGGGCACTTCTGTTTTCATGCAGTTCTGCCCCTTTCCAATTGCATTAACTCCCCCAGCCTCAGAGCATCAAGATGCTTATGACTCTTGAATCAATTCTTCTCAGATCTTTTTCCTGAGTTCATATATTCCTTAGACTATCAGTACTTATTAGATAAACTACAAGCACCTCCAAATAAAAACAAAACAAAAACAAAACCAAAAAAAAAACCTGTGAGCTTTATGAGGGAAAGGACCATACATGTTATCCCCTCTACTTCACTCCCGTGCCCAGCATAGGGCCTGCTGCATTGTTAGGCTCTCACTATCAATTTGAACTGGATGAATATCCATAACTAAACTCATTATCTTTCCCCCATTCTAGCACTTACCCCACTGTGAAGTAATTGACTGCTTACTGGTCTTTAACCTTCTCCATGAGGGCAGAAATCATGTCTTCCTTGTTCATTGTGGTGATAAAACAGAGCACATTTTTAGGTACCTAATAATGGTTCAAAAAAACATTTGCCTCATGTTACTGCTTTTCAAGACCTTGAGCTAGTCGTTTATCTTTCCTGAGCTTTATGTTCTTGATCCATTAAATAGTAGCATAATAATATTACCTTATAATGCTGTGTTGTAAAGATGAAAAATTAAGTATCATATGTATAAAATTTCTCTTCCCATATATTTCTCTTTTTATTATAGAAAAAAGTTTAAATACATATACACATGCATTTAACTAGAGACTAGGTCTCTTCTGCATGTATACTGCAAGGGATGGGGAGTTGGAAGGAATTACACATTAAAAGAGATTTAAGAGTCAAACAAAATGTAATATATGGACCTTAGTTGCATCCTGATTAATACTGTGTTGGAGTTTGTTGCAGGCAGAATAATAGTCCCCCCCAAAAAATGTCAATGTCCTAATACCCAGAACTGCAGATGTTATATTACATGTTAAAGTAAGAAATTAGGCATGCAGATGGAATTACAGTTGTTTATCAGCTGACCTTATAGGATATTATCCTGCATTAGCTTCGTGGTCCCAATGTAATCACAAAGATCTTTAAGATCTTTAGAAGTGGAAGAGGGAAGCAGAAGAGAGGGTTAGAGTGATGCAGTGGAAGACCTCAACCTGCTATTGCTGGCTTTGAGATGGCAGAAGAGGGCCATGAGCCATGGAATTTGGGCTGCCTCTAGAAGCTGGAAAAAGCAAGGAAATGAATTTTCCCTAGAGCTTTTAGAAAGAAACACAGCTCTGCGAATACCTTGATTTGGGCCCAGTAATAACCATGTAGGAGAACTATAAAGTAGTACACTTGTGTTTTTTTAAGACAATAAGTCCTTAGTAATTGGTTACAGCAGCAATAATAAACTAGTACAGGGGATAATAAGAAAAAGTTGAAAATTGGTTATTTGGTAACAATAAGGAAAATTTTAGTTTAGGTATGATAATGGTTATTATGGCTAGGTTTTTAAAAAGTATTCTTATAGAGATGATGACTGAAAATATTTTAGATTAAATGATATATCTGAAATTTGCTTAAAATCGTTCAGAGATGGCAGGAGAGTGAGTGGAATATGCGTGAAATGTGATTGGTTATAAAGTGATAAATTTTTAAAGCTGATTTGTTTCCCTTGTTACATTTTACTGGTTTTTAAAATAATGAATTGTTGCCTTAGCATTCCCAAAAAATGATCAATGCTTTTTCTTTTTAAATTCCAGAATCATTGTGAGTTCATGGGTTTAAACATATTTGAAGTATTTTAATCCTTTGTAGTTACTATTCTTATTAATACTCAGCTGTCTCATCTGCTTCCTCAAACCCATTTGATACAACTTTAGTAGTCTTTGATACCTTACTGCTTTCTAATTTGACAAGATATTCTAGAGTTTTTTGTTCATTATTTTCCTCAGAATCAGCTGCTTCACTAAGAAGTCTGGTTTCTTTTAGTAGGAAGACCGTCCTTTTGGTGCTAGAGTCATTCATTCTCGAAACAAAGATTTATTAAACAATATGCCTGGGGACTATTCTAGGTGCTAGAGATTATAGCAATGAACAGAATAGACAGTGTCCCTGGCCTCAAGGTGTAGGAAGATAGATAATAAAAAGCAGTAAGAGGAATATAATACATGATAGATGGAGTTGAGTGCTGTGGAGAAAGACAAACCAGTTAAGGAGTATAGAGAATGCTGGTTTATGGGGGAGGAGGTTACTATTTTATATAGGGTAGTCAGAGAAAGCTACATTGATAAAAAGACCTGTGAGCAGAGAGCCTAAAGGAGGCAGGGAGCAAGCCATGCAAACAGCTGGGGGAACGATTTCCAGGGAGACAGAATAGAATGTACTGTAATAGCATCGGAAGTATACTGGTCATTTGTAGAAATTGTAAGGAAGCCAGTGTTCTTTTATGTAGTGGGCAAAGGAAGAGTGGCCAGTCAGGTTAGAGAGATAGCAAGAGTCAGATTCTATAGGATCTCTGGTTGTACTTGTGAGTTAGAAAGGAGTTACTGAAGCGTTTTGAGCAGAGCAGCAGCATGATCTGACCAGTTTTTACTGTTTGCTGTATTGTTGGCATCAGTCACTGCAATAAGCCAAGCAAGAGGGTGGTATGGACCGGACCAGGATGTACTACAGAGGGGTGAGAAGTCATCACGTGATTTACTTCTCATGTTGTCATGAGCAGTTCATCTTCCAACCCAGATTGCTCTCCTATGAGTAATATGTTCACCAATTCAAAAGCGCTACATCTACTAAGAGTAACCTACCTTAAATGACACGAGCAACATCTGTTTGCCTTAACTTTGTCTTTTGGGATATCACCCCCCAGCCTTAGCTGACCTGGTTAAGTTTCCAAGTAAGGTTTGGCATAATATAGTAGTTTTTTACCTAGTACGTATCAGTATATATCAGAATATTTTACTGGTAGTTGAGTTTGACTTGAACGAAAAGAGTTAACTGATGAATTTCATGCCTATTCAAGTACAGTCTGGCCAGTTGTTTAATGTATGCATTACAATCTTCACTACTGTTTTTTTTTCAAGTGGATTGGTTTAGAGTTAACAGTCTTTTTTAACAGCGGTAGAAAGCAGAAGTATCAAATAACCCACCTTATTCTTAATACAGTTAGAAAACATCTGTTGCAGAGAATTCACACATGGTACTACCAGGAGTTCTACTGGTTTTAATCTGTGTTTTCCTTCTGGAAACTCTATTTTTATTAACAAGTGCCTTTTTAGTGGGCTCAGCTATTTTTGAAGTGCACAGTGGGAAATCAGATAATTTCTAATTCCTTATGTATTACATAGTATTTTATAGTATTATATATTACCTTTGTAATATATAACATAATATATAAATCCCCAGTATTATACTTATGTGGCCCATCAGTGCAGAAGTTACTTGGATAAACTTGATAGTTATTTTGTTAAGGCCTTACACGATTAGAAAAGAAAATTAAATCTCAGGAAAAGATTGATCAAACCTTGTGTTAACTTATTTGCTAAGTAATGCAAACCTGAATCTGCTTGTGGGGAAAAATGCAACTAAGATCTTTCTAGGATAAAGAATTTTGACTTTATCTTTCCAAATGATATATAACAAAGATTTCCATAATAACAAGGGTAAGTATTCTTCTAAATTAGTGAGTTATATGGTTCATTTAAAAATTCTTTGTCTCCAATTTATAGTCTGTAGTCTGAGAGAGAAATTTATTTCTTTGTAGTAAATTAAATTTCATATTTTGTAAGTCAGGATCTGTTTACTTTTTTAAAAAAAACTATTACCTTTAGAATTCTCATGTATATCACTATGACAAATACTTTAAAAACTGGGAACTCAATATATTGTGGGTTGGGCATGTTTTATTTGGCAACTTTATACTGAGAATATATTCTGGTATGCAGCTAGGTTTTCCTATTAATTTATATTTATGTATTAACTGATAATCTTTGTAATACTAGGTTTGATTGTCATGCTAACAAACAAAAGCATAGAATATGTATGAATGTATGTCATTCTAAACCTTTAGACAACTCATAAATAACCATTCTAAAGTTAGAAAAATGTTTTCACCAATCACTATTGGTCTGGAGAGCAGCTAGTAGTTTACCTTTCTAGATGAAGTGTATTTTATACAAAAGGAAAACATTTTCAAACATGGTCCCAGTGGAGTAGGGATTAGCCACAAAAGAAACCAAATTTAATGGAAGTTGCTCAAAATTTCAGGTTACAAAGGAAAACTTGAGTCAAACTAACTTCCTCCTAATATTCTCATTGTGACACTTTACTGACTCACTTATTATTCATTTTGAATAAATCACTTAAATTCTTTGTGACTTAGATTCCTAAATTATGAAATGGGGCCAATCAGTGGTCCTATTTAATAGTTCCACTAGAACATGAGGGAAAAAATTTTGTTTTCAAACAAGTAGATTATCATCTTTAAGCTGTCTTTAAAGAGACATTTATTTTTTTGTACATAAAAGTGATTATGATAGGTTCAATAAATTTGAAGTATTTTGGTCTGTGTGCTACCTGTGGCAGATGGTTTTTCTCTGTGTGTAGTGCCATTCTCCACAGAATTATGAAGGAAGCAGGGCTCGTTTTGTGGTGCCTCCCCTCCTCCCAAGACCTCACCTTCTCACGTCTCTTCTCCCCATTAGGCAGGAGAGCAGGGGGCTGACACTTAACAGCTCCACAGTTGCCGTCCTGTGCAAGAGTAGTGAGAAGTTCAATCTGCAGAAGTGAAACATCACGTTATTCATACGGGAAATAACTGTGCTTTGGAAATGTTCAGGGCTTGGTTGGTAATTAGCAGGACTTCTGTGGCTTTGTGTGCGGGCCAGTATGCTACCAACATAGAACAAAACGGAGCTGTGAGATTTTCTGTTTTATCCAAAGTGGTTAAAGTGGGGCAGGAACAGAAAGCAAGGCTGTTCTTCCCAAGGAAGGAACAGCAGTAAGCGTAGAGCCTTTTTATATGTGTTTCAGACACAGTCACATGTTTCATGTTTAAGAACAGCTTCTCATCTAGTAAGTTAGTTCCCCCATGTACCTTCTCCTTGAGGCATGGGCCAGATGGATTTTGTCCCATCTTACAATGACTGATGGAGAATTACCACACTCTTTTATTGCTAAAAATGTCTCAGTGACTCAGTACTTTGGGGCTTATGCATAGATAATATGATAAAATACAGGCATATGGTAGATGAAAGGGCTTGACTCTCTTTGAGGTCTGATTTTCAGATTTTTCAATTGGTAACTTTCCCACTGTTTGAAATCCTGAACTTGTCCACGTTTTAAAAGTATCTACTCCATAGTGTTCTTTAAAAAGGCAAAATGGAAGTGATTTGGAACCTTCCCTTTTTCACTTGATGAAATACTGATTTTTTGCTTTCTATTTATAAGGAAGTTTTTTGGTAATAGGTAGAAAGATGTATACAGTTTTGTTTTGTTTTGTTTTAAATTTTTAAATTTTTAAAATCTATTTTTTATTATGGTATTATTGATATACACTCTTATGAAGATTTCACATGAAAAAACAATGTGGTTACTACATTCACCCATGTTATCGTGTCCACCCATTCCCAGTCCAGCTGACTCACTTGAAACATGGGCAGTAGGAGAGCACCCTGGCCTGCAGAGTACATTTCACAGCTCAGGTGCCAGGCAGAGTGCTGTAGCACATGTGCTGGGTGTTCATAAACCCTGGGCTTCTGGGTCTGTAACTGTGTCATTGCAAACAGGCTTTATTCTGGTGAGGGAGAATTATCTGTTTCAGTATCCTAATTAATCTTATCAAAATCTAACCATACCTTTAATATGAATCCTGTCAATACACCCACACAGACATTGTTAATTCACATTATTTATATGTTTTTCTTTAAAGTTGTTCCTTTAAACCTTTTAAATACATGCCTTTTCAATTCCATCTCACTTTAATTGCCTGCCAGTAAGAAGCAGACCTTCTGTTGGTTTCAGTCTTTCAGTTTTCTCATTTATTCATGTATGCATTGATTCCGGTTTATTCATTCATTTATTTATGTGTTCATTCCAGACACTGTACTAGCTACTAGGGTGATGAATAAGACACACATAGTTCCTGCCCTCAGGGAGCTTACTGTCTAGTTCTGGAAGGAAACATAGGTATATGTAGTAGAAGCAGTAATAAAGGCATTCACAGAAAATTAATTATGGAAATATAGAAAAGAAACATTTAATCTGGATTATGTGGAAGAGGTAGCAGGGAGAGAGAATTCAGGGAGGATTTTTGAAGTAGTTGACTTCTGGGCTGAATTTTGTACAGTAAGTAGTTGTTACTAGGTAACCAGAAGGAAAGGTAGGGAAATGACAGTGTAGACAGCCTGTGCATAGATAGCTCCATTCACAAGGAAAAGTGAGGCAGTTAGGTATTGGCTGCAACATGAAGAGAAGGGCAGCGGTGAGAGATGGGGCTGCCGGGGCCTGTGTGCAGTGCCTAGAAAGGTGAACTACATTTGATGATCACAGTGATCACAGGTGGAGCCTTGAAACAGTTTGTGCAGGGTTGTGATTGGTTAAGATATCAGTCCTAGGTGGCAGTGGGGAGGATGAATTTAAGGAGGACAGGACATTTTGGCAGCTAGTCCAAGTAGGAGACAAAGAGGACCTAAACCAGGACAATACTGTAGGAACGGAGATGAGAGGCAGAATCAAGAACTGTTTGTTAGAACAGCAGGTCCCATTATAACAAAAGATGGAGGGAGAGGAATGCCTTGGGATAATTCTTACATAGGTACCTTATTTGACCAGGTGACTGATTTTTAGAGAAAACAGGAAGAGAGAATATAGTGAGTTCATTTTTGTTTTTGCTATCTTTAATACATTGGAATTTTTTAATGTGCCTGTGATATATTTGGAGTTAAATCTAATTAATAGTTAGCAGAGATGTCTGGATGACCAGAAATATCTTGTTGTCAATGTTCACCTGAATCACATTTCCTCCTGGAAGCATAGGTAACTCTGCTTTTCCTACAACTCATCTGTCATGTGTATTCGTCTGTCATCTCTTCCTTTGTGTTGTAATCTTTGATTTTCTTTTCTATTTATCTCTGTAGTCACAGTCCAGTGCTTGGTACATAACTCCTTCATAAATGTAAGTGAAAAGTGAGTGAATAGGTTATTTTTAAAACTCGTATCATTTGATTATTTGAAAAAGTTTGATTATTAGAGAATCTCATTCTAATCCTTCTGTGTTTTAACTCCTAGCACCTTCCACTGGAAGAATCTCAAACAGTGTGACATCCTTAGGAGCAGTGGCACCGGTCAGCTCAGCTGGAAGTCAGCCCCAGCCAAGAGACCAGGACACTTTAGTGCAAAGAGCCGAGCATATTCCAGCAGGGAAACGAACTCCAATGTGTGCCCACTGTAACCAGGTTATCAGGTTGGTTATTTTTTTTGAAATTTTCTTGACAGTACTTTGTACTAATGTTGATTTTTTTTTAATGATAAATGAAAATCAAATGAAAAATTTGAAATTTTTTATTAGTGCAAATGTTCTTGCCATATTTCTCTGTACTAGTTATAATTGAAGTTGATAAATAGAATATAAATATTTGTTAGGACCTATTTAATGAAAAGTAATTCTCTGTGGAAATAAGACTAAAAATATCACTTTATTAGTTACTAATTCCTATTAGAATTTAGGAAAAATCATGATTATCATGGCCTTTCAGAGAATAATAAAATTTTAAGACTCAAAAGAACTCTGAAGATCATTTATCTGAACTTGATTATTTCACAAATTACAAAAGTGAGGACTTTCATGTAGATGAAAAATAACTAGTGATGTAAAATAAAGAACTTTGAGCCCTAGAGTAAAAAAAGATTGGGTTGTCACACACAAGCACTGGAAGGTATAATTACCTTCAGATTTATTCATAAATGTTTAAAATTTTAGATTAAGTTATAACCTCCTTCTTTAAAAATATTTTTTATCCAAATTTGTTTTATTGTTTCTTTAATTCCAAGAAGGAAAAAGGCCCAGAGATCTTAAAAGTTATTGTACTATATGGTCACTTACTAAATCTCTGAATGTTTCTTAATAAGTGGCTTTTAAAATGTTACGAGGTACAGGTATGAATGTTGATGGCAAGGACTCCTACCAGCAGGACCTCATTGCCTCTGAGTTGCCTTGTTGGCAGTGAGAAATCAGTTGAAATGACTGCTCCCCTGATGTGCTGCTTCTTAATGTATTCTGTTTGAAAACGTATTGCTTAATGTTTCTAGACAGCACTGAAAATGGAGACCAAGAAGCCTCAATGCTTTAAGAACCAAATATAAATATTCATCTACTTAACCCACTATTAAATAATAAATGTATCAAGAACACAGAACACAGTACATGATTAAAAGTAAAATAGCTTTTGTATTTTAAAGGTAGTCCACATTCATTGTGACATTTCAAAAATATGGAAAAATAGAAGGCAAAAATGAAACTTTACATGTAATTCCACCTCCCAAGATAACTGCTATTAGTATTTTAGTTCATACTTTTAAAACATACACATATAAAGACAGATATCATTTTACAGAAATAGAATCAATACAGTATTATTTATAAATTGTTATTTTTCACTGAAGTTGTATTTTCCACAGTAAGCGCCTGCTTCACAAGAATTCGCCAGCAGCAGTGGTAGTAATAATAGTGGTTATGGGGAGAAGGAGAAAATCAGCAGATGTTTTCAAAGTCTTGCACAGTATCCGGCACCCAGAAGGCACCCAGTGAGTGTCTGACCTGAACAGATCATGCATGTCACTGGTCCCCCTCATTGTCATGCCATAATATCAGTTTGGTTAGATGTATTTTCATACAAGTACTACTTTAGGGTCACTGCCTTACAGAAATAATTTAATCTAATTTTAAATCTAATGTGGGGCTGCTGTGCTCCATCCAGTTCATAAAGCACTGTTTTTAACTACAAACTGTATTTAGTTGTTATATTTTGGTGTTTAGTATTAATAAAATAAAATAAAATTAAGTCTGACTTGTAACATTAGTTTTGTAAGTTATGGTACGAGATAACTGTCTTCTGGATAAAAGTACCCCTTGTGGAGATAGGAATCACTGCTGTTTGTGTGTTGTAAGCAAGTAATTATTGGATGGGTTAACAGTGTCAAACCATATCATTTGCTGATTCATGTCTGATTATCATATTCTGTGACATCCTATAATCACTACTATCAGCACATCTGAAGAACTTACTGTGGAGAAAATATGAAGATCTAAATAGAAATTATAGTCCCTACCCCTGCCCTGCCTGCCTTGGTTTCAGTTTTAATGCTTGACCAGGATATGATTTTAATTCACAATCTTCCTGCCATTTGAAATAAAACACATATTGTATCAATAGCATGAATGGCCATCACTTAGTGGTCCCTCATCTGTTAAATTTTATATTACTCTGGATTATTCCAGCACTTTTTATCAATGAAGCATTAACGCTTCATTTACTAGGGAAGTTAATAGGAACAGGAATTAGTTCATGTCAAGATCACATAACGGTAATTAACATAGCACATTTGCTTGGTGTTCAGATGCTAAAGCAGCTTGAATAGATTGAGGTCAGTTCCGAAACATAGTCAAAGCATAATTCTAGTTCTAGGCCTCAGTGTCAGTATCATTTACCAAAGCAAGAAGGCCTTAGATCAAGTGACATTCTCTTGGACACCTGTTAAAAACAGGCTGCAGATGCAGGCTTGTTATTTTCAATTAACCTGGCAAACCCTGGGAAGTTTAAGATAATTCTATAATGTATATTGTTTGCTTTCTACAGTGCAATTTGTATTACTCATTGATTTATATTGTTTTATTTTACATTTATTTTCTAAATAATCCAGGTCTTCAAAAACATTTTTTAAGTAAAGGAAAACTAAGCCCAATTATGTTTTTTCTTCTCTTTTTCTTTTTTTAGCAAAGTTAATTGTTTTTGGAAAGCTACAGAAACCTGAGTCACTGAACTGATTATGTCTTACAGAACATAGCTTAAAACTGTATAGATCATTTTATTTGTGTCATATGTTTAAATTTTTTTTTTTTGGTTTATTTGAATCGTGAAAACAGTATGGTTGTTTTGCCTGAGTTGTATTATCTTGACATTAATTTGATTAGTTGCCTTTTACAGATGGATAAATTCTACTGAGACTTTTTTGATTAAGTTTGCTATGGAATATTTCCAATCCATTTATGATAGAAGTACCATTTCTTTGACTGTTTAAATGGTGGACTACTGGTATTAAAGGAAAATAGAAAACCAGGCTAATATAGCCAAAGCCACATTTTAGTTGCCCAGTTAGTTTCACATTTTAACTTATGAAAATTGTAGCTTATGTCTTGACTCTTAGGTCTAGTGGCATTAAAATCTTTTGAACACTTGTGTTACATAGAGTTAACTCAACCACTCAGATTTAGCTTTAGCATCTTTGTGAAAGAAGTAAGGGATTTATGGTGCTTTGCATTTCTTAAGTATCGAATGCTTTAAAAAAAATGCTTTTGTTCTGTTTTTGCCTGAAGTAAGCACTCATTGTTTATTCCAGTGAGAGAATTTTAACATTATTGATTTGTTTCTTGCTTAGTGATTTTCTAACTTTTCTCTTGAGGAGAGCCATCTCAGTTACCCGAAGGAGAGGCCAGCAGAGTTTTTTGCCTGTCTTATCATTCATTTCAATCTCTGAATGCTCCCTTGTTCATAGGTTTTATTTATTTTCCCTTTTGGTCAAGATTTGACTTGAAAATAAAAAGTTTCTAGGCTTAGTGTGTTAGCCCCTGAATTTAAGGAAGCAACCAAAACCAAAGACCAAGATTTATGAGCAAGACATAGACCAAGATTTAAAATTCACTGCAGTAAAAAATTGGTAAGATCACAAAAATTCTCAGCATCTATGATGTGTAATATTATAGTGCCATTAAGATCCTATTTTGGGATAATAATAATAATAATAGTTTAATATGTTCTTAGCATATGCCAATGTTGTCCAAAGAATTTTACCTGAATTCTCATAACAACCCTGTGAGGCAGTTATTATAATTGCCTCAGTTTCACTGATGAGAAAACCAAGGTACAGAGAAATTATTTATTTGCCTAAAGTCACATAGATTGTAAATGCTAGAACCTAAATTTTGAACCCAGATCTAATTTTAAATTTTATCAGTGCTTTTAACTACCACTGCTTAGGAAAATGTTAATAGCATTACATTAAGATGAAAATATAGAAATATAAAACTCCAAAGTATGGCTCTAATTTTGTATAAAGAAAATATGTACCAAGATATTTAACATATATTACTAGTATGAATACACACACACACACACACACACACACACACACACACAGACATATATACTACTGTATTAATCAGGAGAAAAAAAACTTCCAACAGCCTTGCCATAACTTAAGAGTACAACCATATACTTTTCTTTTAATGTTTGAGTATGTCAGTGAGTAAAAAGGGAATAAATAATAGGTTGAACAGTTAAAGATTCTTCTTTCTCCACCAAAATGATTTTGTATCACATATATGCATTCCTAGACTCAAATAGATAGTCTGAGGCTCACTTTTCCAGTTTTTCATCTATGTATAAATATAGTCACTCTATAAGCAACACTCCTTAAGTATTTTGTATGTCACCCCTTTTAGACACCAATGATACAGAAATCAAGATATACTCCCTTCCCTTAAGGTTACTGTTATGGACTGAATTGTGTCCCCTTGAAATAAATATATTTAAGTCTTAACCCCCAAAGTCACAGAATATGACTGTATTAGAGTCTTTAAATAGGTAAAACGAAGACATGAGGGTGTACCATGATCAGTATGACTGGTGTCCCTTAAAGCAGAGGAGATTAGGACACAGACATACATGACATACATGGGTGAAGACCATGTGAAGTCACATGGAGAGATGACCATTATAAGCCAGGGAGAGAGACCACAGAAGAAAGTTACCCTGTTCACAATTTGATCATAGACTTCTAAACTACAGAATTGTAAGAATAAATTCCTTTTGTTTAAGTCACCTATTTTGTGGTCCTTGTTAAGGCAGCCCTAGCAAGCTAATGTAGTGATGCTCCAGTAAAAAATACAAACAAGCAGATCAACAACCATATCAATGTAACTCCAGTAGAGATACACCCAGAAATCTCTTGGTGCACAAAAAGGGGTGAGCTTCAACAAACCAATTTCTTTTATTTGAAAGGAATAGCAAGCAGTAAGGTTCAGTAATCTGCTTATAAAGTTATTTGTATATAACATATCCATTGAAAACTTACGAAGTGTTAGCTAATGCTAAGGTGTGGTGATCGTTACAATATATAAACATATCACACCAACATATTCTGTACCTTAAACTTTTACAATGTTATATATCAATTATATCTCAATAAAATAAATATATTTTTTAAAGCCTCATGTGCAAGTTGCCATACAGCAGGTACCATAGAGTATAAAGATTAACAGGTAGTCCCCATTTTCATGTATCTTATCACCATTAACTATTTTCCAAATCTCTTTTCTAAGAATCCCACTCCTTCAGGAATTACCACCTGTATTTCCACTCTTTTACCTCAACTCTAACAATCCTTTGACTACCCCATACCTCCTAGCAGCCTCTAATCCATTGATCCAAATAATTACTGCTGTCCCTCGGGTCCCGATATCCACACTCTCTTCAGTCTGAATTCCATAGTCAGTCATTATAATCACTCCCTCACATACATCCTCAGTTCCTTTGCCCATCTCTCACTTCATCATATTTACTTAACTAAACCTGGATAAAAATAAACAGTTAGTCTGGGCCCATACCTGAACAGGTGGATGTGGCTGGAAGGAAATCCACAACCATACTAACCAATTTTACTTTAAATTCATGATGATTAATATCAGGTGGTTCTTAATAGTGACAAAAATCTGATTTTCTCTAGTATGTTTACTTTCCCATTCTCCCAGAAAGCCACTTCATTTCTTCTTTCCCTTAAGCCTCCCATACCTCCTTTCCCATTCTCACTGCCAGCTGATAACTTTGATTCTTCTTTCACATAGGAAAGGGGAATCAAAGACATAGAACATAGAGAAAACAAATAACAAAATGGCATTTGTAAATCCTGCTTTATAAGTAGTTACATTAAATGTAAATAGGTTAACCACTCTAATTGAAAGAATGGCCGGATAGACAAAATCACAGTCTGACTATATGGTCCCTATAGAGGATACACTTTAGATTAGAAGACATAGATAGGTTGAAAGTAAAAGTATAGAAAATATCATGCAAACTGTAACCAAAAGAGAGCTTAATGCCTAATCACATAAATTAGGCAATAAGAAAAAAGTTGCTAATGATAAAATGTTGAATCTGCCTAGGTGGTATAATAGTAGTAAATAGATATCTAAATGTGTGAAGCAAAAAATGGCAGAATAGAAGAGAAAATATAAACAGTTTAACAACAATAGTTGGAAACTTCAGTACCCCATTTTCAGTTATAGTTATAAGAACTGCACAGAAAGTCAACAAGAAGCTTTGAACAACACTGTATACTAAAGAGACATAACAGATACCTCTAGAACATTGTATCTAGTAACAGGAGACTATATATTCTTCTCAAATGCATATTTTCCAGGAGAGACTGTATGTTAAGCTACAAAACAAGTTTTGATAAATATAAAAGGTTTGAAGTCCTTGAAAATATGTTCTTTGACCAGAAATGAAGTGAAATTAGAAATTAATAACAAGGAAATTTGGGAAATTCAAAAATATGTGGAAATTAAACAACAGACTTCTGGATAACCAGTGGGTCAGAGAAAACATCAAAGAAGAAATTATACTTTTGAGATGAATGAAAATGAAGTATACCAAAACTTATTAAATGAAGCTAGAGCAGTGCTTGAGGGAAACTTACAGTGGCAGATGCCTATATTAAAGAAGGAAGATCTCAAATCAATAACATAACCTCTGCCTTCACACACTAGAAAAAGAAGAGCAAACTCTAAACCTAAAGCAAACAGAAGGAAGGAAACAATAAAAATGACAGTTGAAGTTAATGAAATAGAGAACTTTGTTTTAACATAGAGAAAATCAGTGAAACCAGAATTTGGTTCTTTGAAAAGATCAACAAAATTGACAAACCTTTAGATGAACTACTAAAAGAAAAAGACTCAAATGACTAAAACAACATACGTCTATTCTCTAGGCATGGGTCAGCCCAGTCCTCTGCTCAGAATCTCGCCAGGTGGAAATCAAGGTGTCAGCTCAGCTGCAGTTCTCATCTGGGGACCAGTGTCCTCTTCTGAGCTCACTGATGTTTTTGGTCAAGTCCAGTTCTTTGCAGTTATAGATCTGAAGCCTTCAGCTCCTAGAGTCCATCCCCAGCCTAGGCAGTTCACAACATGACTATTTGCTTTATTCCTAAGGTGGAGCAGGAGAGCATCTCCTGTTGCTTTTTACCCCTTTGAGTGCTCACCTGATTAGGTGTAGGACAATATCTTGATTAACTCACTATCATCTGATTAGGAGACTCAGTTCCTTCTATATAATCCTTTTTGTCATATTGTAACTCCAGGGGAAAATCCTAGGGCAAAATATCTCTAAAACCAAAATCAGTCAAAGGGAGAAATAAAATTAAGAAACCCATTTTTTTCTTACAAGCAGTCATCCCATCTCTCTCTTGACTAGGCTGCAGCAGAAAAGAGCTCCACCTAACCTCTCTGGTCCAGATAAACCCTCACATGCCCTTGTAATTACCTTATTGATATGTAGATGGACTAATTGTCTCCACCCCTTGGAAACACCTATTGATACGCAGATGCACTAAAGCCAGGGGAGAGATTCTGGAAATACTGCAATTTTACACACAGCCTACCCCTCCAGAAATCTTGCCTCACAATCTACATGTTCCCCATCTTCCACAGTGGCCCCTGTCTAAGAAAACTGGAACATTGTAACCAGACTAATGACATAAAATAGCAACAGCAGTAAAATCATGATAATCCTCAAGCTGGAGGCTTCAGCTAGGTTCAAAGTCCTAGGCAGATTAAGTCCATAGCTTGCCCATTCCACAGGTGCTCAATAGCTGAACAGGTAGGGAGTTCAGAGCAATCATCATGCAGGAGCTACAGCCAGGGGGCATATCCAGAACACAGGGACTGTAGAAAAAAATAACCTTAAGGGGGCGATAAGATACATGTTTTAATGACACCAGCAAAGACAAATCTTGTCCATCAGGTAGGATGCATGCAAGAGAGTGGTCCTATGAAAGGACAGTGGCAGGAATGGGACCTCATCCTGGTTTAGTATAACAGACTTTCACCACACTCCCTGTGGGAGTTACAGATGGGTCAATATATAGGACTATGGGAGGTACATACACTGGCCATAAAGATAAAACAAAACTTCCTGTAAGATGCTTTTATCTCCTGGATGTTTTGGGTACACTACCGTGATCTTTGGGAGTCACTCTGCTGTGAGGAATACACGAGACCAGCTTCCAGGCCTTTTCCCCAAGGTAACAGAAGGGCCAGTCATTGCTAGTCCATGTGTTGAAATGTCCAGGGCACCATCCATTCAACAGTGTCTCCAGGGTTTAATGCAGGTGGGGCTGGCAGCAGGATGTTGCTCTACTGGCCATATCCTAACTTCAATAACTCCTTTTTGGTTTGTACATACAGTTGTATAGGAGAGGCCTAAAGTGAACTGACCAACCCTGTAGACTGTTGGTGTCTTGACTTCAGGCCAGATTTCAACAAACCATTGTACCTCTCTATCATTCCCGCCCCAGAAGGGTTATATAGTACATGAAACTTCCACTTTATTCCTAATTGCTGCACCCATTCTTGTAATGCATGTCCAGTGAGGTGGGTACCTTGATTGCTCTCAGTCACCTGCAGCTGGCCATAGGCTGCAATGAGACACTCTAGGTCCCTCTTGGTAGTTTGCTGATCTGCACAATGTGCAGGAAAAGCAACCAGTAGGCCAGTAGCTGTATTCATGCAAATCATGGTATACTGATATCCTTCTGATATGGACAGAGGCCCAATACAGTCTATCTACTACCTGACAAAGGGTATGAGCCCCTTTACTATTGTCCCATGTTGCTGTGGGACTCCGTGTAAGTCTCTCTTAGGGCACACAAGACACTCCTTCCAGGCTCTGCTGACTTCTTCAAAGGTCAATGGCAAGCCCCACTGACAGGCTACAGCCCACATTGTCTTTTGCCCCCTGTGCAACAAATGCTGATTGGGCCCCATCAGAGGCAGGCTTTCCTTCTAGCCAACGCACCTGGGCCAGTGTGCCTGCTTCATCATTCTCTGGGAATGCCAACATAATATAGGGTAATGGTCTTAGTCTGACCAGAGGCCTATAGGTCTTGCCACAACTCTTTCCCACAGAGGGGTTGGTGACCAACCATCTGGCTGGCATAGTACCTTGTCAGTAGCCACAGGTCATGCCCCGATAGATGGCCCAGCTGTCGGTGCAGACAACTGCAGTGGAGGGCTCTTGGGTGATTATGAGCCTACTGCCAACAACTCAGCCCATTGGTTGCTCTTCCCCTCTCCATCCTCCATTCATATTGTCTCAGTTTTAGGATGGAAAGCCACAGCCTTCCACTTCGGGGGCTGCCCACAACTAGAGCCATTTGTATATCAAGTGTCTTCAGGTTATCTTGGCTAACAATGGCTCAAAAGCAAGTTCTTCCTGCTTTCCACTGGTATATGTCACTGGCTCTAATAAGCGCTGGAGTTCTTCACTTAAGGGCCTAGTAGAGAGGATGCTATGTTGATGTAAATATGCACTCCATTTGGCCAATGTAGGCGTCTGTGCCATGCCACTCCATGGCCTTTGGGTCTAGTCTCGCACCCACCCCATGATGGGATAGGTGGTTATTACCTTGGTCGGAGCTGTTCTGGTGATGGGCTCCATAGCCAGCAAGGCGTGGTACACAACAGCCAGTTGCTTCTCTATCAAGGTGTACCAGACCTCTGCTCCTTTTCATAGTTGTGACCAGAATCCAATAGGTTGGTGTGTCCATTCAAGCCGCTGCCAAAGACCCCATCCATTATTATCTTTAGTTACATAAACATCTAGCTCACAAGGCCTTGATGAGTCCATTACACTCAAAACCTGTATGTCCTTGACTGCTTGCTTAGCAGCAGTAAAGGCAGATACATATATTTCATCTCAGGCCCACCTGATGCACTTTCATACCAACTGGTGTAAGAGATTCAGAATTTGTGCCAAATGTGGAATAAACACTCTCCAGTAGCCGAAAAGACCCAAAAACTCTTGTAATACTGCAACAGTAGTAGGAGTAGGGAAAGCCTGGACCTTGTGTACGACTGCTTTAGGAATAACTTTAGTTTTACCCAACCAGACAACACACAAAAACTTCACAGACAAACCAGGTCCCTGAACCTTGGTGCTGTTCACAACCCATCCTTTCTCCTGTAGAACTGCCCCTTCTAAATCTGCAAGATAATCAGATGTGAGCATAATATCATCAGTATAATGATACAGCCATACCATTTGCAGTTTCTTCCATGTGGCCAAGTCCTGGGCTACAAGTCCATGACAAATGGTGGGACTGTGGAGGTATCCCTGAAGAAAAGTGAATGTCTACTGCCGGCCTTCCCACATGAAAGCAAACTGTTCCTGACTTTCCTGTGCTATGTCAATAGAGAAGAAAATATTAGCAAGGTCCACAACATAATGATACGTCCCTAGTTCATGACTGAGTGTATCCATAAGGACTGCTGTAGAGGGGACAGCAGCATGTAAAGGGGATGTGACTCTAATTCCCTGTAGTCCGTGGTCATATGCCAGGAGCTGTCTGGGGAATGAAAAAGACTATGAATGGGCTTTATGATGCCCACCTCCTCCAACTCCTGTAGAGTTTCTTCAGTGTTTCCTTGTGCCCCCCAGGCAATTTATACTGCTTAGTATGTCTCTCACCTGGGTACAGGCAGAGCTACAGGTGGGTGCTTAGCATGTCCCCTCAGAGCTGCCTTTACTGCACATACCCTCAGTCTGAACTCACCTGCAGGAGTCTGTAACCACAGGCCCTGCAGGATATCTACCCCCAAAATATATTGAGGGATGGGAGAAATGTACACAGCATACTCTTTGGGGGTAAACAGTAAAAACTCTTGTAATACGGCAACAGTTGGATTTGGGCTTTCTTTACTCTAATTGTCTTACCCCTGTAGCCATCTATTACAGCAAGGGTCCCAGGGAAATGCTCAGGGTTGCCATAAATCAGAGAACACTTAGCTGCTGTGTCCACCAGCGCCAGGACACGTTGTACATTCACAGGGGACCAATGAATTGCTAATTCTACATGTGGCCTCTGTGTTCTCCACCACTTCCCCCAGGGTGGGGACCTTGACCCTCCCTGCAGTCAAACTGTGTCACCCAATTGTCCTGTGGGGGTGAGGGCCCAGGTGGAGCCTGAGTACTATCCCCCACGAAGTCTTGCAGGGATGCAGGCCAGACATGGAGCATTGCCTCTGGCTTCTGTGTCCTGGACCTGAACTACTTCTCTGGCTTTAATTGGTGCCACAGTTCTAACAAGATCTTTCAGGCTGCCCATCAAGTTTTTCTTTCACTACCCCAGCCTTTATAAATCAACCCACATCTGGGTCCTTGAGACCTTCACAGGGCCCTTTGCAACTCTCCTTTCAGTTGTAGCTTGTACTTCCTTCCATACTCTTATTGTTTCAAACTCCCCCAGATGTGCCAAAGTACAAGTAGCCTCACTTATGGGTTGCCCTATGTGGGGGGCAAGAATAGTCACTAGGGACCCAAAAAGAGATGAGGGAGCTGTATTAAGCACCAGATTTCTCATTCTTATGATGAGCAACAACTCACTGGGTCCATATTATAGGTGATATTTTTCATTCCCAGCTCCCATAACACCTGCTGGACCTCTGCATATGTTTTCCTACTAGTGGGTAAGTATGGTAAATCACCTTGATTAGGCCACACTCTCCTGATGGCTGCTGTCAGATAATCCAGAAGTGCCTGATTACCTGAGGTGTGAAGGCCACTTTGAAACCACTGCCGGAGGGAAGGGAAGCCAGTCTACTCATTTCAGAACACAACATAACAATGTTTTCCACCCCTATATCCCAGAGACGCAGAAGCTATGTAGGCAGAGGTTCCAGTGGCTTCTGCCAAAACCAGATGCCTATGTCCACCAGCTCATCCTGGGTATAGGGGCAGAGCATGGAGCACTCTACAACCTGGGGAGGGGGCAGCTCCTCCCCCCTAGGAGCCCATTGTTGTTGTGTTTGTACTTTCTTAATTACAACTAGACAGTCCTTTAATACAGGAGAGGCTGGTTCCTTGGGTGGTGGCCTTGGCAGCAGATCAGCCCCCAACCACACCCCCTCATCTTCTCCTGACATCTCCATCTTTGGGGCTGAAGGCACCACTCTTTCCTCCCCCTCCCTCACAGCCTCCTGCAACGCAGATTCTCTGGCTGCCTCCTCCCTCACTGCTAAGGAATCTTCCAAGAGTGTGACCCGTCTTTTCAATAACCATCTCTCTTCCTTAAGGGCATTCCATAGGCCATTGCCCAGCTCCTCCAAGTGATGCTGAAGTGTGTCTCTTTCCTGCCCATGTCTCTCTCTCCTTGATAACCCTCTCTCTCTCCTCAATAATACTTTAAACTATCTTGAGGAAAAGAGATCCTATAATCCCAGCTGCTACACCGCCACTCAGGGCCTCTAAGCAGTCTTCTATCTCATGGAGGGCTAATTCTGCAGCTTCCAGTGTCTCCACCCGTCTTGGTCTAGGAGTTGCTTTACCCTAGACCAGTTTCCCACGAGGGGCTCCCCAGTTGGAATCCCCACACATAGGGGGCTCCTGAGTGAAGCTGTACCCTCTACTGTTGCAACCATTGGGGTCTCCCCACCACCCCTAGAGGCAGCCTGCCCAAGGGTCGCACTTGTGTAGAAAGATTTTGGGTTCAGAGATCCTGCCAAGTGTGCCAGATACACCTCCAGGGGGAAAATCCCAGGGCTAAATACTTTTGAAACCAAAATCAGTCAAAGGGAGAAATAAAATGGGAGAAACTCATTAATTTCTTACAAGCAGTTGTCCCACACCTCTCTTGTGACCAGCTGCAGCAGAAGAGACCCCACCCAATCTCTCTGGTCCAGATATGCACTGCTGGCCCATTGATTACCTATTGATAAGGAGATGTACTACTTCTCTCCATCCCTTGGAAACACCTATTGATATGGAGATGCACTAAAGCCAGGCAAGAGATGCTGGAAATACTGCAATTTTACTGACAAGGGCTTATTCTGAATGTTTTCTGCCATAATCTCTGTTCCTAGAACAGTGCCTGGCACATGTTGAAAGGAAAGGAGCGACACATAGCAGCAATTCACCGGAGAGTTCCGCTTTATTAGGGAAAGGTGCGGGGTTATATAGGAAGGGGCATGAATTGATTGAGGTGTCACTTCTACGGGGCTGGTGGCTGTTGGCTAGGTGCTGGGATTGGGAGGGGGGCGAGAGGTGATTGGGCTTCAGGTGGCGCCGGCGGGAACTGAGGACCCCGAAGAGAAGCCGGAAGTTTGCCATCTTACTGGTGGGGACCCTTCATTCCCCCCTTTCTCCTCTATGGGTTTGTGGACGTTGCTTTCTCTCTGGCTGCTTCCTGCTGAACAGGGGCGGAGAAGGGAGTGAGGGCTTGAGGATTGGGAGGAAAGGGTTGATAGGACTCCCCGCAGTAAGGACGAGTAGATGTGGACTTCTTCAGGTTTGGAAATCAATGAAGGTTCCCTGTAACCATAGGTTGGCCAAGAGGATATGGGTGTCAGGAGCCAGGCGTCTGTGGCTATTGTTTCCAGGAACAGTTTCCAGTGGAGAGAGGGGTCCATCTCAGCGTGTGGTGAGGAGGTCATGTGAGGGTGAGGGATCTTCTGTGGCCAGAAGCTGGTAGTTCCTGAGTAAAAGCTGGTTGAAAGCTTGATTAGAGATTTTTCCGACTTGGGATTTGATGAACTTTATTATACAGGGTAAGAAGAGACAGGCGAGAAGAATGATTATTATGGGGCCTGCAATGGGCCAGAGCCAGGTGAGGAGGGGGTTTGTTAGTATTGACGAGAATGGGTTGGAATTGGAAGCAGAGTGGAAACTGGAGGCAAGGTCGGTGAGTTTGGTAATGTCAGTTTCTACAATGCCAGATTCGTTGATGTAATAGCAGCACTCTTCCCAGAGGAAGACGCAGGTGCCACCCTTCTCGGCTGTAAGCAGATCTAGGGCCCGCCGGTTTTGAAGGGTGACTTTAGCTAGCGAAGTGACCTGTCTTTGGAGAGAGGCTAGAGAATCGGCAGTGGATGTCAGGGCTCCCTCAAGTTTGGCGTTGAGATCTCTAACTGCCTATAGAGAGTGACCCAAGGCTTCTCCCGGAAACCCTGCCCCAATGGCTGAGGTGATCAAAGAGCTACTGACCATGATGGGAAGGAAAGCAGCTCTTTTTGTGCACGAGGGCAAGGGAGGTTGGAGCTCAAGGAATTCTGCCATGCTGTAAAGTGTAAACTGTGGGATTAGGGTGACGAGAATGCAGGGTGTATCGGAGTTGAGAGGCACTGAGTTGAAAAGACTGCTATTACACTAAAAGAAGTGTCCCGGTTGCGTAAAAGTCTTAGAGCCGGAGGTAGGGGTGTAGATAGAGAGGCAGTGAAGTGCGCTGGAAGGGGGTGGAGCTGGGCTTACACAGTGGTGGATGGTGAGATTGTCTGCGTATTCTGGTTCCCATAAGGGTATGTCTGCCAGGGGGCAGAGGGGTTGTCTTTCTGCATGGAAGGAGTAGTTGGAAATATTAAGGGGCACGGCGGCCAGCAGTGGGCGCTGTAGTGATGCGCACAAGAAACAATTGGCTGTGTTAAGGGTGTGGTTGAGAAAGATGGTGGTGTCCTGAATGAGCTGTAATGAAGAGTAGGAGAAATGGGAAGAGGGGTGGGGATAAGAAGATGAAGAGGCGCTATCAAGAGTTTGGATAATGACTTTTTCGGAATGTCTGCTATCTGATGCAACTTGAGAGATCTGGGAATGAGAGGGAACATACTTTTGAGAGATATGAAGGGTACTGTGGGGGGTCGAGGACCCCCCATAGTAAACTGAGGCTGTGACTCTGGCAGCCCATTGAGAGTCCCAGGGATCTGGGATTGATAAGGAGAATGAGCCATTGGGATATTTCATGAAACGGTTGGAGGAGTAATACTGTGGGTACTGGAAGTTACCCATGTAGTGAATGGCACAAGACCAGTAGGGACATCTCCTGTAGGTATCTGGCCATCGCCTGCAATAGGCTTGTTTTTGGTCATAGAGGAAGCAGAGGTAGGGAGAATAAGGGTAGCTGCTAGTGAACACTTCAGTGGAGGGAGGAAAGTGGAGGTATAAAGGCTCAGAGCAGCTTTTCAGAGGGCAGTCTGGTGTGGCAATGAGGGCAGTAACTTTTGTTTGATGCTGTGTGTAAGTCTGTCTGACTTTGAATCGCCATACAAAGGAGGCTGGGGTGGCGGGGAAGACAATAGGAATGAGGAAAAAAAGCAAGAGAGCAGTAAAGGAGGAAAAAGTCATGATTCGGGTATGGATGGCAAAGGGGGTGAACGGGATTTTGGAGGAAAGAGGACAGTAAGGTCAGGAGTCTGGAGGGAGGGAGAGTCTATAAACTTTTGTAGGTTAAGAGATCTTTTAGGTGATGTGGGGACAGAATGGTAAGGGGCGCCCTGAATGTCAGTTTATGAGCTTCTTTCTGTAAGAGCTGTCTAGCGGCTAATGCTCGTAGGCAGGGGGCTCATCCCCGAACTGTGGGGTCTAATTGCTTGGAGAGATAAGCTACTGGGGCAAAGGATGGGCCATAATATTGGCCTAGGACTCCTAGAGCTTGACTGGACCTCTCATGAATGTATAATGAGAAGGGCTTCAACAAATCAGGAAGATGGAGAGCTGGGGCTTCCACAAGGGCTTGACAGAGCTTAATGAAGGAGTGTTGGGGTGAGGAGGATAAAGGTTTTTTAGGGGGGCTCTTGCTGAGGTTGTATAGGGGTCTTGCCAACAGGGTGCAGGGAGAAGTTAGGGATCTATGTTCTAAAATATCTAGCTAGGCTTAGAAAGGGCCTAGAAAGGAAAGGATTTTTGTCTTGGTTTTGGGAATGGGCAGGTCAGAGAGGAGCCATTTTCTGTCTAAGATAATGGACTTTCTTTGTTGAGATAGAAGGAATCTGAGGTAAGTGATAGGAGGGGAAGAGATTTGAGCTTTGACGGGGGATACTCGGTAACTTCTGGAAGCTAGAAGGTTAAGTAGGGAGGCAGTGTCAAGTTGAGACTGTTCCCACGAGAGACTGCAGAGTAGAAGATTGTCTATGTATTATAAGGTGGACTTGGAGTGATCATGATGAAACTGTTTGAGGTCCTGAGCTAGGACCTGTCTAAAAATATGGGGACTATCTCGGAAGCTTTGTGGCAAAACTGACCAAGTGAGTTGTTTAGAATGTCTTGTGTATGGGTCCGTCCAGGTGAAGATGAAAAAATCTTGGGAGCAGGGGTCTAGAGGGATAGAAAAATGGGTCTTTGAGATCTAGGACTGAGAAGTGGGATGCTGAGGCTGTATGGATTTGTAACTAAGGGATGGATAGGGACAATGGCTATGTTGATGAGGCAAAGGTCTTGGACAAGGCAGAAAGATCCGTTGGTTTTTTTAACAGCTAATATGGGGGTATGTCTTTGAGATCTAGGACTGAGAAGTGGGATGCTGAGGCTGTATGGATTTGGAACTAAGGGATGGATAGGGACAATGGCTATGTTGATGAGGCAAAGGTCTTGGACAAGGCGGAAAGATCCGTTGGTTTTTTTAACAGCTAATATGGGGGTATGTCTTTGAGATCTAGGACTGAGAAGTGGGATGCTGAGGCTGTATGGATTTGGAACTAAGGGATGGATAGGGACAATGGCTATGTTGATGAGGCAAAGGTCTTGGACAAGGCGGCAAGATCCATTGGTTTTTTTAACAGCTAATATGGGGGTATTAAATGGGGAGTGAGTGGGTCTGCTTGAATGATGGGTTGGAGGCCTATGAGGGCTGAAGTGGTCAGGGGGTATTGGGCCTGACAGATACACTGAGAGGAGTCACATAATTTGATAGAGGCAGGGGGACATAGGGCCACGGAGGAGCTTGTAATGTCCCAAACTTTGGTATTTACAGGGTGTATGAGGGCAGAACCGGAGCTTTCATTGGGTAGAGGGGGGGTCATCGGCTATGAGGGCCATCAGAAAGGGAGTACTGGGGGCTGTGGGAGTGGATATAGTTATGGAAACGTGGAGGAGGGAAAGGATGTCTCGTCCTAGTAAAGGGATGGGACACTGGGGCATAACCAGGAAGGAGTGGGAGAAAGGTATGGGATTGTCTTGGATTGTGCATAAAAGGGTGGGTGGGGGGTTTAATGGGAAAATCTGTTTACCTCCTACTCTGACTATAGGAGTAATAGCTGGCGTGGTAGGGCCCCGGTATTCTCACAAGACTGAGAAGGTGGCTCCTGTATCTAGGAGGAAGGAGATGGGGTGACCGTCTACTGTTAGAGTAACCCTGAGCTCCTGTTTGGTGATGGAAATGGTCGGGCGAGAAGCTCCCGGGCCCCATCAATCTTCTTCTGCCAGCCCCACTACGGCGGGCTTAGGATGGGGGTTGTTCGTCCAGCCTCCCCTTCGGGTGGTTGGGCAATCAGACCCCCAGTGGCCCTTTTTGTGGCATCTGGGGCATGGGGTGGTAGGAGATCTGGGGGAGGGGCACGCCCTTGACCAATGTCCCTCTTTTCTGCACTTGAAACAAGCTCTTGGGGGGGCTTGTTTGTAGAGGGGCGCCCAGGTTGTGGTTTTATCAGCTGGGCCAACATCTGGAAATTGGCCTGATCAGCCTTTTGTTTACGGCATTCTTTCTCCTGATCAGCCTTTTGTTTACGGCATTCTTTCTCCTCCTCCTGCTTATGGAAGACTTTAAAGGCCACTGTTAGGATCTCAGTCTGTGGGGTAGCGGGGCCCTGTTCTAACTTTTTGAGTTTAGCTTTAATGTCGGGGTAGCCTTGAGCTAGGAAGTATGTCATAAGGACATGTCTTCCTTCAGGTGTTTCTGGGTCCAGGCTGGTATACTGTAATAGGGCTTGAGTGAGTCTGTCTAAGAACTCGGAGGGGATTTCATCTCTCTTTTGAATTATGTCTTGGAGCTTTTGAAAATTGACTACTTTACAAGCTGCCCTTTTTCAGACCTGCTATTAAGCAGGAGGCAAAAATATCTCGAGAGCGGAGACTCATGGTGGTGGTATAATTTCAGTGTGGGTCCTGTTCGGGGACAGCAGTGGGGCCAGGGGGATAGGTGGAGTCAGTCCTGTGGGTTTCAGTAGCCTGCATTTGGGCGAAGTCCTAAACTCGTCTACGCTCTTCAGGGAGGAGAGTATTGGCCAGGAGCATGAAAATGTCATGATGTGTGAGGCTGTAAGACTGGAGGGTCTATTGAAACTCCCTGATGTATGTCATGGGATCAGTGGAAAAGGAACTTAGGCGTTTCTCTAGTTGGGCTAAATCTCTTAAGGAGAAAGGGATGTGAACGCGCACGCTGCCTTCGGATCCTGCTACCTCCCGGAGGGGGGCAATAATTTTGGGAGGCTCTCGGGACTGAGTCTGAGGGGGACTGAAGGGTTCTGGCTCAGTCTGTGGGGGAGTGACGCAGTCTAGCCGTGCCTAGTCGAGCAGGTCCTGAAGTGCAGAAGGGGGGCAAAGAAAATAAAGAAAGATAGAATCGGACCCACATGTCGCCAGCTAGCAGCCCAGCTGCTTACTTCTGCCGCTCTAGTTGGGCTTGAACTCATGACTCTGAGGTTAAGAGTCCCATGCTCTGCTGAGCTACAGCAGGGCTCCAGTTAATTGCTTATGGAATGCGTTGTTTTCTATTCCTGCCACATCGGCAAGTGGGGGAAGGGCATAGCTAGAAGCAGGGGCGGTGTTTCTACACATCTTCAAGGTCTCCCTATTTTCAGAGTGAGGAGTCTTGGCAAGATATGTTTTTGTGGACAGATAACTTCTAAGGACTGCACCGGTTGTTCTCTAGCTTGTGCTTTCCCATGCTGCGTTCAGACATGGGGGAAGGTGCTTTCCCATTCTCTCTACAGTGAGAAGACAAAGGCGGTGCCTAACAGGGGAGAAACAGGTGATGAGGGCAAAGACGGAGGAGGCCCCCGGGACCTAGTTAAAGGGGGGCTGAAAGGCTCAGGCTTAATCTGCAGGGAATGAAGGTGGAGGAGGTGAGATGGGGGAGGAGATGGTTGGGGAGGAAGGGAGAAGGGCTGTTGTAGGAGAAGAAGGGGAAGGGAGGGAACAGGAGGCTTCTGCGGGGGCGGTGGCTTGCAGGCTAGGAGAACTTGGGAGGGGGCGGGGAGAGGAGGAGGTGGAAAGCTTCAATATAGGGAATCTCCTTCCATTTTTTCAGGCGCTGGCAGTAGTTAAAAAGATCGCGAGTGATGTTAGGATCAAGAGTTCCCCCTGTGGGCCATTGCTTGTTATTGTCTAGGGGGGTATGTCGGCCAATCTTGGGAGCAATATTTACGGAGAAGTTTTGGTTTTATATCAGGCATCAGGGAGAGGGTAGCCAGATGCTTAAGCAGGCATTCAAGAGGTGAACTTTCAGGGAGGGATGAGAAGGCTCCCATGGCTAAAGGACAAAGAAGGAGACAAACAGGGGAAGACGAACGGAGATCCTCGGACTGGAAGCAGACCACAAGGAGACAAAGGGCGTCCCCGATGATCCTTGGTGGTCTGCGGAAACTCGTATACG
Organism: Manis javanica; assembly: GCF_040802235.1. Classification (NCBI taxonomy): domain Eukaryota; kingdom Metazoa; phylum Chordata; class Mammalia; order Pholidota; family Manidae; genus Manis; species Manis javanica. The sequence goes on along the minus strand of NC_133160.1, from coordinate 95,406,244 downwards.
AGTCGGAATTTCTTGGGAAGTGTGGGTCGTCACCCAGACTTCCCTAAGAAGGCAGAGTGCCGGAGTCTCGAGGTACCTAGCGCTAGGCGTTTTCGGCGGACGGAACAGAAGGAGGAGGGGGGGAAAGGAGCGTTCTCATCCACAAAGGAGTCACCTCGTTTATGGCTGTTGGAGGGGGATGCCTGAGAGTCAGCCGCAGCCGTGAAGGCCTGAGGCGGGGATTTATGACTGTCGGAGGAGGGGCCTGAGCGTCCGCCGCAGCCATGAAGGCCTGAGGCGGGGAGAGTTCCCTCCTCATCCCCGAGCGTCAGGGCCTTGCCGGACGATCACGGTCAATGGCACTGCGATAGCTTGGGGAAGAGTGGCCCACCCCGGGGAAATTTTGCTTAAAAACTTTCAGCACTGATGGAAGGGATGGTGAATGCGTTTGACTGTCGGAGGAGGGGCCTGAGCATCTGCCGCAGCCGTAAAGGCTTGAGGCGGGGATTTATGGCTTTTGGAGGAGGGGCCTGAGGGTCCGCCGCAGCCGTGAAGGCCTGAGGCGGGGAGCATTCCCTCCTCATCCCCAAGCGTCAGGGCCTTGCCGGACGATCACGGTCAATGGCACTGCGATAGCTCGGGGAAGAGTGGCCCACTCCGGGGGGAAAACTTACCTAAAGGCCAGAGAGGAGTGGTGAGTGTGATGAGCCAGCACCGGAAAAAGAGGACGAGGGCAAGCTGCTGCTGGTGTCGGGGGAAGACGGGGCCCAGTTGGGGTGTCCCGTCTCCCGGGTTTCGGCACCAATGAAAGGAAAGGAGCGACACATAGCAGCAATTCACCGGAGAGTTCCGCTTTATTAGGGAAAGGTGCGGGGTTATATAGGAAGGGGCATGAATTGATTGAGGTGTCACTTCTACGGGGCTGGTGGCTGTTGGCTAGGTGCTGGGATTGGGAGGGGGGCGAGAGGTGATTGGGCTTCAGGTGGCGCCGGCGGGAACTGAGGACCCCGAAGAGAAGCCGGAAGTTTGCCATCTTACTGGTGGGGACCCTTCACATGTCATTGTATTTAGTAAATATTTGTTCAGTTGATAAATGAACTTTTTAAAAATGTTTGTAGGAATGTATGGTATTAATCTTACCAAGTTGAAATTATGTCCCACTTGCTTTGTTATATGAAATCATATTTCTCCTATTCTGCTGGTTTTATAATAATTGCAGTATAAATAAATGACTATAGTTTTCTCCAGTAGATTTTGTTTTTTAATTAGCAATTAATGTTACCTTTTTTAGAACTTGCTCTTTTATTCACTATTATGTTCAGGCTTATTTTACCTGTGCATTTATTTTTGAGGAGCAAGTCATTTAAGTCTTTAAAATAAAAAGCTATAGTTGGTCTCTCAGCCTTTTAAATGCAGTATTTTGAAGGGATTGCAAATTAAAGATGACACTCAGTGAAAAATCAAACTATATTTTTTAATGTTCCAATTGGAAAGTTTGGGCATAATCCACTAGAAACGAAGAATTAAGGGTGTCAAAAACATGGTACTTCTAAGTCTTAGGAAGGATTGTTAATATTTCTAATTTGGAGTATTGCAAGTCGTGAAAGATAGTCACTTTCAAGTGTGTTCCATTCTGTTTTATTCTCTCCCTGCAGGTGTCTTTGTGACCATGCCTGTACAGTCTCTCCCAGTAATCTCTTCTGTTTTACTCTCTGCCTTTGGTTGTGTTGTTCCTGGATTCATTGCTCATGCCAAGGCCTTCCTATAGGTTTTCCTCATGCCAAGGCCTTCATATAAGTTGAGCACAATATAAAACTGGCTTATACATTTATATTACTTACTATATCTAATGAAATAGAATATTAGGTTCTATTTTTATTTTGGAATACATGAATTATGACTTTGTTTTTAAACTTTGGTTGATTAACTTCTTTTGATTTTTTTTTTAACTCTTATTGATGTACTAACTTCTAGTTGAATATAATTTTTAATCTGTAGTGTCTTGGCCAAGGAGGATTCATCTTTACAGTTTATCATCCACATGATCTTAGGAAAGTTCTCTCATTTCTGATGTTTTCTTCATCTATTTATGGAGGTCGTTTCTGGCACTGAGAGCTATTGTGAGAGTTGAATAACAAGGAAGTAAGAAGCAAGCCTCTGATTTTGAAGCTAAATCCCTGTTAGACTGTGCCTGTTGAAATTCGCAATTTTTTTCACCTTTCTGACTTTCTGTAGACATTTATTTTCCTCTGAACTCTTTCTTGTCATCTTTCCCTACCTTTTCCTTCATTTTTTTTTCTTTTTAACAAAAGTCTCACAGAAGATAAGCAGGGTAAAAAATCAGTTTCATGCCGTAACTCTTCTCTTAGCCAGTCAGTGCTTTAATTCTCTCCCCTCCTTCCCTCCATCAGTCAGGGAGTGTTGAGTAAGGGCTCAGAGGGTGCAAAGTACTTTTAGAGGTAGCCCATTTTGCAGTTATCCAAGCCTGTCATTCCAGGTCACAGATAGAAACCCAATCCTGGAACAAGAAGAACTTCTTCAGGGTTAATCCTGCATTAATGAATTTGTTAAATTAGTCTCTGAAGGGGGTACTTTGTTATGTGTAAGAGATTTTTATTGTTTAATCTATATGTAACTTCAAGGGCAGTGATGGAGAAAGATGCCCTTTCAGCACAGCCGAGGCGTATCAGGTTGGCCAGTATCTGCACTAACCATGTTTGTTTGAGAAAGGAGATCTGGCAGGAACAAGGGTCTCTTTCAGCTTACTTTTTAAAGGAGCACAGGGAGTTTCTTTGCTGTCGCTAAGACCTTTCTCTATTCAAATTTGTTAAAGAAACTAAGGAAATACCTTAAAGTTACCTTTCCTGATTGATAACTTTTATTTGTAGTGGACTTTATTCCAGAAAGCTTTTAAAAACATTGTTAGGAATATATGAAATAAAAGAAAATAATTCTAAATTACAAAAGAGAGCAAAACAAGAATGAAAATCATGGATGGGACCATTAAAAATGAAAACTAGACAAAAATTTGTCATTGAGACTGGACAAAATCTACAGTAATGACATATTTGCCTGTGGTAGACTAAATTCTGCTTTAAGCCTCCTAGTAGTCAACAAAGAGAAAGTTAATCTTTCAATTTACTATACAATGAAATAGAAATAAACCTATTGCTGAGAAGAAGCAAAAAACTTATTACAGAAACCCGAAAGGAATCTCTCCGAGGAATCTGTGTGAAAATGGCCCTATGTGATCTGAGAAACAACACTGTGAAAAGCACCTTCCAGGAAGAGCAAGGTGAACTTCAAAGCAATGTCTTATACCAAGTGTCTGTGCAGACTGAATACCACACTCAGCTCTGGTCACTAAAGGAATAATTCTGTGGAATAGGTCAGGCCCAGTCTGATGTGATCACAGAACCTGCTTTTTTGCTATTCTGTCCTGATCTCAACACATTTCTTTTTTTAGAAAATGTAGAAAATGGATTGTCTCTGAGTTATTCTTAAATGTCTTTTAATCTCTGATGAATTTTGTGAAATAGCTTGTAGCACCAGTGGAGCATTTATTTATACTCCAAGTGTGTGCCAACATTCGTGCTTTCACAGAATGAGCAGTTCAAGGTTACATTGACATTTTTTGCTAACTGAAAAGCTAAATAAGGATAATGGCCTCAAGGAGCCATCAATCTCAAGGATGAGCTGAGAATGTGCCCTAATAAAAAATTTGCCCTAGCAAATTGTTTTGAATCTGCTTTAATGTCCAGACAAATGTTAGCATGAAACCCAGCATTCTACCATACTCCATGTTATAGTCATAGTAAGTGTAGCTTGGCAGATTTTTTAAGCATGTATAACCAGATACCTACCTAGTGGAAAAATTCAGAGCACTGTGGTTTATCTTTGAAGATAAACTGTTTGCCAAGTGTATACTGAGAAAGCAAAGTGAAAGAATCTGTAAAGTAGAACTTGCTGGATAGCACAGTCTGCTGAAAGTAACATACCTGGTTGCAGAATAGTGATCTCTAACCCTCTTTTTTTTTTTTCCCAGCAGAAATTTGTTAAAGAAATTCCTTGTTAGTGATAACAAAACTATAGTACCTTAAGCTTTAACAAATAATAATAAACTACTTGGCTCAGATGCTAAGGCTGCTGTGTGTACTAGCTGGTACAAAATGGCATCCAGGTATTAAAAAAGTTAACAAAAAGTGGGGCTAGAAAATGCCTTATACCCACAGGACACGTTTTTATCATTCATCAAGAGCCTTTTTACTTTCTCGATTCTTACAGAATTAGGTGGTGGTTCTGAGGAAACAGCAGCATATTTGCAAAGATTTTCCCGAAGGGAGACAGTTACTGAATTACCAAGGTTTATGTTATTGGCAGAGACTAAAAAAGTGCCTTGACTTTATAATGCTCATTACTATGACTTTTCCTATTAATAATCTGCCTCAAAATCAGATATCTAATGCTACTAACTAGTACACTTTGGTCACTCAGTGATGATAACTTGATGGTAATGGATCAAAGACAAGATGTCAGTTGACTAGTATAGTATACTAGAAATGAAGATATTCAGCTTCTGGCCTTCACTCAACCTGTGATTTTATGATATTTGTCATATCTTTCAAACATTCTTTATCTCAGCTTCTCCATCTGTTAAACTGAGTTCATAATAACTGTCCTGGTCTGTCTCACAGGAATGTTGCATGGACAAATTAGATAAGTATATAAGTGCCTTGGAGGTAAAGCCACTCAGTGAATAAAAATTAATGTAATGTAACTGAAAAGTGTTTTGCAGAGGCTAAAATGGTTCATCTCTGCAGGCTTCATGATTGGATAAGGCTTCATAATGGATTCCTGTCAAGCAAACCAAAACCTATCTTATCAGTTCATGACTGTATAGTATTTAATGGAAAAAAATCTCTTTACAAATGTTTCTTACCTTGATACAAATGTGCATTAAAAATCAGTCATGTTGAATTAAGTAAAACCTTTCTAAGTAGCTTCAAACGATTTCTAATACCCAGCTTTCAGTTTCTGTGGTCATTGTGGAAGGTGAGAATTTGATGTGTTTAATAAAAGTTCAGAAATACTTAATATGAAAGAATGTGTGGAGAGGAGATATTGACTACACTGTTTTCTCAGGTAATAATTACCATTTTTAAGAGTCTTACATTACAAAATTGAGATTTTACTTTTGCTTATTTTATAGAAATTTCAGATTCTCATTTCTGCCTCAACCATATTTTTTCTGGTTATGTCATTTTCTACATTCTCATTTTCAGATGTAACTGAAATGACACAAGACACCCATTGCACATCAAAAAACATAACCACCAATTCCCTGAAGACAGAAAAAGTGGGGGAAGTGGCCTTTCTTGATGGAATCCCTTAAGTGCTCTTACTCCTCTCCCCTCTTTACATAAATACACAGAGAGTTCCTATGTCAGTTTATAGCATTCTTGTTCAGTACTTGAGAGAGAGAATTGAGCAAGTATTTAGTTATTTGTAAAAGCGGTTCTATCCAGGCTAACTTCGGAAACTTTTATGCTTGAACTAAATTGATCTCTTTTCTTCTGGCAGGGGACCATTTCTAGTGGCACTGGGGAAATCTTGGCACCCAGAAGAATTTAACTGTGCTCACTGCAAAAATACAATGGCCTACATTGGATTTGTAGAGGAAAAGGGAGCCCTATATTGTGAGCTGTGCTATGAGAAATTCTTTGCTCCTGAATGTGGTCGATGCCAAAGGAAGATCCTTGGAGTAAGTATTGGAAACCCTTTTAGTCTGAGTTTTAGAGTAGAATAATTTTTGTTCTGAAACCCTTCCATCATTTTTACTTTTTATTTTTTTCTTGCTTCATCCCCTCTTTGCTTTCATCACTTTTTATTATTATAAAGTAGAAGTAAATGGGCCTCTGGGGAAGTATATCAGACTCATGGGGTTAAGCTGTCTTTGGTTTTGTCTTACTGAGTACTGGCTTGTCTTGTGAAAGTCTAGCCACTGTAGGGAAAAAGTAATTTAGTGGGGGTGTGCTACCTCAACCGGACCATGTTTGTACAGGAATGAAGAGGTCGTACAGGACCACACACATCAGAGTTCTCAGAACTGACACCTTCACTGTTTTTTAAATTAAATTCCATAGCTTTTTAAGAACAGCATTTCCCCACTTCTCAGGGTTCAAGCACAGGGCACAAATCTCATGAAATATATAAAACATGAGGCTTTATAAATGATATATTTTTCTTGAATGTATATAATGTGTGAAAATATAACTCAAGTTTTAAGAGAGCATATATGTGATAAAAAATAATCAAATCACACCTTTTTTCCCCCAAAAAGGGAGTAATTTAGGAGTCAGATACATATTAAATAATAATGAATGAATGAATTTCCTGCTCTGAAATACTCAGTTTACAATTACAAAGTAAGGGCCAGGAATTTCCTATGGGTGGCCAGGAGATGGAGTTTTATTTTAGAAGCAGCCAAGGTGTCTGATCTTGTACAAAACTCTCTACATAAAAATTGGAGATGGCATTTATACTGTTGATGACATATACTGTTTTAGTATATAAATGAATTCTAATATTTTCAATATGAAAATATAATGAAACTAATTTGTTTCAGGTGAGAGAAAAATTTAGTGTGATTATTGAGTTGCCTCAATTTTATAATACATCTTTAAGTGGGTCTGAAACTTTGAGGACATTTAAATTATAAATAGACCACATGAAATATTTCGTATTATTAATTTGTACAGTATGTAGGGAACAAAAGAATAGAATGATTCAGGCTGTACCTTCCCAGATGAAAAATTATATGTAGAATATATATGAATACTGTTTTAGTATATAAATGTATTCTGTGGATTCTTATATAATTAATGAAGTCAAGTAAGAGTCTTAAAACTAACCAAATGAGATTCTAGGGAATGGAAATCTTATACTCATAGCTTTAGAGATGGGCCAGAACTTCACTAAGGGGATAGATTCTCTGGTTTTTGTTTTAGTTGATTACCTAGTAAAGATGGAATGGTAGTGTGGGAGGGGAAGTATATCTCAAAGCTTTGAGAAATGATTTGGTTCAATACATGTTTGTTGTACATTTTCATGGTGATTATTTTGTATCTAAACAACTGCTGTTTCTTTCCATTGCCCTTCAGTAGCGAACTGTGGCATTTTCTATGGCTAATAATTCATTCTATATCATTTTATTTTATTTTGACTTTTTCATTATGAAAGAAAATACAAAACACAATAATTAGAAAATACAGAAAAAAAATGTAAAGAATAAAATTAAAATGACTATATATTTTCCAATCCCAGATAATTCCTATTAACATTAGGATGTGTTTTCTTCCATTTTGCTTTTTATAAGTAATTCATTTACAAAATTACAGCTGTACTTTATGTTATAGCATCCTTCTTTGTTATGATATTATGGAAAGAGTAAATTGCTATATTAGTAACTATACTTCAAAAGGAATTATTAATGGCTTCATCTCTCAATCCAAAGAAATGATTCCTTGCAAAACTAACTTCCCAAAACGTTTGAGTAATTAAAATCTGGCTCAAGTCTTTGATATTTAGTATATTTAACCATAGGGCCACTGTTGATGAGAATCTCTCATTTGAGTGTGTGCTTAGCACAGTCACAGCTGATTTCCAAAATCCTAAACATGTGTGAAACTGATTGGATTACACTGATTATGTTATTGCTTCCATAATGCACCAAAGCATAGGTTTGTTTTAGTTTTTGAATGTTTTTCCCTTCCTCTATGACATTCTCAAGATAATACTATGAAACCTTTGCTAAGTTAATATTTCCTGACACCCTTTTGAGAGAAAGCAGAATGTACTGAAGCAAGCACTTATGAAATGTTTACTTTATTCACCACGTGTATAACATTTAAATAACAGCAATCAGTCTTCAAATAAGTTTATTGATGTGTATTTGTGAAAAGTGCACATATTACAGAGTACATCAGTTTAGATGATTTGTGAGTCTTTCCTTAAGTGTCTTCTGTTACTTAGATGAAAAGCTCAAAGCCAAAACAAAGCGTGTGTGTCTACTTTGGGTCAGTTTAAAAGGGCTGTATTGGTGTAGCTAGTAGAATAACCATTTGTGTATTGTCATCTTTCTTTACATCCAATTACTTTTCTGTAACAGGAAGTCATCAATGCTTTGAAACAAACTTGGCATGTTTCCTGTTTTGTGTGTGTGGCCTGTGGAAAACCCATTCGTAATAATGTTTTTCATTTGGAAGACGGTGACCCGTACTGTGAGACTGGTGAGATCCTGAAGCCATTGGTTTCTTAAGTTTTGAATAAAAATAAAACATTAACCCTTGTATTGCTATAAAGTTGAAAGGAAGTATTAGGCAACATAGTTTAGCTAATTGTTTTAGGGGCATTTAATATTACTTGGAATATGTAGCAAAAAACTATGTATAATTTTTATGTCTCTGTCTTAACAGTATTTTCAACTTTACTAAGAGAAGTGAGCACATAAAACATTACTTAGTGGGAAAATTTTTTCTTCACTCCCCAATAATTTATAGATAGAAATTCTATCAAATCCTGTAGTTTAAAGGCACCTCTTATACTCCAGTGAATTGTGAGTGGTTCTAAACAAGAGAGATGTTAAACTTCTTATGATAGTAATTTATCCTTTAGGATAATTGCCTTGACAATGACTTGGAAAGCTTTTGTTACTCTTCCTGAATGGAGGGCAGTCCTGACTTGGATTGCCCCCTTAGTAAGGTTATTTTTAATAAACTAGGCAGCAAGGAAGGACCAATCTAATATATTAGTCTTGTTACCTGGACTGTGAACACTTCCTTTTCCTTCCCAAAGGCTGTAAGTGAACTTTTGTAACATTTCTTTTATGAAGAAAAAAAACAAGAAACCTTTTCTTCTTTCTCTTTAACCTTATTCATAACCCTGTCTTCCCCAATCCAGTAATGGCCCCGTTTGTCCCCTCTCCCAAAACCTAGGAGTCATCTTGGATTCTGCTCTTTGCCTTGTTCTCCCCATAATTCAATCTAAGTAGTGAGTTCTAGCAGTTTTACCCCAATGCATATTGAATTCATTCATTTCTATTCATGTGAACTGTCACAACTAAACTCAAATTTACTCTTAACCCTTTGCCTGAACATTGTAATTGCCAACTAAAATGATGTATCTTCTTTCCCCCAACCCTCAAATAGCAGCTGTGGGTACTATTTGTTTAAATGTGAATTAGGTTGTCCTTGACACCCTTCATGGTGTTCTCTGGAGTAAACACTATGTTCCTTGCTAGGGCCTGCTTACTAAGGCCACCATTATCTCCTGCCACCTTACTTGCTATCATTGGATTCTAGCCATACCTTGCCTATTGCTGTTTCTGAACATGCTAAGATCCTTCCTGCCTCAGAGCTTTTGTACTTGCTGTTTCTTCTAATGGAATATTCGTACTCAGCTTTTCTGTGGTGATTCCTTTTTTTCAAGTCTCAGCATTACTGTTACCTCCTCAGAGAAGCCCCTCTTAATACCCTCCCCTATGTAATGTAATTGTACATACTTCCCTAATAATTCTGTATTTTGTCACTATTTTCTTTTCCTGGAATTTATTACCACAATCTGAAATTTTATCATTTATTTTGAAAATACAATCAATGATGACATCCTGATTCCAATGAGAATACAAGCCCTGTGTGGAGAGCCACCACGTCTGCCTTCTTAACTGCTATACTCCCCTCTCACGGCCTAGAACAGTGAACCCTGTGCATATTTGTTGAGCAAATGGTGCTAAGGAGTATTGTAGAATGCTAAGAAAGGTATATCAAGCTACAAATGATAGCCTACTTTCTCCTCCAGCTCAAGCAAGAGTACACGCAAGTAGTGAGAGTAACTGCATGAAAGAAAAAAAAATGCCAGTAAGTTCTAATTTAGTAATAATAAAGAAACATCTTGCCAAAACTACTTTCTTCCAAAGGAAATCCTATTAGTATTTTATAACTGTAGTCTGTGTCAAGTAAATAGTGTTCTCTGGCTAAGGATTTTCAGCACGAAATCATAAAATTGAAAGGAAAGTACAGCAAAAGAAATAGTGGCTAGTACTATTGTACAGCTAGATTCAGTCCAGCTAGAAACTCAGTCATGGCATTTATTCATGGAAGTTTCCTGTAACTTTTTTTTTCTTCCTAACAAGTCAGACATGCTGTGAAGTTTGCTAATATCAGATACTTCTTGATTTATGATCACTAGTTTTATTGTTGCTAGCTGTTGGAAGTTCTTTTGTATTTCTTTGAAACAGTCATTTCTGTTGATAACTTATCAGAGAACAGTGTTCTTCTTCATACATATTTGGGCTTTTAAGTAATTGGAGAGAAATGAGGATTACATGGAAAAATAAAGGATGTTAAGTTGTATAAGTAACATTTGCCAAAGGTAATACACATATATCTCAAGCTAAATATTATGCCACGTGAAGATATTCCAATTATTAATAAATTTATCTTTATCATCTTACTTAATTCTAATTTTGTTGCTACTGTCTAGGTAGTATCATTCTAAAACTACATCATGTTTAAATTGTGTCTTCTCCTCCCCCAAACTTGCCCCCATATAGATTATTATGCCCTCTTTGGTACCATATGCCATGGATGTGAATTTCCCATAGAAGCTGGTGACATGTTCCTGGAAGCTCTGGGCTACACCTGGCATGACACTTGTTTTGTGTGCTCAGTAAGTATATTCTTATTTCTGAATTAAAGGAGCACAGTATGTCTAGTTCTTGCCTTAGTAATAAATGGAAATACCAGTTCTTGTATCTTTCAGTTCTTCAAACTTAAGAATATTTTTACTTTAAAGTTCCTTATTAAGATTTTTGGCACTTTTTGAAATTATTTGGCACAGAATAAGATGCTTATTACACCTTTAGAGAAATCCTATTTTAACATGTTTTTGTTTATAAGGAGAATTTTTATATTTCTTAAATCAGTGAGAGTCCTTTACTTTTTTTTTAAACTGGTTTACCAGAGTATTTTTAGTAATTTTTGGCAACAGGTACTTCTTAAAAGAGAAATAAATAATTATAAAAATCTATTATTAACACTGGAAACAAATTATATGTTGATCTGTTTCCTTCCTTAGCAGTAGTCCATGAATAAATACTCTTTTCTTTCTGAGACTACAATAAACATGTAATGATATATTTGTTTCATTTGATATTTTAATATTTTGGTTTTATTTTTAATGATGAGGATAGATTCAGAGATTAACAGTACCTAAGATAAAATCTTTAGTTTAGTAAATATCCAGCAAAGGTACTCCATTCAAATGTTTGATTTGTTTTTAAATTAGATTTAATATATTAAATAGTTTTCAGTATCTATTGTATGAAGGGGAAAAAGTAATGTTAACTAAAGTCAAATGATTTCCCTAAACATTACCATTGATCTTGTTTATTTGTTTATACCTCATCCTCTTGGATGTCATAAAGTCTATAAAAAGCAACAGCTTCTAACTGATGTGCCTTCTGTTCTCTGATAGAGCTGCTCATGAGTATTATTATTAACAAAGGCAATAGGAAAGGCAAGAAGATATAAATGTGGGTAGTTAACTGACTCTATAATTAACCAGTGGTCAGATGTGGACCACAGTTTTCACTTTGAGAAACAAAGAAATGACTCAAAAAGCCCCTCAGGTATTCTATGACTGTGTTTGGGGCTTTGGAATGTTTGGCAAAGCAATCATGTTGTGTTTTCTCTTTGAATGCTTTGGTTCTCTACAACAGGAGGCAGATGTAAAGCATTGATTAGAGGTTTGGGAAGAGAATTATATTAAATGTTGTCTCTTTATGTATTAATTTATTCATTAGGGCCAAGTGCTTCACTCCCTATAAGCAAAAGTAATGATCAGTGATTTAAATAAATTAGAATGCATTCTAGGAAAAATTCATTCTCCATTGCTTTTGAAAATTGCCTGAAATATCAGGGTGTCTAACACAACCAACTAAATATGTTTGTCTTATCCACTGGGTGAAAAATCATTTTCCCCTTCTTAGGCATAATTGATAAAATAACAGTATTCTCTTAAATAATGCTTCTTTTTCAGGTATGTTGTGAAAGTTTGGAAGGTCAGACCTTTTTCTCCAAGAAGGACAAACCACTTTGCAAGAAACATGCTCATTCAGTGAATATTTAAGTCGACAGTTCAGGAAAAGAGAAGAAATTTGAAGAGAAAGGAAAATTCAAATTACCAATTAATTTTTAGATTTAATATTTATTTGGGGTTTTGAAAAATAATAGTGGCCCTGAAGGGATAAATTCCAGCTTAAAAATCAAGTCTATGAGAAAATACTTGGCTTCATAGAGAGACAATTTGGCATTTATTATTACTTTTCCTGTATTTTCTGCCCATAAAATAACTTTTATAAAAACCAATTTCCTGGTTGACTATTAAATTCATCTTAGAATAAATTAGTGAATTAAATTTCAGAATAAAAACCTCTAACCTTTATGCTCAAATAATTACACTTTTTTTCCTTGTTAGGTAGTTATGTGTAAATCTGTAAAAGGAAATGAAAATGCCTTATGCTGTAAGTGAAACATTGTATTTTTAAATAATGGTGTTTATCTTTAAAACAGTGAATAGGAGTTTAAACAAAGAATTTTATCAATCATAGGTGTTGTTTTTTTAAAAAGCTGTAAGTACGTTTTTGTTCAGTAGGAAACCCAATGAGATTTTTGATCAAAATGTGTCATACCAATAAGAGATACTACATTTTTCTTTCATTCTTGCTCCCCGAAAAGCCACCATACAGCTTACAAGTCTCAAATTTTTGCCTTTTTAAAATACTACCATTTCTATTCATTGTGTATTATTACATCACCTATAGTGATCAAACTCCATTTTTTCCCTTCCCTCATGCTAAATTAAAGAGAAAAAGTAGAAAAGAATAATAATGGGAATTACTGTAAATCAGAGGATTATATCAAAAAATTTAACCCTTTTCAGACAATGAATCAGATCAGTTTCAGAGTTATACTACTAACTGATGAAGGTCTGAGAGCCCTCTTTGCAGTAATTTTTTTTCTTTGACTCTGCTTAAGAAAAATAAAAGATTGGCTTGGGGATATGATGAAATCTAAAGTTCTGTTTTCCTTTGGTAGCTCTTAATAATAAATGAACCACTTCCAAATGTGATCATAAAATTTGGAAAGGTTTTATTCACAGGGGTTGGTAATACAGGAGGAGAATGTGATTAATTACTCACACTGGTCCATTATTTTTTTTCTTCATTTGGGGAAAAATTTACATAGACACCACATGAAGGCAGAGAAACAACTGTGGTAATATTGTAGATCTAGTGATATGTGCCCAGTAAGAAAATACATTATGGCATTTGATAGTTTTTCGTCTTTGTTTCCAGAATTGATGAAAGTCAATGACTACACTAAGTTATAATTTAAACCCAATGGGGGCAAGATGCTTTTACAGTTGAGGCTGAGCCTCGAGGCCCTCCTGCACCATCACTGGCTAACAGCTTCACTTCCATTGCATGCATGTTTGTTAGAGGGAGGTTTTAGTCTACAATATTAGTTTGATCTCCCTGAGAACTTTTCAAGGCATCTGTCCTGAAAGCTGTTAATTTATGGTCTAGCAGATTTGTATTATATGAGATAATAATTAACTGGGGAAAAAAAAATAAGAAGGGTGACTTAAAGTGGCAAACTGAATACTTCACCAACAGCAACCCCAAACTACCTCCTCACCCTGCAGCTTGTAGGGAGGTAGGAAGTCTATTTTAAAATAAAGAGCTGGAATTACATTGTGCCTTATTTCTCATTGCTGCTGAAACCACCTGTAGAGGACATTCTGGCTAATGTACATGGTCATGTATCTTAATGTCAGTCTCCTGCTTTACATAATAGGAAATAAGTTGGTGGTTTTGTTTTGGTGTGATAGAGATTTTTGTTGTTACTTAGTTTTTTTGCCTTTATTAATTGTATACCAAGATAGTCTTTGATAAGTCAATGACATTTGGGTATTTTCTTCAGAGAATTTTATTTGACCTGGATTTCTTATAAAATTATCTTACATTGAGGGTATCATTTTTATTAAACTCTTTTCCTACATATTATTCATGGAGCATAGTGTTGTATTTCTCTTAATTTTATCCCTGAAAGGGTAACATTGCTTCCTAATTTATCATTTTGTCTTTGTGCTTTGTCCTCTTTTGTGGTGAAGCTTTGTATCTGTTCCTAAAACAGTTAATCCTGTGAAATCTATATTCACTAAAACCCAGAAGAATCTCTGTATTTTCCAGTAGGGAATGCCATATTTAATATGCAAGCATTAATCTTTTAATAACTGGCAGAGCACTTTATTCTTCTGTTGAGCTCCCTGAATATTTATTTTTCTGATTATAAATAATCCACATCAGTAGCATTTTTTAATTATTACCTCCTTACTATAGAACATTTACTTTTAGTCTCTCTACATGTATATTTTGGAATGCTGTACTTAGTATAATACAGATTAAAACACAGTACATGACTCTATAAAACATCCCCTCCTTGCATTTCCCAGTTTCAGAATGCTTGTGATGGGCTCAGATTTATAATATTTCTCCAGCTTTACAAAGACTGAATGTTGCTCCCTGTAATAGCAGCCTAAAAGTGACCCCCCCCACTGCTTATGCTTCTAGTAGCATCTGTATTTCCCACTGATTCAGGTTACATTCAGAGTCTAAAGCTAAAATCTGCTCATTTGGTCACAGTATTATGACAAATAAAAATAAGAGTTTAAAACTTCAAAATATTAGTATAGCATTATAATTAAAATTACAACAAAAGTGGATTCATGGTACTATTTTCAAGGGGGTATTGTATTAGGACCACTCTTATAGAAAGCAGTTTTTTCCACTCCCTGTTCAAGTGTGAAGCTAGAATTATATTAATATTTTTGTGATTGGAGTTTATAGTTAGTCATCCCTATTGAAAGGAGAGGCTTTTCAGATGTAAGAGAAGGGAAAACATACTGAATAATTTTACACAAGTCTAATGGGGTTTCAATTTGACCTGTTTAATCCCCCAGATGTTTTAAGGTATTGGGTTTAGATTCTCAATGTATCATTTGCCTTATCTATTAAACTCTGTCTTCTGTTTCTTCACATTTTTAAGTTTGTATGTCTGTGCTGTTACGCTTTTGGATACATTTTCTAATTAAAAAAAACATGAGAAATATAATCAGCCTAGTAATACCTTAATGTGCACATACTTAATAAATAAATGGCTGCAGTGACAGAGACAAGCTCTCCTGGCTCTTCTTTTCGGGTGGCAAGTGGTTTCTATTAAGTCATCATCAGAAAATAACAGGATCACAGACTAGGATGAGATGTAAAAATTCTCAGAAAAATCTCCCTTTTATGAAAATTGTCTGTCAAAATGTCCCAGAAACAAAACATTTGTAAGTACTGCCACATTAGTTCTACTTCAGAATTTAACTCCATTTTTATGTTGTGCATGTACACAATTAATGTTTGTGTACACAATTGTTTGTGAATTGACAGACAAATAGCTCTATTGTCTTTAAAAAATATTGCCAAAGTTACTTATTGGAACAACCTGTCGTATCATGCATTATATTGTATCATAATGTCATGTTCAAACAACACAAGTTTTCATTTACATTTTCACATTTTTCATTGACTGTGATGGGTTACTTCATGCTAAACTCCTCTATAACTATGTATGATCACCTATTCCTCATTTATTGGTTTGATTAAGATTTTTTCCAACTGTATAAAGTTAGGAATGTTTCTATTATAGGCTGTATATTGGAAATAAAAGACAAATTCTGAGTCTATTTGCTCACAGTATATTAAACTCCAGAAGCCGAGCTTATAAGGGCATCAAGTCTGCATCTGACACTTTAATAGCTGCTGTTTGGTTTCTATCAATCACGTCATTGCACATTAAAATGCACCAACAAAATAAGAGATCTGTCATTCCTTCGTTAAGAAACAGTAATCCAGTACAAGATTTATAGGCTTAAGTCTCAACAGTGTGTGTTCACAGTAAATCCCCATTCAGTACTCAAACCAGAACCAGCCTCCCTGTTGTTCAGTGTTTTCTGGTCAAAATGTCCCCCATGTAAGATTATCAAAGGTTGTCTTACATAAATACATATAAAATGCTTTTTGCCAGCAAAAGCTTAATTTAGGTTGGCCGTTTTCTTTTTTGAGCACCCTCAGACAAGATCTTGGTTATATCAGAAACACATAGGTACTGATGTATTATTAGCAGGCCTGGTGTTAATTAGGGAGAATTACCAGAAATAGTTTGCTTCGTGGGAATTTATTGCAGAATCACACTTGACTGATGGCAGAATAGGAGTTGCTGAGAGAGAGCAGCTCCCACTCATAACCACTAATTAATAGGGTGCCAAAATTCCGTAGAGAAGGTTTCATCCCAAGTGTGGGAGCCTCACAGGGAAAATGGTTCCTTTGCAGTATTTAAAATTTAAAAGAGGAAAGGGGCTGGGACACATGGCTACCCAAAAGAAGTCTCAGACTGATACAGTGTTGTGTTATACTTATGAATGAGAGCATTTAACTCAGGAAGTAGCAGGCTCAAAAGTTGTGAAAGGATCCCTTTCCCTCCCCAAATCCAAAGTTGCCCCTTTATTTATCATACTGAGGAGATACTCATAGTATTTTTAATGTGACAAGTGTCTGATCTGCTCAACTGTTTACTTTATGAAGAGAATTTGGAACAAACCGTTCATGTATGGTATTATATTACTGAACTTTTAATTCCATGATTTAGAAGCTGTCTGAGTAGGTGGCAAGATTGCATCAATGATTAATAAGAAAGGTGTGTCTTCCACACCTTGAACCCAGAGTTGGGGAAAAAACAAGGTGTGTTTAGTGATTGGCAGTAATGGCAGAGCACTGGGGGAGCCCTATTAAAGGAAAGTTTGCCAAGAAGGTAATTTTTTTCCTGTGTTTGTAACTCTGTGTGATCACATATAATAAAGCTTGAAGCCGTTGCTTAGTGTAGAAAAATAAAACATTTACATGTTAGAAAACCACTGATCACTGACCTCAGGGAGAAAAATAAGACAATTTACAATTCACAGATAGTATCAGTTTTCAATTTCTCTATAGGCAAATATAGTTCCCAAAGAAAACTCTGTGCCAAGTCTGTGAATCGAGTGACACGGTCTCTAAGGCATCATGTTTCAAAGGACAAAGTTTCTGTTTAATGAATTGTTTCCAAATTAGTTTTTCATCTTCACATTCTAAATTGTCATGTTTGCTCTCTAGTTCAAATATACTTAGTTTTTTTCTTCTTTTTTCCCTGTTTTCTTCTTTTGCTTGTAAATCACACACAGCTGGTGCTTTCTAAGCACTTACTCAAAAATACCATTGCTTGTTTAAAATATCTTAGTGGACTTATAATAGCCATAGAGGTGTCTTGACTTTTTTTCCCTGAAGGTATCACTGATAGGCCAAGCTGTTACCTTGGTATATAGGAAAGTAAATTGAACTCCAGTGACATATCATACCAATATTAGTTTTTGTGCAAATAAAAGTTTTTGCTTAGGTGATTATATTTTAATGTCACCTGACCCCAGAAGCATTCTCTACCACTGCTTGCTCAAGAATCCTGACATCCTCAAGTCAGACCTTGGGGAAAGTGTGGTTGCAGCCCACTGAATGGCAGAGAAGTTTTCTAGTTGCTAATGCCAATGCTGGTCCTTGGTGGCTAAGAACAAGGAAACAGTCCTTCAGAATGCAGGTAACCAAGGTTGGTGGGTAGGTGTGCTGAGGGAGTTGGAGGGCTGCTGTGAGTACAAGGCCTGTAATTTCCAGTTGTAGGGAAAATGAAAGTTTCTATGGCCAGGATCCTCACCTTGACCCTAAACTACTTGATGATGTAATTGGCTTACAGTGGAGGCTAATGCTTACACACCCACTGACAATAAGCCATTATTGTTGGTGTTACTGTATAAAGAAAGAGCTCCAGCCAGTGCTCTGCCTAGAGGCAGAGACAGAAACAGATGGAAAACGCCCCAGAGGCAGATGTGATTCCATCACCTGACCTGCCACCATGAAATTAAAGCTTGGTATAAACCCTTTTACCCCTAATATTCCATTTTTCTTATTCGGTCTCACCAAATCCAGAGTTAACTTGCCTGGGGGCAGTCCCCCACAGACAAGACAATTGGCATTCCTCAGCAAGATTTGCTGCAGGCTTAAAAACAACCAGTAATATGCCCTCACAGGAGGAGTACTTCAGCAGGTTACCTCTATGGATGGGGAGACACTCAGGTATCCACCAGGAGGTGGTCTGAGGTGGCTTTCCTCCTAAAGGAGTGGACCCCTCCCCAGGACTGGGGGGAGGTGGAGGTGATGCCTGAGGAAGTCAAGAAGGCCCTCTGCAAAATAGGTCTTTAAAGAAACTACCTGGGTGGTTGTGGGAACCATGGGTTGGCTACTCCTCACAGTGTAAGAAGGGCCATAAAAATAATATGCTCTTGTAAGAAGCACAAGAAGAAGTAAAGGTCATGAAGGAAGAAAAAAAATTCACTAATGATTGAGGTGGCGTCACTGTGAGGTGCTATTGAAATGGTAAAGGATGTGTAATGGTAAGATACAAAGAGACAACACAAGAACACAGGCTGCGAGGTCCCGAGGAGGAAGTAAAAGATTTGTTGAAGAACAGGTGGCATTGCTGTGAGTCACTGTGGAAGACGTAAAGGCCATGAAGGAGAAGGACATACCCTTGTAAGAACCATTAGGAGAGACAGCATGAGAACGTGATCTGTAAGGTGCTGTAGGGGAGGTAAAAGATTATTTGCAGAATGAAACAGCAGGGGGGCAAGGAACTGTGGAAGAGGAAAAGGCCATGAAGGAGGATTACTGTGAGAAGCACAAGAAGAAGAAGAAGAAGCCGTACAAGAAAGTGAGCTGTGAGGTATCGAGGAAAAAGTAAGAGAGCTGTTGAAGACTGAGCTAGCATTGTTGTGAGACACTGTGGAGAAGGTAAAGGATGTAGCAGAGGAGGTGCTCTGCAGAATGAGAGTCAGTTGTCAGCCCTGGAAATGGTGGAGGAGCTGGAGGAGAGCAAAGAGGTAGAGGTGGTGCTGGAGTGCCAACCCCTTCTCTATTGAAATCCTACCCAGTTGTAGTCAAGAAAATAAAGAGGCTGCAACTGCAGGTTCCTCTGAGAGATGTGCAGCCCTCTCCCCAGATCATGGAGCACTCTATTCTTCACCCCTATAAACAGGTAGAGCTGGTGCAGTTGGGCTCCTGGTTTTGGCAGAACCCCTGAGAGTCTGTATCAGCCTGGCTCCTGCGCCTTTGGAATGTAGGGTTGGAGGGGATCATTCTGTCTGGATCAGAGATGAGAAAGCTGGCTTCTCTAACAACTCACCCTGCCTTATGGCAGTGACTGCAGCATGCACACCAGACCCCAGAGAATCATTCACTTCTTGAGTGGGTAATGGCCGTACTTCACACTGTATGGTCCAGCCAGGGTGACTTCATCTTCCTCCACTAGATAGCAGATGTATACGGTGTTAAGGGAGTTAAGCATGAGAAGTGCCATTTTTTACCCAGTAAATTATGACTTGGACGAGGAGCTTTTTATGGCAGGAATGAGAGTTACAGTATTGCAAATGGCTCCTTTGCCCCTCACTTAGGTCTGCTACTGAGAGAAAGGGTCCCATGAAGGTCAGAACCCTCCAGGAACTAGAGAAGAGGGTGGATTATAAAGCCTACCTATAACCTTTTTAATTCCCGTGTGGCCAGTAAAAAATACAGATGGCTCCCGGCATATGACTGTGGATTAGAGAGAACTGAATAAAGTCATACCTGCTATGCATGCTGCTGTCCCCTCTATTGCAGACCTGATGGATACCCTTAGTAATCAACTAGGAACATACCATTATGTTGTAGATCTTGCCAATGCCTTCTTTTCTGTTGATACAGAGCAGGAAAGTCAGGAACAATTTGTCTTCACATGGGAAGGACAGCAAACAACTTTCACCATCCT
This sequence comes from Manis javanica, assembly GCF_040802235.1. Lineage (NCBI taxonomy): Eukaryota > Metazoa > Chordata > Mammalia > Pholidota > Manidae > Manis > Manis javanica. The sequence continues at coordinate 95,386,217 of NC_133160.1, read as the reverse complement.
TCCACAGGGATACCTCCACAGCCCCACCATCTGCCATGGACTTGTATCCCAGGACTTGGCAGTGTGGGAGAAACTGCCAATGGTGTGGCTGTACCATTTCATTGATGATATAATGCTCACATCTGATTCTCTTGCAGATGTAGAAGGTGCAGCACCTAGACTGCTGCAACATCTACAGGAGAAAGGTTGGGCTGTGAACACCAAAGTTAAGGGAATTGGTTTGTCAGTCAAATTCTTGGGGGTCATCTCGTCTGGTAAGACTGAAGTTATCCCAGAGGTGGTCATAGATAAAGTCCAGGCCTTCCCTATCCCTACAACCTTGGCATTGTTACAGGGGTTTCTGGGTCTTCTAGGCTACTGGGGAGTGTTTATCCTGCACTTGGCACAAATTCTGAAGCCCTTATACTGTTTGGTATGAAAGGGTGTCAGGTGGGACTGGGCTGAGACATGTGCATCTGCCTTTACTACAGCAAAACGGGCAGTCAAGTCCATAGAGGCCTTGACTGTGATAAATAGAGCCATCAAGGCCTTGGGAGCTGGATGTTCATATGACCTAAGATGGTTATGGCTGGGGTCTCTGGAAACAGCTTGAACAAACTCTCCAACCTTTTGGATTCTGGTCAGAACTCTGGAAAGGAGCAGAGGCATGGTACATCTTAACAGAGAAATAATTGGCTGTGTGTACCATGCCTTGCTGGCTACAGAGCCCATCACCAGAACGGCCCCAATAATGGTAATAACCACTTATTCCATCACTGGGTGGGTACAAGACTGGACCCAAAAGCCACAGAGTGGTGTGGCACAGATGCCTAAACTGGCCAAGTGGGGCACATACCTATAGCAGTGTAGCACCCTCTCTACTAACCCCTTGAGTGAAGAACTCTAACACTTATTGAGGCGAGTGGCATATACTAGTGAAAGGCAGGAAGAATTTGCTTTAGAGCCACTAGTAACAAAGAGCCTTAAACAGGAAGGAAGAGCTCCTATACCTGAAGATGCATGGTACACAGATGGCTCCAGCCGTAGGCAGCCCCCAAAATGTAGAGTGGTAGCTTTCCATTCTAAGACTGATAATATGGATGGAGGATGTGGAGGAGAAGAGCAGTCAGTGGGCTGAGTTGTGGACAGTATGGTTTGTGATCACCCAAGAGCCCTCCCCAATACTTGTCTGCATTGACAGCTGGACCATCTATTGGGGCTTGACCCTGTGGCTATCAACATGGTACCAATGCCAACTGGTTAGTTGGTTACCAACCCCTTCGGGGCAAGAGTTGTGGCAAGATTTATGGGCCTGTGGTCAGACTAAAACAGTTACAGTATATCATGTGACAGACCATTTGCCACTGGCATCCCCAAGAAATGATGAACCAGATGAATTGGCCCATACATTGGCTAGAAGGAAAGTCTGCCTCTGATTTGGTCCAATGGTTACATCAACATTTGTTGCATGTGGGATAGAAAAAAATGTGGGCTATAGTCCGTCAGTGGGGTCTGCCTTTGACCTTTGAATAAGTCAGCAGAGCATGGCAGAAGTGCATTCTTTGCTATAAAAGGGAGTTACACTGAGTCCCACAGCAACACTGGACAATTGCTAAGGAGCCAGTGTCCCTCATCAAGTGGCAGATAGACTAAATGTCAGAGGGGAATCAATATGTTGTGACTGGTGTGGACACAGATACTGGATTTCTGGTTGCTTTTCTTGCATATTGTGCAGACCAGCAAATGACCAAAAAAGGCTTAGAGCATCTCTTTGCAGTCTATGGCTGACTGCAGGTAATTGAGAGTGATCAAGGCACCCAGTTTACTGGATATACACTATAAGAATGGGTGCAACAATTAGGGATAAAGTGGAAGTTACATATACCACATAATCCTACCAGGGCAGGCATGATAGAGAGATACAAAGATTTGTTAAAATATGGCCTGAAATCAAACCAATAGTCCATGGGGATGGTCAGTCTGCTTATGGACAGTGCTAAGGTGTTTGAATGAAAAGTGCTGTAAAGGGGCATTGAGCCCTGTAGACATGCTGATACACATATTGCTGCCTCCCTTATACAACTGCAAGTACAAATCAAGAAGGAATAATTACAGCTGAGGTTTAGCTACCAGAATAATATTTTGCTACCAGCACCAACACTAAACCCTGGAGACTGTTCAGTGGATATGGCCTTGGACGTTTCAACACATGGATCAGGGATGACTGGCCCTCATGGCACCTTGGGGACAATGCCTGGAGGCTGGCCTCCTATTTATTCCTGGAGTAATGGCAGAGTGGCCTCTAAAGATCACAGTAGTTTACCCTAAATGGCTGGAAGGTAAGAGCATCTTGCCAGGGAGTTTTGTTTTATCTTTATGGCAGGTGCATGTACTTCCAGTAGCACTATACATACACCCCTCAGTAACCACCACAGGAAAAGGAGTAAAAGGTATGTTATACTAGACCTGGATGGGAACCCCTTCCTGCTATGGTCCTATCACAGGACCACTCTCTTGCATGCATCCTATCTAATGGACAAGATTTGCCTATACTATTGCCATTAAAACATACATCTTATTGTCCTTAAAGTTTATCATTTCTAATATCTCTGTGGATTGGGCACACACTCTAGCAAACACTGCTACTCACTGGATGTACATGGAGCTCCCTATCATTACCTCTACTGGCCTCCCATGGAAAGTGCAAATCATCAACTGGGACTGGTTTGAATAATGCTGGAATGACCATTTGATGGCAATCGATCTCTTCAGGCTTGACGATGACTATTAATATTATAATTTTTGTTGTTACAACATTCCAGCTTTCTTGCACAGGGATCATTGCAGAAGATTGAGCATGTGTACATTGTGAGGCGAGAATCCTGGAGGGGTGAGTGTAGGGAAAATGAAAGTTCCTATGGCCAGGATCCTCACCTGACCCTAAACTACTTGGCTCGCTTGACTGATGGCTGATGCAGCTTAACACTGCTCACTATAAAGGAGAAAGACTTAAAGAGTATTTTACAATCATAGAGCAAGTACTGAAGGGTGAATTTGGAACCAAACCCAAACTGCTAATAGGTACATCTGTGTACAAAATAAAAACTATGTTCTCTCCTAGAATGAAACCTCTGTTATCTAAAAAACATCAATGCAAATTCTTGGTGAATTGGAAAGTCAAACAAGAAATTCTTCTGACTTCATTCTCTTGTCACACCTTCAATGTGCAAAGCAAACATAACATAGTATTGTGTTTTTCAAAGCTTACCCTATAAACATCCAGTATAATCGAACAGTTCTGAATATTTAAGAGATTTATTAGATTTGTACTAAGATATAACCAAAGTATTTTTTAATGATTTCATTTTATTGTAATAGTTTTCCTACAGTTAAAATGAGTAAAACATTCCTAATTGAAGGTTTGTGTTAGTTAATTGGCTTTCAGTTAATAGAAGTTTTTCTGTATAAACCTAAACCCCTGTCATATAGAAAAATGAGTTCATATTCATTAATAGCAAAGAGATTAAGTTTCCTCCTCACAATAAATTAAACCATGAAGGATCAAGTCCAGCAGATCTATAATAACAACTTGTATTTTGTATAGTCTTTGTAATTTGTGTGGTGATACAATGTAAGTTTCTAGACTCAGAGCCCAGTATCTTTAACCCAAATATTAGAGATGCAAAAATAAAAACTCAGAGAAATGATTTTTTAAAAGGATGTAGTTATTAACTGACAAGTCTGAGGCTTAACTTTTTTAGTAGGTTGAGAAAATTTACAATTTCATCCACATTCTCTCAGAGTCCCTCTTTTTAATAAGGTTTAGGAATTACTTAATTTTGATAGAATATGTAAAACTTAAAACCTCTTGTTTATTTAACTACAGTTACCTGCCACACAGTTGTCAATATTTAGGGGGGTTGCAATTGGACTGTCTGTTCTTGAAGAGTACCTATGCCGTGGTAGCCTTCTCAGCAATGCACCATTTCCTGTTCTTGGTCTCTTGGCTACAAAGAAGCACAGGCATAATGAGAATAAGTTGGTCTGAAGTGTTGGATAGGATCAAATATGATACCAAATGAATAGAGGGCTGTTGGAAGGGCAATTAAAATTACTTCTGCACATAGGTCAAAAACGCCTATTTATAAGATGTTGGAAAACAGGTCAAGATGGTTGACCCCTAGTTCATTTTTATCTTTGCAATGTGATGAAGTTAGTTCACACTGTGAGTTTTAAAAAGTGGAAGCTGGTAAGGTAAGACCTCAGTGAGAAACTGCATATATGGCCAATTATACTGACAAGGTTGCCTAAGATTCTTTTTTTACTCAATTGAAATAAAATCTCTTTGCTATTTGGTTATGGCAGGCACCACTGCTAAGTCCATTGAAGCATAGCTGGAAAATCCAGCTGCCCTCACATCTGTTTTGCATGACCTTTCAATCATCAGCACATACTTCTGCCACTATGAAGGGAAGTCTGATTTGGGCATGGCTCTATGACTTTCTGAGCTATACTATGGGAAACATATTGAAACCAAATTCATGCATGCCATGTACTGTGCCCAGAAATTATCGACTTGTCTGGGTGGTGTTAAGGTTTTGACCTATCCAGAGTGCTACACCTGCTTTTTACATTCAAGTTGTTAATCCTTTGTTGAGAAAATGAGATATATTATGAAATATGTGAATGGGTTTTTATGGCTTAAGTTGTAAGTGTTTAGGCTCTTAAAGTGGTTCAAATGAAAATAATGTTGAAGAAATAGTGTATTTTAGACTTCTAACAAACGTTTATCGCATGTCAAGAACCTGTGTGACTTCACTTTCAGATTCTTTGAGAGCATTGAGTTAATTACAGTGCTTGCCTGAGTTCCAGGTTATAATGCAGGTTTTAAAAATATAAAAGAGGATAAAAGTCATTAAGAATCTCTTGAAAGGATTGTAATAAAGCTCATTCCCCCACTAATAAATTCCATTCTCACACTAACACAATGGGCAACCATGCAAAATGTTCAAGAGCACAGTTCAGTTTATCTCAAGACCAACTTAAGCTGTTGTCAAAGTAGAGCATTACCGGTTACACTGCATCTAGTAATTTTATGTAAATACATGCATCAAGTGCTTAATGAGAGAAGGCTTTGTTTAGGAGGAACACAGGCATTGGCATTTGATAGACCTATGTGACTGAATCTTGATTATGTTCAAGTTGATCTTGTATATGTTTGCCACAGGCAGGCTAATAATTTGGATATCCTCCAAATCAATGGAGTTCCTTTTTTGTTTTCGACATTTACACAGAAGGAAGGCTGAGCACTTTGTTGGGAGGAAAGGAAGAGGCAGATGATCCTTGAAAGCAGAGATCAACCTCCTAAAATGTTCTGATCCACTTAGCAATGCCTCTTATTAGTCCACCAGCTCAGCACAGGAGCTCCAAGCCAGGTGTTAGCTGGTGTTGCTCCAGAATCTCCCTTGACTCTCAATCCCTGACTTTTAGCTGCTTATCAAAGTATCCCAACACATGCCTTGAAGTTCTCTTCCCAAGAACTGCCCTAGTAAATTACAATTTTCTCCATCTCCTAACGTTTCCAGTAATATTTTAGAGATTCTTATAGATTGGAACACTGGGCAATTGTCTTGCCAATGGGTTTCAGCCCCAGGCAAGTTCACTATGGATTCAATGTGACCAAAGAAATGACAGTAGAACATACTTGGGGTGAAAGACTTATACACAACTTTATTCCCACAGTGGTAGACCCACTAGAATCCTGTCCACTTAGAGAGAGTCTGCATGCAGCAAGCTGGTCTCTACCTCTGGGTCTCTCTACCAGCACAGCTGTCCCAGTCTCTGTCCTTGGCGCTACCACCACTCCAGCCTCTGCTTTGCTCTCCTGTAGCCATGCCACCCTGTCACCCAGAGCACTGGGCAGGGCTCTTTATATAGAGTCAATAACGACATACTGCCCACAGTGAGCTAGACAACCAGGGCCAGGTGAGAATCCTGGCCACAGGAACCTTCACTTGATCCACAGCAGTTGACTAGCAGACCAACTTCTTGGTGTTCCTTCCCTTAGGAACCTTCTGACCATGGGAAAGCTAGGGAACTTATTTGAGCCTGTGTTGTTGTTTTTTTTCCACTACTGTGTCCCGTCATTATCTTGGAGGATAATTCTTCAGTGTTTTGGAGAGTTGTTATGACATTTAAATGAGATAGTGTATGTAAATGTACCAGGGCCACAATCTATCCAGACTTTTTTCTAGCAACTCGTTATGAAATATGTGAGTGGACTGCTATAGCTTAAATCTTAAGTGTTCCCACATAAATTTGGAACTTGTCATCAAGTGTCTTACAGATGCACAATGCACAATAAACTAAATTTTGCCATGAAAAATTTAAGAAATCAACAGTTTTAACTATATATTTCCCAAATATATTTGGCCATGAACCCTTTACTTAAACACCTACCAATACCTTAACACAATTTGGGAAATACTGGTTTTTCCTTTCTCTTTTCTTTGGGTGAATGTTCTGAGTTGTGCTGTGTCTTGCCAATGGGTTTCAGCCCTGGGCAAGTTCGCTATGGATTCAATGTGACCAAAGAAATTGACAGCAAAACGTTCTTTGGGGCGAAGGGGTTTATTACCCGGCTTGCTCTCCCGGCAGTAGGCCGAGCACTAGTGTCTCTGTCTCCACTCAGAGCACTGGGCCAAGCTCTCTATATAGCACAATAAGAGCTTATTGCCTAAAGGTGTGGAAGCAGTGGCCTAGCAACAGGCCAGTTACATCGTCAGGTGGTTTAAGTTCAGTGAGGATCCTGGCCATAGGAACCCCAACTTCCCCACAGCCTCTGTGCCTGCACAGCCATCCTCTGGGCCTCTGTCCTTGGCACTGCCACCACTCCAGCCTCTGCTCTGCTCTCCCACAGTTTTGCAGCCATGCCACCGAGTCACCCAGGGCACTGGGTGGAGTTCTTTATATAGAGTCAGTAGCAACATATTGCCCACATGTGTACTGAGCTAGCCAACCAGGGCCAGGGGAGAATCCTGGCCACAGGAACCTTCATCTTATCCACAGCCTGTCTCACATTTTGGACTGTGGTCTTCAAACTTTAGTGTGGGTCAGAATCTTTTGGAGGGCTGGTTAAAAAGAAATTGTTGAGTCCCACCTGCACAGTTTTCTGATTTAGTAGATCTGGAGCACAGTGAAAAATCTGCATTTCTACTAAGTTGCCAGGTGAAGCAGATGCTACTCATTGAGAGACCACTCTTTGGGAAGCACCTGTTCAAGATCTAGGCCAATACTCACTTTAATATGCAAATGACCTGAGGATCTTGTTAAAGGGCCCACCTGGGCCCAGGCTGGGAGATGTTGATGAGGCCAGGGCACTGCTGGTCCACAAACCACACTCAGAGGATGGTTCATCTTGCCTACTTGTCTGGAAATGGAATGGCAAGGAGACTTCAGAGACTGCAGGTAGGAACCAATGTTTTCTCTCTTCCTCTTATGTCTAAAATCAGATACTTGTGCTTCAATTTCTGAAAATCAGATATATAGAAAAATATGGTCTACTCTGGGAATTTTACAAGTTCCTTCCATCCTTTTTTTGTTTCCAGGATTTCTATGGCACTCCTGGAAAGAAGAGCAAATAGGACAGGTCCCACATGGCTATGGCTGTTGCCTCAGTGGGGCTCCTAAACACTAGCAGTGGGTGTGCAGCCCTGCAAGGGAGTGAGTACTTAAATCTCGAGTGACAGGCTTTCTTTTCATTTTTCTAGATCGAGTGTAAATTTTCCTTACCTCTAAAGATAAATGTAATGGGGTGGGTAGGAGCTGCACCGAGCCAGAAGCAGTGGGTTTGGGGCTTGGCCTCCTTGATCACTATTTCTTGACCCTGAAATGGCACTTAACCAATCCTGCCCAGATTTTCCTTCTCTATAAAAATTCATGAGACCAGTGGTTTCTACACTTTGTTTTAGTAAGTCTTTTTTGAAGCATCTTTAGAATGTAATACATAAAACAGGCAAAAGGTAAGCACTGGATACTTGACCTTCTGTATTTTTTCCTTCTTTCTTTCTTTTTTTAAGCAGAAATACTTCTCATTTGCAAAATCACCAAAGCAGCTCTGGATTCCTTAGGTTCTCAGGAACAAGCTGTGTAAATCACTGAGCTGGCAGGCCGGCTGTCCCAGCTGATACTCCTCGTCCACTTTTCCTGCAATGACAGGCTTCTATAGCATAGCTTCCTTGTTTTCTGGTTTTGTCTTTAACCATAACCCATTTTTTCAATGCTTTCCCCCCTAAAACTAAGGGGCAAGTTTTGTTGTTTTTTTTTTCCTCTCCGAACTATTGAAAATGTCTTCAGTCTGGGGGAGGAGGGCAGAGGAAAGGTTGTCTGCAGCCGCACAGGAGGCCTGGGAGTGGCTTTGTTTTCTTAGCTGTGCTGTGCAAAGGAACCAAAGGTTTAACGCTTAGGTGCTGTTTGAGGATATAACACAACACAACCCAGGGTAGGGAGGCCAGGAAGGCTGCCGGCCTTGCCCAAGGCCTCCCAGTACAGCTGTTCTGATCGCTGCAAAGCTAAAACTTGTTGCCATGACTTAGACCTAAACAAACCCTGCTTGTTCTGGCATGTAGATTTTGTTCTTCCAGGACAGCCCCGCTCTCTTTTTGTAGCCAACTGTGGGACCTGCTGGTTTCAGTCATGCCTTCCCACCTCCCGGTCCGTAGCTGCAGTCTGTTACGTGATACAGGGCCTTGTCACTTGGCCGCAGACGCTGGAGCTGGCCTATTCCTCCAGCTTTCCCTCAGCTATACTGGAACTTCTGTCCTCAGGGACTTGCTGTGGGGCCACCTTGCAGGTGTTAATACTTTTCCTACTAAACCTGCTTGGATAGAGGCCAACGTGAATGCTGTACTCAGTGGAGAAATGAAGATTCCAGGCTACCTGTAGGTCAGGTTGGAGGCAATAGAGCACAACAGTCCCCCTTCCCCATCCTGGTCCTGCTTCTCTTTTCATTTCCCGTTTCTCTCTGCCCCCAGCCCCATGCTCTGGGAGATGAACTCTTCTTTTGGTTTATTTGAGTTCAGTGATATTCAGCTCTATTTTTGCACTCTCTCTATTTCAGAGGACTCAACAAGCAATCTTAAGGATCAGGAGGTCTCCTAGGAAACGGTAAAATAACATTACCTCTAATTCATGCAGCATGGTAAGGAGTTGGAAAATACACACACGGTCTTGTATCAATATAAATATATCTAGCAAGTGAAAATTATAAAACTTACAAAACACTCAGGTATTCATTAGAACAGCCTCCTGAACCCCTCCTCCCAAACACACACAGTTTTTGTGCATTATTTACAACAGTGGTATTTTCCTGGCAGTTAAGAGAAAGGTGCTGTATATGGTCTGCATAGTCAGAATTTAAAAATGCAAGTAAGTGTTATGCTGGGGAAGTCTCTGGCCCTGAATTCTTGAAGGAATTTGTGTTGATTCTTGTGTGAGAGATGCTGAGTAACTAAAAGCCATTTTCAAACTCTGGGAAAGACCGTCATTTGTATAAAGTTATTTTCTATAGCTCTTCCTAAGAGCAAAATATTAAATGTCGTGCCAGAAAACATTTCTGCATGGGAGTTGGATATGGCCCACATATGCATCTCAGCCATTCTCCCACACATCCATTTATTGAGCAAATATGTCTGGGAGCACCTAGAATTCAGCATGTGCTGTTTTAGTTGCTGGGGATCTAGCACAAGTCTCTCCCTTCCTCAAGCTTACATTCCAGTCAGAAAGAACAACAAAGGTAGCAGCTGTGTATTTGGAACATCAGATGGTAAATGGAGAGCATAAAAGAAGGGTGGGGAGAGGGACTGTAGGTTGTGGGTGAACCAGACAGGAAGAGGGGGAGGGAGGGAGCTAGGTGGCTATTTGGAAGAAGGTTGTTTCAGGCAAAGGAAAACGCCTGGCACATTCAAATACAGCAAAGAGCCAGAGTGGCTGCTGTGAGGGAGGAGAGAGAGAAGAGAAAGAGGAGCCGGTGAGGGCAAGGGAGAGGGAGTTGGAAGGCCCTGGAAGTTCTGGTGAGCCATTTTGAGGACTTTGGTTTTTACTTTAGTGATAAAGTTAACAAGTCCTATAGGTTGGTGTATGGTCCATTCACTCTCTCTCTCTCCCCTTTTCTGAGGCACATCTTTGGCAACTGCTGGACCACATTCCAAAGTCTGAATGAATGAAGGCCTGAGTGTCTGTAGTATTACTAATCACCTTTGACTTTTACTGTGACTTGCTCACAGGGCAGGGCTTCCTGAACACTCTATTTTTGGCTTATAAGAGAAATTATGTTGTTCTCATCTTGATGAAATTTTACAAGTCTGGACTCACTCTAATTTCTGTAATATAAAATTTTGTAGTCTCCAATTTTCCTGTTTCTTGCTGTCCCTGGGTCTGAAGGAAGCTCCTTGTCACAGGGCTGGTCACACAATGAGATGAGCCTTAGATTCCTTGTTCAAATCAGCTCTTAGGCACTGGGCAGGGGCTTCCCCTGGAAGAGTGGGAGGTGAGTGAGATGACCAGATGCTCGGTAAGTTGCTGAGGGGACAGGAGGTTAAGAGGATGTACCTGCCTCCACGGTGAAGGGGGTAACCTCTGCCACCATCCCATGAGACCCTGAAAGGGTGTTGTAGGTGTGGAACTGCAAGTGAACTTAAAATACGAATCTCCTGTGTTGTTTCATTGATTAACTGTCCTAAGTTGATTCTAAATACTGTTCTATAGGCCTGCAAAACTTCTGGGAAGTCACGCTGTAGTCCCTACCCCAAAATTTTGTCCAAGAAAAATAACGATCAGTTTAAAGATGAAAGCGAGTCCCAAAACCTTATGAATGTTGAGTATGAAGATTTAAAGCCTTTGTCTTGATGGTGGTGGGTGGGATGGGGGAGCTTGTGTGGTGGTGGGGGGTAGGGGGGAGCTTGTGTGGTGGTGGTAGAGAACATAAAATGCAACTTCGGTGAGGCCCCCTCAGATCTTGTTTAGCAACATCACTAAAATGGCTTCCTTGACTGACCTCCTCCATCATGCTCATGGTCTCCAGTTACTGTCCAGCTGGATAACATACTCCTATTATTCAAACTACTTTCTGGCCACATAACAAAGCAGGCAGTTCTTTCTAAGCACACACAAGAATGTCTCATAACAGTATTTGTTCCCTCTGTACTTCAGGTACATTGTGTACATTTACTGATTTGTGTGGCTCATTTTTATGAGCTGCAGGGACTATGAACAGTTGACAGCTGATCATTTATCCCAAATAAGGAAGGCTCATTAGTGTTGTATACTCCATTACCACCCTCCTTGATCAATCATTCTCAGAATAATTCCCCCAAACATTTCTAATTCTGTTTCCAGATCACCACCTCCATGTGACATCACAGGAACTTAATGCAAACAAATCTCCAGAGAAACCTATGCCGAACAGTTATTGAAATGGATTGCCGCAGGAGGGCATTGCTTATCTCCTGAGAGAGTGGGCTTATCACTAAAGCAGGGCTTTGATGGAAAGCACTCCTGGGGCTTCCACTGCTGCAGGGTATCCAGGCCATTTCACTATCAAGTCTGGACATAGCCCAGGGCAAAATTAGAGCAGAATCTTATTAGCTGAGAACTAGGGCTGTGTTTTGGGGGTACAAGAGGAAGCAGCTGTGATAATACATCCTAGTTATTGGCACTGCTTAACTGGCAGGGTAGGACAGATTCCTGGTTGTACCTACTGAAAATGGTCCTTGTAGGTATTAAAAAAGCAACTGTTAAAAAGCTCCTTTTCTAAGTCTGAATTATCTAGCACCGAAGTTCTGTATCACTGTAGGATGATTATATGGTTTTATGTACAGGGTAATGCTTAGGAATAATAAAAATTTGAAAGCTATATGACCTCTGAGCATGTTCTTTCCAAATAATCTTACTCTGAGACTTGAATTTAAAAATGGGAGTTGATAATTTTCAATGCATTCTCTAAAATCCAGAATGAGACAATGGAACAACAAAGATGTTTTTGACAGTAAAAAGACATCTAACGGAAAATGTCACTACAGATTGAGCTGGTCTGAAAGGTCCACAACAGAATGGGGCAGAAGGTATAGGCCATAAAGTTTCTGCCAAATCAAGGAGGCTGGTGCCTGGACAACAGACACCACAGAGCACCAGGATGTGTCCAAAGATATGTCCAGCCTGGACGGAGGAGACAAAGGTGGGAACAATTTAAAACTCAGAAGGTAAGGATTAGTGTCTTCATTTTAGAGCTAGAGAAACTGAGGTTCAAAAATCTTTCCTGCTGAAGCAAGTAGTAGAATCAGAGCTTGTATCAAGATCTTCCCCCAAAGCCCATGATCCATGCCCTCATCTATAGATTAAGAATGTTGGACTCTTTTGCTGACTTCAAGAACAGAATGAAAAGAGTGTATTTCGGTGACACTAAAACAAGTCAGGGTTTCATGACCAAATTTGTCAGAATTTTTATCCTTTAGCTGAAATTGGAAACACATAGCCTGCCAGTTACAACCTTTAGACATGGCTATTAGGTTGTTAGGTTTTAAAGTAGTTGCCAACTATAAAAATTATAATGGTCATACCCTCTAAGTCAGAACTGCATGTTGTCTTGGCAGCTTTGGCTGGTTGCCCTGTGCGGCTGGAGCAAGTGGCTGAGTCCCTTTTCACAGGCTTCTCAGTTTGTCCCTCCTGCACTGAAGGCGCGCCTCTCTCTTCATCACCTGCCTGGTCCCTGATTTAATACTGAAGAACTATGGAGGGATTTCAGGAGGAGGGTACATAATGAAAGAAGAGTTTTAAGAAGCAAGAGAAGGGATAAAGTGATGTATGAAAATGTATTTAAATTTGGTGCACATGGCCTTTTATCTAATGGCTGGCAAGGCTTAATATTCAAATCCTCCCACTAAACTATTCTAGAGAGCAGAGTAGTATCTGAAAGCTGAAGGAGCCAGTAAGTGCATAATGTTAGCATGGGGAGGTACATTAGCAACCCCATTTTACAGTGGAGGACAGAAAGGCCCATCTGGGAAAAGCAATTTTACTCAAGGTTGCATGACGTGGGAGCTGTTCGCTGGTGAATATGTGTGAGAAAGTTCATTCGTAATGCATTCAAATGATACACAGTATCAACTTTGGAGTAAAGGTCCTAATAAAACTATATATTACATAACAAGCCTGACTTTCTCTTTTTTTCATTTGTGTTTCTTGAACAGAAAACACTCCTATAACTCTCCTCAGTAGGTCTCTAAGTGGTGGGCTGTGGTAAACCTATTTGCCTTGAGGTGGTCTGAGAATGTGTTGAAGATCTTGGTGCCCCTGTGATGCCCCCTCAGCCCCACCCCTCTCTGACATCTCCCCCAAACTCTGAGGAGGAGAGAGGGCTGAGAGGTTGAGTTCCCTCACCAATGGCCAGTGATTTCATCAACTGGGCGTATGTAATGAAACCTCCATTAACAACACAAAAGGGTGGAATTCAGACAGCTCCCATGTTGGAGCACACTGAGGTTGAGGGTGCTTAGTGTCCCCAGGAAGCTCCTTGCCCTCTCCCAGGCCTTGCCCAAAAGTCATATAGCTTTTTGTTGTTGTTGTTCTCGACACAAGAACAAACCAATGGCCTGCCAATAGGAAATGCAGTCAATTTCTGGTTCTGAGGCTTTTAGATTTAATGGAACATTAACATTTCCAAAGAAAACCAAACTTTAGAGGCTGCTGAATCTTAAATTTCCTACAGATTGATAACTCTCATTTGCTATGAAGATCATTACATGAAGAACATCTTAACATCAAAGAAGTTGGAAGGATATAATCTCAGAATAGCTGACAACTTTTCCTAAGTAAAGATTGTTGGCAATCTAGCCCTAACACATGTGTACATTTTTACATATATAAATGTTACATATATAAACTCGTCTGATCTTGCTCTGAATGAGTGAACATTTTAGTATAGTCTGTTATTTGGCAACACTTGCTTTAAGCACCAATTGCAAACTGAAATATTTTTATTGCCACCATGACTAAATTTTGATTATTGCTTTGTTTTTATGTTAAACCATCTGCTATGTTTTTTTTTTTAATCTGAAAGAGCCTACAAAAGCCTTTCTTGCAGCATTATTTCTATGCTTCTGGAAATCAACTTACAGATATTTTAAGTCAGAGCTGTGTAACCTTGTAGAGAAGAAGCCATCTGCCCTGGGTTCTCAAATTCACACAGCTCTGTCTGTGGTTGAAGTTTGAGTCCTTTGAACATAAGCGGTGCAGTGGAGGTGAATTTTGCCTGCTGGTGGTCATGGGTAAGGCAATTACCAAGTCTGACATTATTCTTGGAATGATTTTAAGCAAAATATCATAGTTCATCAAAACCTGTCTGCAAAATGCCGACAAGTTAATAGTCATTTATGTACAGAAGGAAAAAATTATGGCTGCCAGACCACCTTCACATAGGAGATTTGGCCATAAATTTTAAATATCCATTGTGAGAATTATATTATGTGTAAGGAAATCAGCATCCTGCAGTTTTACAAGCAGGCCTAGAAGGGCATAACACAAAAAGAAAGATTTAACAAGCAACATAAGCAAGCAGGCCCAGAGGAAGGCACCCCGGAGACTTCTGTGGCCTCCAACCCAGCGCTGGGGAGAGGGCACAGTTCCGGGGGCTTTTTTGTTTAAGACAAAATGGTGTCATGGGGTCCTGAGTGTTTTATACATTTACAATCACTGCCAGTGTTGAACACGTTGTGTGCTCAGTGCCTTATGTAAATCATACAAGTTTCATAAGAGCCCCAGGAGACATAGATACTGATAAAGCTGAGGTTTATTGAGAGATGGGTAAGTTGCCCAAGATTTCATCCTGGTAGGCTTGCCTGTATCTGGCCCCTGTGTCAAGTCTAAAAAGGCACTAAGGGAGACAAACTACAGAAAGGCGCTGCCCTGGGCAAAGGACTGCAAAAAGGTGCCTGACCCTCTGTCCCTATGCTTCCCTGCCAGAGGGGGATTCAGCCAAGACATCTTGGAGTCTAGATGTTGCCGTTGTCATGGAAGAGGTGCCCCCTTCCTCGGAGCAGACACAGCTGTACCCCATGGCGCAAGGTGTGGTGAGCAGTGGGCTGTTTTAACTCCAGGTCTTGCCTGACTCCCCCTGCAGCTTTGATGGATTACGGCAAGTAGAAGACCTGGGAGTCAAGCCCAGGCAGTGTGACCCTGGAGGTGCAAGGCACGACTCTGACTTACTCATCTGCAGTACCCAGGTCAGCGCACTGGGCAGGGACACAGCATTGCTTCCCCCTTCCCTTCCTGGCCCCCACCGTTCTGGTTGCATTGTGAACTCCCTGCCGCCAAGTACATCTGGACCCGACTTTCAGGATGTGCACAGTTCATACTGTTTAATGTGGCCTTTCCTGAGACTGATATTACATTGTCGTTGTAGTTCCTTTTACAGAGTCTATGCCCATTTGTGACCCTGTCATAAATAAAGTAGAAACTATTGGAGATACTCTCCAGCTGCTGAAAACTAGGGCTTTACCAGAGGGATGCACACCATCATCCTTACTTGGGGAGCACTCTGTAACTGAGGTCTTTACAGCCTGTATTTTAACATCTTATCTTACATGTTGGATTTCAAACTGGAATTACACATCGAACTCTGGCAATTCAAACATTTGCTAAGTGTGTATGTTTCTAAACATTGGGTGAGGTTCTGAATTAGGAGCAGAGAGCCCTTCTCTTTGGCTACTATATTAGTTTTGTGTTTCTGTTATGACAAATAATCACAGACTTCCTGGTTTAAAACACCACTATTTTATTTTCTTACATTTCTGGAGTTCAGAAGTTGTTAGAGTGCTATTTATAAGAAATGTATGTTCTTTGTCACCATTCCAAGCATAGTACTCCTAAAACTCTTAGAATTTCTGAACTGAAGAGAACAATACAGTTATACAGTTTCTTTTTTATGTTAATGAGTCATTTTTCAGAACCATCTGAGAGTGAGGACTGGTTGCCAGGGGAACCAACCAATTGATCGAAAGGTTGGAATGGACAGGTCATCTCCCCCAAACTCTGAGGAGGAGAGAGGGCTGAGAGGCTGAGTTCCCTCACCAATGGCCAGTGATTTCGTCAACTGGGTGTATGTAATGAAACCTCCATTAACAGCACAACAGGGTGGAATTCAGACAGCTCCCACGTTGGAGCACACTGAGGTTGAGGGTACTTAGTGTCCCCAGAAAGGGCATGGAAGCTCCTTGCCTGCTCCCAGGCCTTGCCCTACCCATCTCTTCCATCTGGCTTTTCCTAAGTTACATGCTTTTAAAGTAAAACAAATCTAATAAGTAAACGGTTTCTCTAAGTCCTGTGAGCCATGCTAGCAAACTAGTCAAATCCAAGGAGGGGGTGGTCTGTCAGCATTATAGGTGACAACCTGGACTTCTGATGGGCCTCTGAAGAGGGGAGGGTGCAGTCTTGCAGGACTGAATCCTTAACCTATAGAATCTGACATTCTCTCCGAGTAGATCATGTGAGAATTGAGTTGAACTAGAGGACACTCAGCTGGTGTTGGAGAATTGCTTGGATGTGTAGGGAAAAAAGAACAAACTGCAAGTAGAGTTGGTACAATTGTAATGTCCAAAGTGGATCTGGGCTCACAACCAGGCTAAGCAACCTCTGGAAGCTTAGAGGAGAATTTATTTCTTTCCTTTCCTTGTGTTCCTTGGCTGCTGGTCCCTTCCAACAACTGCATCACTGTGGCCTCTGCTTCCACGGACACATGTCCTTCTCTGACTGACTTTTCTGCCTTCTTTTTTCATGTGTAAGGACCCTTGTGACTATACTTAGTCTACCTTTGTAACCAGAATAATCTCTCATCTCAAGATCTTTAATCACACCCTCAAAGTTCCTTTTGCCCTGTAGATTCCACATTCCCAGGTTCCTGAGGATTAGGATGTAGACATCTTCATGTTAGGCAGAAAGACAGAGATGAGCGGGATGAAAAAGAGACAGGGGCCCACCAGAATGACTCAGGGAGTTAATCAGATAGAGCCAGAGAGCCAGAAATGACTCAGAGTGAATCATATGAAGCCACAGGGTCCGAGATGACTCAGGAAATGTCCAGGGTCTCCCCAGATAAGAAACATCAGAAGCACAGGCACAACCCAGACTGTGACCTCATTTCACCAATCAGAACAGACCCAGAGAGCCAACAGCTGTCAATCAAGGACTTCTCTGCCCCGTGAAAATGTCATAAAAGAAGGCTGGCAGTGAGCAGCCAGGCCATCTCACTTAGGCAGGCCGGGGCTGTTGTCCTGTACAGAGGGCACTAAAACTGCTTTACTTTCACCCCTCACTCTATCTGACTGCCCTGTGACACTGGGCCAAGTCCCCTGCTTTCTTGCTAACATCTGGTGGGCTATTGTCTGCCTACCTCACCTGTTTCATGGTGCTAAAACCCAATTAGTTTGGAAGAAGTGGTATGGTTTTTTTTTTTATTTTGCTGTCATTAATATACAATTACATGAACAACATTACAGTTACTAGACTCCCTGCATTATCAAGTACCCACCACATAACCCATTACAGTCACTGTCCATCAGGGTAGTAAGATGCTATAGAATCACTACTTCTCTGTGTTGCAATGCCCTCCCTGTGCCCCACCCCTACACCATGGGTGCTAATCATAATGCCCTTTTTCCCCCTTCTGCCTCCCTTCCCACCCATCCTCCCGAGTCTCTCTCACTTTGGTAACTGTTAGTCCATTCTTGGCTTATGTGAGTCTGCTGCTGTTTTGTTCCTTCAGTTTATTCTTTGTTCTTACACTCCACAGATGAGTGAAATCATTTGATACTTGTCTTTCTCCATCTGCCTTATCTCACTGAGCATAATACCCTCTAGCTCCATCCATGTTGTTGCAAATGGTAGGATTTGTTCTCTTTTTATGGCTGAATAATATGTACCACTTCTTTTTTATCCATTCATCTACTGATGGACACTTAGGTTGCTTCCATTTTTGGCTATTGTAAATAGTGCTGCAATAAACATAGGGGTGTATATGTCTTTTTGAAACAGGGTTCCTGCATTCTTAGGGTAAATTCCTAGGAGTGGAATTCTTGGGTCAAATGGTATTTCTATTTTGAGTTGTCTGAGGAACCTCCATACTGCTTTCCACAACCGTTGAACTAATTTACATTCCCACTAGCAGTGTAGGAGGGTTCCCCTTTCTCCACATCCTCGCCAACATTTGTTGTTGTTTGTCTTTGGATGGTGGCCATCCTAACTGGTGTGAGGTGATATCTCATTGTGGTTTTAATTTGCATTTCTCTGATGATTAATGATGTGGAGCATCTTTTCATGTGCCTCTTGGCCATCTGAATTTCATCTTTGGAGGAGTGCCTGTTCAGATCCTCTGCCCATTTTTTAAATTGGATTATTTGCTTTTTGTTTGTTGAGATGTGTGAGCTCTTTATATATTTTGGATGTAAACCCCTTATCAGATATGTCATTTATGAATATATTCTCCCATACTGTAGGGTACCTTTTTGTTCTATTGATGGTGTCCTTTGCTGTACAGAAGATTTTCAACTACATATAGTCCCACTTGTTCATTTTGGCTTTTTTTTCCCTTGCCCATGGAGATATGTTCATGAAGAAGTTGCTCATGGGTATATCCAAGAGATTTTGGCCTTTTTTTCCCTAAGAGTTTTATAGTTTCATGAATTACATTCAGGTCTTTGATCCATTTGGAATTTACTTTTGTGTATGGGGTTAGACAATAATCCAGTTTCATTCTCTTACATGTAGCCGTCCAGTTTTGCTAACACCAGCTGTTGAAGAGGCTGTCATTTCCCTATTGTGTATCCATGGCTCCTTTTTTGTATATTAATTGACCATATATGTTTGAATTAATATCTGGACTCTCTATTCTGTTCCACTGGTCTGTGGCTCTGTTCTTGTGCCAGTACCAAATTGTCTTGATTACTGTGGCTTTGTAGTAGAGCTTGAAGTTGGGAAGCAAGATCCCCCCTGATTTATTCTTCCTTCTCAGGATTGCTTTGACTATTCAGGGTGTTTTGTGGTTCCATACGAATGTTAGAACTATGTGTTCCAGTTCGTTGAAGAATGCTGTTGGTAATTTGATAGGGATTGCATTGAATCTGTAGATTGCTTTGGGCAGGATGGCCATTTTGACAATATTAATTCTTCCTAGCCAAGAGCATGGGATGAATTTCCATTTATTAGTGTCCTCTTTAATTTCTTTTAAGAGTGTCTTGTAGTTTTCAGGGTATAGGTCTTTCACTTCCTTGTTAGGTTTATTCCTAGGTGTTTTTATTCTTTTTGATGCAATTGTGAATGGAATTGTTTTCCTGATTTCTCTTTCTGCTAGTTTGTCGTTAGTGTATAGGAATGCAACCAATTTCTGTGTATTAATTTTGTATCCTGCAACTTTACTGAATTCAGATATTAGTTCTAGTAGTTTTGGAGTGGATTCTTTAGGGTTTTTTATGTACAATATCATGTCATCTACAAACAGTGACAGTTTGACTTCTTCCTTACCTGTCTGGATGCCTGTTCTTTCTTTGTTTTGTCTGATTGCTGTGGCTAGGAACTCCAGCACTATGTTGAATTAAAGTGGAAAGAGTGGTCATCCCTGCCTTGTTCCCAATCGTAGGTGAAAAGCTTTCACCTTCTTGCTGTTCAGTATGATGTTGGCTGTGGGCTTGTCATATAAGGCCTTTATTATGTTGAGGTACTTGCCCTCTATACATATTGTTGAGAGTTTTTATTATGAATGGATATTGAATTTTGTCAAATGCTTTTTCAGCATCTATGGAGATGATCATGTGGTTTTTGTCCTTTTTGTTGATGTTGTGGATGATGTTGATGGATTTTCGAATGTTGTACCATCCTTGCATCCCTGGGATGAATCCCACTTGCATGGTGTATGATCTTCTTGATGTATTTTTGAATTCTGTTGGCTAATATTTTGTTGAGTATTTTTACATCTATATTCATCAGGGATGTTGGTCTGTAATTTTCTTTTTTGTGGTGTCTTTGCCTGATTTTGATATTAGAGTGATGCTGGCTTCATAGAAAGAGTTTGGAAGTATTCCATCCTCTTCTGTTTTTTGGAAAACTTTAAGGAGAATGGGTATTATGTTTTCTCTTAATGTCTGATAAAATTCAGCAGTGAATCCATCTGGCCCTGGGATTTTGTTTTTGGATAGTTTTCTGAATACCAATTCAATTTCTTTACTGGTAATTGGTCTGTTTAGATTGTCTGTTTCTTCCTTGGTCAGTCTTGGAAGGTTGTATTTTTCTAGAAAGTTGTCCATTTCTTCTAGGTTATCCAGCTTGTTAGCATATAGATTTTCATAGTATTCTCCAATAATTTCTTTTGTTCCTATGGTGTCCATCATGATTTTCCTTTCTCATTTCTGATTCTGTTTGTGTGTAGAGTCCCTTTTTCTCTTAATAAGTCTGGCTAGGGGTTTATCTATTTTGTTCATTTTCTCAAAGAACCAGCTCTTGTTTTCATTGACTTTTTCTATTGCCTTACTCTTCTCAATTTCATTTCTTCTCAGATCTTTATTAAGTCCCTCCTTCTACTGACTTTGGGCCTCATTTGTTCTTCTTTTTCCAGTTTTAAGAATTGTGACTTTTCAAAAATGAACAAGTGGGACTATATCAAGCTGAAAAGCTTCTGTACGGCAAAGGACACCATCAATAGAACAAAAAGGTACCCTACAGTATGGGAGAATATATTCATAAATGACAGATCTGATAAAGGGTTGACATCCAAAATATATAAAGAGCTCACACACCTCAACAAACAAAAAGCAAATAATCCAATTAAAAAATGGGCACAGGATCTGAACAGTTCTCCAAAGAAGAAATTCAGATGGCCAACAGACACATGAAAAGATACTCCACATCGCTAATTATCAGAGAAATGCAAATTAAAACCACAATGAGGTATCCCCTCATATCAGTAAGGATGGCTGCCATCCAAAAGACAAACAACAACAAATGTTGGTGAGGTTGTGGAGAAAGGGGAACCCTCCTACAGTGCTGGTGGGAATGCAAATTAGTTCAACCATTGTGGAAAGCAGTATGGAGGTTCCTTAAAAAGCTCAAAATGGAAATGTCAATCATTTGACCCAGGAATTCCACTTCTAGGAATTTACCCTAAGAATGCAGCAGTGCAGTTTGAAAAAGACAGATGCACCCCTATGTTTATCACAGCATTATTAACAATAGCCAAGAAATGGAAGCAACCTAAGTGTCCATCAGTAGATGAATGGATAAAGATGTGCTACATATACACAATGGAATATTATTCAGCTATAAGAAGAAAACAAATCCTACCATTTGCAACAACATGGATGGAGCTAGAGGGTATTATGCTCAGTGAAATAAGGCAGGTGGAGAAAGACAAATATCAAATGATTTCACTCATATGTGGAGTGTAAGAACAAAGAAAAACTGAAGGAACAAAACAGCAGCAGACTCACAGAACCAAAGAATGGACTAACAGTTATCAAAGGGAAAGGCACTGAGCAGGAGGGGTGGGAAGGGAGGGATAAGGGCAGGGAAAAAGAAAGAGGCCTTACAATTAGCATGTATAATGTGGGGGGGACATAGGGAGGGATATGCAACACAGAGAAGACAAGTAGTGAGTCTATAGCATCTTACTATGCTGATGGACAGTGACTGTAATGGGGTTAGTTGGGGGGAACTTGGTGAAGGGGGGAGTCTGGTAACCATAATGTTCTTCATGTAATTGTAGATTAATGATAATAAAATGAATTTAAAAAATTGTGACTTGAGCCTATTCATTTGGGATTGTTCTTCCTTCTTTAATAGGCCTGGATTGCTATATACTTTGTGTCCCACAGAAGTTGGGGCATTGTGCGTTGTTGTCATTTGTCTCCATATATTGCTTGATCTCTGTTTTAATTTGGTCATTGATCCATTGGGTATTTAGGAGCATGTTTTTAAGCCTCCATGTGTTTGTGAGCCTTTTTGTTTTCTTTGTACAATTTATTTCTAGTTTCATACCTTTGTGGTCTGAGAAGCCAGTTGGTAGAATTTCAATCTTTTTTTTATTTTCTGAGACTCTTTTTGTGGCTTAGTATGTGGTCTATTCTGGAAAATGTTCCATGTGCACTTGAGAAGAATGTATATCCTGCTGCTTTTGGGTAGAATGTTCTATAGATGACTGTTAGGCTCATCTGTTCTGGTGTGTTGTTCAGTGCCTCTGTGTCCTTACTTATTTTCTGTCTGGTTGATCTGTCCTTTGGAGTGAGTAGTGTGTTGAAGTCTCCTGAAATGAATGCATTGCATTCTATTTCCTCCATTAATTCTATTAGTATTTGTTTCACATATGTCGATGCTCCTGTGTTGGGTGCAAATATATTTATAATGGTTATATCTTCTTGTTGGACTGACCCCTTTATCATTATTTAATGTCCTTCTTTATCTCTTGTGACTTTCTTTGTTTTGAATTCTATTTTGTCTGAAACTAGTACTGCAACACCTGCTTTTTTCTCCCTATTTTTGCATGAAATGTCTATTTCTGTCTCTTCACTTTTAGTCTGTGTATTTCTTTGGGTTTGAGGTGAGTTTCTTGTAAGCAGCATATAGATGGGTCTTGCTTTTTTACCCATTCTATTCCTCTGTGTCTTTTGATGTATTCAGTCCATTTACATTTAGGGTGATTATCGAAAGATATGTAGTTATTGCCATTGCAGGCTTAGATTCATGGTTACCAAAGGTTCAAGGGTAGCTTCTTTACTACCTAACTGTCTAACTTTAACTCACTTATTACGCTATTATATCCACAGTCTGATGATTCTTATTTATCTCCGTATTCTTCCTCCTCCATTCTTTGTTTGTTAGGTGTTTTATTCTGTACTCTTTTGTGTTTCTCTTGACTGTTTGTGTGGATAGGTGATTTTATTTTTTGCCTTTAGTTAGTATTTGCCTGATCTGCTTTCTTTGCTGTGATTTTGTTTTCTCTGGTGACATGTATTTAGCCTTAGGAGTGCTCCCATCTAGAGCAGTCCCTTTAAAATACCCTGTAGAAATGGTCTGTGGGAGGCAAATTACCTCATCTTTTGTTTATCTGGAAATTGTTCAATCCCTCCTTTAAATTCCAATAATAGTTTTGCTGGATACAGTATTCTTGGTTCAAGGCCCTTCTGTTTCATTGCATTAAATATATAATGCCATTTTCTTCTGGCCTGTAAGATTTTGTTGAGAAGTCTGATGATAGCCTGATGGGTTTTCCTTTGTAGGTGATCTTTTTTCTCTCTCTGGCTGCCTTTAATACTCTGTCTTTGTGCTATTTTAACTATTACATGTCTTGGTGTTGTCCTCCTTGGGTCCCTTGTGTTGGGAGATCTGTGGGATTCCATGGTCTGAGAGACTATTTCCTTCCCCAGCTTAGGGAAGTTTTCAGCAATTACTTCTTCAAAGACACTTTCTATCCCTTTTTCTTTCTCTTCTTCTTCTGGTACCCCTATTATGTAAATATTGTTCCATTTGGATTGGCCACACAGTTCTCTTAATATTCTTTCATTCCTAGAGATCCTTTTATCTCTCCCTGCCTCAGCTTCTCTGTATTTCTGTTCTGTGATTTCTATTCCATTAGCAGTCTCTTGCAGCTCATCCATCTGCTCTTAAGTACTTCTATTGATCGTTGCATTTCTGTTATCTCTCTCTGGACTTCATCCCTTAGCTCTTGCACATTTATCTGCAGTTCCATCAGCATGGTTGTGACTTTTATTTTAAATTCCTTTTCAGGAAGAATGGTTATACTATCTTGCCAGGCCCTCTCTTTGGAGTTCTTTGAGTGATTTTTGACTGGACCAGGTTCTTCTGCCTTTTCATGGTGATAGAAGTGATCTCTGGCAAGTGGCACGTATGTTGGCTGGGAGAACAAAGTTCCTTCCTGCTTGCTGGTCACCTTGCCTTTCTCCGCTGCCTATGCTGGTTACCTGCAAACAGGGAGCAGTCTCTGGGTTAGTCCCCTGAACTGCCTTGAGTGGGGCAGTCCTTGGGATAGCCTAGGACACTGCCGGGGGTTGCAGATGAGCAGCGTGTGTTCTCCTGTGAGAATGGCACCCCTTCCTGCCTTCCAGACCTTGCCTCAGCTTCCTTTCCCTGTGCCAGGAAGCTGCATGCTGACGGCAGCCTCTGGGTCTGGCCGGTTAGCTGTGTGCTGGGAGAAGGCTCGGTGTATTTGCTGTGGGCAGAGCTGCTCCCCAGCTGCACCGCAGCAGTGTTGGGTCAGCCAATTTGCTTGCAGGGCCAGCTGGCATGAATGAATGGCAGGCTGCTTACTGCCGTGAAGGGCTTTGGAGCTGTGTTGCCACCCAGGGGGTTAGGGCTCCTGAACTTCCTTAAGATTCCCAGCCTGCTGGGCTGAGTGTGCTGGGACAATTTTGTCCACTTGTAAGCCATTTTCCCTTTAAGGCTTTTAAAGCACCCACTTTTCTTTTGTCCTAGGGCAGCCAGCTATGGGGTCCCACTCACAGTCTCCATCTTGGATTTTACTTTTCTGTTTCTCTAATATCCAGTACACCATGCAATATGTGTCTGCTTCTGGTGCAGATTACTAGGGCTGGTTATTTAGCAGTTCTATGCTTCCATTCCCTCCTCACTCTGATTCTTTTCCTCCCTCTGGTGAACTGGGGTGGGTGAGTGCTCAGGTCTTGCTGGGTCACGGCTTTGTATTTTACCCTTTTTGTGGGGTGCTGAGGTCTTGGAGATGTAGATGTAGCCTGGCTGTTGTACTGTACCTTCTGGTCTCTCTTTTAGGAATAGTTGTATTTGCTGTATTTTCAAAATATATATGGCTTTGGGAGGAGATTTCGGCTGCCCTACTCACATCGCCATCTTGAGAGCCTTCCCTCTGGTGTGGATTTTGAATTCAAATTAGATCTAATTCCAGCTTATCTCCACCACTTACTGGAATGCAAACTTCAGAAATGTGTTTGTTTAAGCCTCAGTTTTCTCATCTATCAAATGGGGAAGATATTACCTTACCTCATAAAGCCATAACTTTATGGGCACTAGTACATCTCATTGCCTGTACATAGTAAACACTTTAAAATGTTAGATATTATCACTCATTTCTTTTTCTTGAGCAGCATTCCCAATAATCCATGCTTCTCTTTGAGCTGGGGAGATTGTTAGAGGTTTACCATTGTATGTCACTATTTTCTTAAAGATTTTTGGTAACTTTTTAGTTTTTTATAAAAGGACTTATAAAATACTCAAATAAATTCAGAAATAGGCATTGAGAGGAATATAAAACTTTCAAAAGCAGCTTTTAATTTCAACAAGAATGTAATTTAGGGACTGGGTATGCCCTTAGAAGTACTTTAAAAGTACAGGGCTACAATTTCATTGGGTTCAAGCATCCCACCAGCTTTGGGTGCTTGCTGTCTTTATCAAAATCTCCTTTTCTCTCTCTCTGAGTCTTCACAGATACTGCTTCTGTACTCTTATTAGTAACATCATGACACATTTAGGGATAGCACTACAAATTAGACTATGCATACCCTGCTCTTCTAAAATTAAATTCCCATAGAATAATACTCATTTCCTGATGCTTCTTTCTCAACTGACTTTTGGATAATCAATTTCCTATAAACTCAAAATGAGATGTCAATTTGCCATAAAATTTTAGAAAGGTCCTCCACAGCCTCCTGAATTTGCCTTAAGGCAAGGTTCTACTAGAGCCTTTCATTTCCTTTCTCCTTACTGAAGAGCATGTCTGCCTGCTGCCATAAGAGCTCTGTTCTCTGCTGACAACTGGCACTGACTGTCTCAACAAAAACATTTAGGGCTATGTACTTATTCTGAAAAGCTTGAATAGGCAAACAATTTGGGAATGATAAATGCAACACCCTTTTCCCCCAACCCTTCCAGCACATACATGTTCACCCATTATGAAGAATGTATGAAGAATCCATTGAAGCCCAGTGCAGTAATGAATTGCCAGGACAAAAGGACTATTGCCTTTGTTAGGCCATTCCTGGAAGTTCTGAGCTTTATATAAGAGCAATCCTTGGCTTACACACTCTTGTCATAAAAAGTTACAAATACTGAGTATGATTATTGAGTAATGAAGTTGTTTCTAATGAACAGGCCAGAAATTCTACAGCCAATGACCGTTGATCATTCATTCATTGCACATATAGGCACAGAGTTCAATAGATAATGTTACACAGTTTTATCCATAAGAAATAAATGTTACACCCTATATTACAGTAAATGTATCTTACTGCTTTTACAGAATAGATGGTTCTTGAAAAATGAATTAGATGTTTTTATGGTTAAGTTGTGAATGCCCTAAAGGATTTAATCATTTCAAGCTGCCTTGTAGTAAATCTTTTTGTATAACCAATAGGTTTTTAAAACAGTAATTGGAGTAGTATTGATGCAGAGATAGACAAGTGGATCAATGGAAATAAAGAGGAGTCCAGATTCAAACCCATGAACACATGAAAATTTGATCTATATGAGAGGTGGCTTTACAGATGAGCTGGAGAAAGGCATCTTTTTAATAAATGGTGCTGCTATTGTAGGTTGCCCACATAGAGGGAATATTAGATTTATGCTTTATACACAAAATATTATTTCAAGTATATGAAGAGAAAAATGTGTAAAAGAAAACTTCAAGTTAATATTTTTATGCTGTCTTTAAAATTATACTTTATATTTTTTTGCTAGTGAAAAATGACTTGGAGTATTTTTTCTGTTTTTGCATTGGAGTATAAGATATATTAATTTATTAAAAAGTGGTTCTGGGGAAAGCATCTGGACCTAGAGGTTTTATTTTTTGAAAGACAATTTTTTACAGTTTGATTTCTTAGCATTTTAGATTATTTCAGGTAACTTATTTCTGCTTGAGTAAATTCCGATTGATTACATGTTTCCATAAGTGCAACTCATCTCACTGGCATTTTTAGATTTTGGCATAAAGTTAATGTCCTTTACCTTTTTGATTACAGCAAGTATGGTAATATTCCCTTTTCACTTCTCATAGTCTGTAAGTTGTGTCTTTTCTTTCATTTTTATTAATTAAAATCTCACCAGCGGTCTACCATTATTATTGTTTTTAAAGAACAAGTTTTTGTTTTTGTTAAATAGAAACAAACATATAAGAGATTTAATTGACTTCTCTTGATTTTAATTTCTTTTTATGACTTCTATGGATTTGTTTATCTACTCTTTTTCTAACTTCTTGATATGTGTTTATTTCAATAATGTTTAGTTTTTATTTTCTCTAATATATGTATTTGAAGACCCATACTCCCTTTGATCTATATCCACAGAATTTTAAAGTTAGTGTTTTAATGATTGTTCCATTCAAGATGCTTTCCCCCCTGCAAGTTAGGATATTTTTGTTTTTTACATTTCACATGTAACTAAAATCATACAGTATTTGTCATTCTCTTTCTGACTTATTTCACTTAGCACCATGTCCTCAAAGTCTGTCCATGTGGTCACAAATGGCAGGATTTCCTTTTTAATGGCTGAATATATTTCACTGTGTGTTTGTGTATATGTGTGTACACACATACATATACACACAATCTTTATCCATCAGTGAACACTTAGGTTGTTTTATGTATTAGATATTGTAAATAATGCTGCAGTGAACATGGAGGTGCTGATAGGTTTTCAAATTAGTCTTTTCATTTTCTTCCAGAAGTGGGATTGCTAGACCATACGGTAGTTCTATTTTTGTTTTCCATAGTGGCTGCTCCATTTTATATTCCCACCAACAGTGCATGAAGGTTGCCATTTCTCCATATCCTCACCAAGCTCATTATTTCTTGTTTTTCTCATAATAGCCACTCTAAAGATTTGAGGTGTTACTTCATTATGGCTTTGATTTGCTTTTCCCTGATGGTTGGTGATGTTGAGCAACCATTCATGGACCTGTTAGCCATCTGTATGTCTTCTTTGGAGAAGTCTGTTCTGTCCTCTGCGCATTTTTTAATTGGCTTGTTTGATTTGTCTTTTCCTGCTTTTGAGTTGTATGAGTTCTTTGTATATTTTGGATATTAATTCCTTTATATACTTTGGATATTAATCCCTTAGCAGATATATGATTTGTGAATATTTTCTCCCATTTGGTAAGTTGCCTCTTCGTTTCATTGGTAATTCTTTGCTGTGAGAAGTTTAGTTTAAGGTAGTTCCACTATTCTGTTTATGCTTTTGGGGTCAATACAAAAAAATCATTGCCGAGACTGAGTTGTCAAGGAACTTACTGCCTGTGTGTTCTTACAGGAGTTCTATGCTCTCAGTTCTTACGTTTAAGTCTTCAGTCTATGTTGAGTGAATTTTCATGTATGGTATAAGGCAGTGGTCTAGTTTCATTCTTTTACACATTGCTGTCCAGTTTTCCAAGTACTATTTATAAAAGAGACTGTCCTTTCGCCATTGTATGTTCTTGGCTTCTTTGTCATAAATTGACTATGTTTGTGTGGGTTTATTTCTGGGCTCTCAATTCCATTCCATTGATCTATGTGTCTATTTTTATGCCAATGCCACATTTTGATTACTGTAGTTTTAATAGTTGAAAGTCAGGAAGAGTGATGCTTCTAGATTTATTCTTTTTCAATATTGCTTTGGCTATCTGGGTCTTTTATGGTCCCATACAAATTTTAGAGTGGGTTCTACTTCTGTGAAAAATGCTATTGGAATTTTGATATGGATTGCATTGACTCTGTAGATTTTTTGTATAGGATGGACATTTTAACAGTATTCTTCCAATCCATGAATATGGAATACCTTTCTTTTGTGTCTTATTGAATTTCTCTCATCAGTGACTTACAGTTTTCAGAATACAGGTCTTTCACCTCCTTGGTTAAGTTTATTCCCTGGTATTTTGATGAAATTTCATGTGGGTTGCTTCTTGATTTATCCTTCTGCTAGTCTGTTGTTGGTACATACAAATATAACTGATTTTTTATGTAGTAATTTTTGTATCCTGCAACTTAATTAAATTAATGTATTCTAATGGTTTTTTTGTGGCATTTTCAGGGTTTTCTATATATAATATCATGTTATCTGAAAATAAAGATAGTTATATTTCTTTGTTTCCATTTTGGGTGCCTTTTATTCCTCTCTCCCTTCCTCCCTTCTTTCTTTCCTTCCTTCCTTTCTTTTCTTCTCTGGCTAGAACTTCCAGTACTATGTCGAATAAAAGTGGTGGAGGGCAAACGTCCCTGTGTTAATCCTAATCTTAGAGGAAAAGCTTTTAGCCATTGCGTATGATGTTAACTGGGGTCTTTCAAGATACTTTCTAATTTGATTTTTTCTTTGACCTTTAAATAATTTTGAAGTACATTTCTTAATTTCCAAACCCTGTAGAATGCTAGTTACCTTTGTGTTATCTATTTCTAGCTTAACTGTTAGAATTTATGATTTGAGAACCTACTGTAGATGACAGCAACAAATTACAATGAAAACTTGCTTTATGGCCAAGATATGCTTAACATAACATTTGTAAATGTACCACATATTCTTTAAAAGGATTTATAGTCTACAGTTGAGCTTACAGTTATGCACATGTCCACTAGGTCAGATTTGTTATCAGGTTGTATAATCCCTTTTCATCTTACTGCAGTTTTTGGGTTTATTTGTTCTATCAAATTACTCATAGAGCTATCATTTTCTATTTCTTTTAATTCTGTCATTTTGTGGTTATCTTAGATATATACAAATTAAAATTTTCCTGGTAAATTAAATATTTTGTCTTCCTTAAATTATTGTCTTCTAGCAATTTTTCTTTTTTTTTGGTCTTAATGTGTAGTAGTTACACCATCCTGTGGACACTACTAATATAGATCCACCTTAATTTCCCTATGAGCTTGGACTGCAAACCCAGGTAAGAGTTAGTTTACCTGTTTTTCAACTTTCTCCTAAAGGTGTGGCCCATTTGCACCTCAAGCTTGTCGTGGGGAGGATTTCCTATAAATGATTGCTTGTGCTGTGTGTACCCAGGCCTCTAATTTCTGTTCCCTTCATCTGGCAGGGTCATTAAGGAAACATTTGCAGATATGAAACTCTTAAAGGGAAAGCCATCAGCCATAATTATTAAAACTACATAAGTGTTGGAGTGCTTATTATTCTTCTATACTATTTAAATAAATTGTGAATTTTATTTGGAAGTAGAACACCAGACAAAAGTAATGAATATACTTAAATGCTATGTTTTCTAATTATAGCTACAAAATAATCTTGTAATAAAAATATTACATCAGTAACATGTGGTGAACTCAAGATTCAGATGGAGACACTTGACACTAGAGTTTACGTAAGTGAGGTAAATATAAAGAAAAGTTAGTCAAAGTCAGACCTCTGCCTCCTGAAGGTAGACACTGGCTATACTTCCATCTACCATGTGTCTTCCTGAGAACACCTGGTAGAAAATCAAGATCCTGCATCTATCCTACCAATAAAGGCCTCCTTAATTGAATTGAGTTCTCTTTGAAATTCAGGAAGTCTTATTAAAGCAACTCACAAATATTGTTAGAGAAATCTGTCATATTGTCCACAGATATTTGAACAAAATGGCGTGCTGTTTTTAACGTTACACAAATGTATCACATAAGTCTATGTTCTTGATTTACAAAGTACATTTATAGTCTATACAGCAATCTATATTTGAAAATGATTTCATTTCTTTGCTTCATTAAAAACAACATCATTCCCTTGCCAACTTTGTTTAAAGCAAATAAGCTGTACATCATATTCTTAGTCGTGTATGCTCTTAGGGTTCTGGTAAGGAATTTGAAGATTTCCCCAGTTCCTAATTTTATCCTGAATTAAAACATCCTATCCTCAACCCTCGTCATCTTGTGACAAATATTTTGCTTGTGGAGCACAATGCTGCAAGCAGGTATGTTTAGAATATCTAATACATTTATTTTCTCATCCATGATTAAGCCTTTTAAAAAGTCCTTTAGAATTTTCTGTTTTTCTTAAATTTTGGGAACTTTGGTACTATTGGCTCTTGATCTAATGCTTACAAGAGAATATTTAGTGGGTTGGTGGCAGTTTTATTACCCCTTAAACATTTAATAGATTTTCTACATAATTTCTCAATGTGTTCTTATTTGTTTACTTTTTTATATCTTTGGTATAAAATTGAAAACTTACGGTATTGAATTTTATGACATTGGCACATTCTTCCTCCACAGTTGTGGTACGTACTTCAATATACTTATTTCTAGGGGCTAAATTATGAACTTAGTGCAACCTGGTCTTGATCCATAAAGTTATATTTAGATCACTATTACAGACTGAAAACTTTATTAAACTAATAAGATCGTAGGTTCCTTTTATTTAATTGTCCTGTTATAAAAACACTGGCAAGATCTGGAACTACATTTTATTATAACTTTTGGAAGTTCAACATCAGTTTGATCAACTTTGTTTTACTTGCCTAAGCATGTTCTAATGGAAATGGCACCAGGGTGGGAATTAGGAAAGCCAGATTCTAGTCATAACACCACTCTTTGTTAGATGCTCTGTGATCCTAAGCATCAGACTGGATGAGGGCAGAGATTTCCAAATTTCTTAAGGCTAACACTCTGTTTAAACAAACTCTTACAATATGAAAATCAGAACCTCTGTCTGAAAAGTAGAATATGAAGTTACCTTTACAATTCTAGAATATACAGCTCCCTTGATGAAGCAAATAAGTCCTTATAAGAGGCTGGAGAGAGATTTTTCAGTTTGAAATGACTAATTCTTCATGGTGATTTAATTCACAAGCACAGAAATTACAAGCTTAGGAAGTAACTTTATCTTTGGCAGTTTGATTTGTAACCTATCAGTCCATGTACCACTATTATTTCTATTGATTGATTAACAATTAAGAGGCAGCTTTCAAAAGTCCATACTGTACATGGGAATAATCCTGGGTGATACTATAAGAGAGCTTTTAATCTAGGCTTTGTATAAAGTAAACAAACAAATATTTTTGTTCTTAAATTCCATACATGAGAAAGTTCACTACCATTTCTTTTGTCCTTTTGGAAGTGCCCTGGAGGAACCTGACTGCATATCACAGTTGATTACTGACAAGCCTTTCATGAATAATGTACAACTCATTGTTAAGAGACAGAATGACGGTCTGTGACAGAAAAGCTGAATGTGGATGTCCACTTTGTTCTGTTCTCACTCTCTGAAGTTGGGTTGTTACCAACACCCACTCGTATGTTTAGGCACTTCATGTTTTTGCACCCCAGCCCCCAGGTGCCAGCAGGAGGCCTGGGAGCCATCCTCTCTGGGAACAGTTCCCTCTGCCCCATGCGGGTTGCCTGGGAAATCCACCCAGGCTCTCAGTCATAAACCTCTTCACACTTGTTTCCTTGTCTCAATTGTATAACAAAAATCTTAAGTTTTTGGAACCTACTCCTTCATACTGGATGTTTTTGGCCTATTCTTGCTTTGTTTTGAGTGATGCTCCCCAGGCCCAAGCCTTGGCCCAGCCTTGCCTCACCAGGCCTCCCAACCATTGTATTGTCCTTTGACCTCAGCAGAAAAAGCCTCATGCCTGTCCTGGCTGTTCCCTACCCAGGAGGGAGTCCCCACGGAAAACCAGTGTCCCACTAAACCAGCACCACTTGTACTTATGGTGTCTTTAAGTTGAATAAAACATAAATATATTTACTTCGAATTCAAAGTTATAGTGATTTTGGCTAGAATTCTTTTAGTCCAAATAAGGACAGAAAACATCCCCCCAAATTTTCTTTTTGCCCCTGTACTGATCTACAGATTAGTTAAATTGCTATAAAAGTTTGCTTTTCAATAACCATTTCATACAAGTCCTCTTTGGATGAATTTGACCAGTGCCCAGGTAAGACCCTATTTTATGTGTACACTGAATTAGTACATTAAAATTTTTATTCTTCACACTTTCATGAATAAATTCATGCACAGTTGTGAGATTAGAAGGATCTTTGATTCATGTAGGTGGGCAAACATCTGAAAATACTGGTTTTACTATTCCTTGATTCTTTCATTGTTTGAAGGACAATGTTTGTAAGGTATTTATGCTCTATTGGATGCCATAAGGGAAAAGTTTACAATCTAATGAAGGTCAAAATAATACAAACTCATACAAACATGTGTTTTTTCTTCCTTACATGTTTATCATATGCTTATTGGTCTTCTTGCACTAAGGACAAAATTCCTTTTAAATATACTGTTCTCACTAAATTGTGACAAGTTTTATGGTATAATTCCACACAAAAACTTCAGTTCTTATACTGTAAAGTGTTATACCTTAAATACTAAATATTGTTGCTTGTGAGCTGAAAATTAAGAATCAGGATCCAGTCAAGCCTTTCAATCTCTTTGGAACAGGTGTTGGGGTAAAGCTGTACAAACAGAAAGCTGAGCGCCAAGAATTCCCATGGCCTTCAAGGATGGAGCAGACAAAACCAAAGGGTGGTCCAGCTTTCACTGCAGATGACATAGCTTGCTCTAATCACTGTATATTTTGAAAGCAAATGCACTGGAATAACGAAACTTTTTTCCTTTATTTTTACATTTTGAGAAAAAGAACTATGACAGTTTTGAGAATTTTCCATGTTGGAAAGAGAAATTATGGGAGGGCTGTGAAGTGGTACTTTCTCATTACAAAAGCAAAAGAAGGCGCAGTTCCCTGCCCGGTGAGGTACTGAATCTCCCAGGACTCGGCAACCCCAGGGCCTCATAGCCAGGAGCACTCCTGGGAGAACTCGGGGCTGCCACTGTGCCCTGACCGGTGCTCCCCAGGCCTGCCATCATCCTGGGGGCTGTGCCTACTCCCCCATACCCACCCCCAGTGCCACGGCCCTTTGGGCCCAGCCCCCAGAGCTGGACAAGCTCTCTGGGTCTCAAAGCAACAGCAGCCCTGTGTTCGGGAGACTCCATCTTGTTTCATTCTTTTGACCCTTCAGCATCTCTGAGACTTAATTTGCTTATTAGAACACATGATAAAAGGTCCACCTATTTCATAGGCCCAAATTAAAGAATGCATACAAATGTACTTTCAAAAGCAGAAATCAAGGTGTGAAGGTAGGTATTTTAATTTTCACTGTGAACTGCCAAATGATACAATAAGGTGTGCTTGGAAGTTTGAGGGAGAGCTAGAGAGAGAGAAGTATCAGGAACACAGGACAGGTCTAGATGAAGAACTGTGAGAAGTAAGACCACACTCAGAAGAAGAAGTGAAGAGGGAAAATGGACGAGAAGACCAGCAATGGGAAGCCAGCTCTAGTGCCATCTCTAGGCTGTCTGCTTACAAACAACAAAACCAAATCCTGGATGTAGCCAGGTGTGGGGTGAGGAAAGGAGACAACAGTGAGGGGCTGGGAGTGTGAGGACAGGGGCAAAGGGGAGGATTACAGGTGATGTGAGGACAGCAAGCTCACTGTAAACTAAAACAGGAACCATTTCTATCTATCCACCTCGTACAGACAGGTACTAAATTTAGTGGAATGACTTTAAAATATATATATATTTTTTGAGAGGGCATCTCTCATATTTATTGATCAAATGGTTGTTAACAACAATAAAATTCTGTATAGGGGACTCAATGCACAATCATTAATCAACCCCAAGCCTAGTTCTCAATACTCTCCAATCTTCTGAAGCATAATGAACAAGTTCCTACATGGTGAACAAGTTCTTACATAGTGAATAAGTTCTTACATGGTGAACAGTACAAGGGCAGTCATCACAGAAACTTTTGGTTTTGATCACGCATTATGAACCATAAACAATCAGGTCAAATATGAATATTTGTTTGATTTTTATACTTGATTTATATGTGGATCCCACATTTCTCCCTTGTTATTATTATTATTATTATTTTTAATAAAATGCTGAAGTGGTAGGTAGATGCAAGATAAAGGTAGAAAACATAGTTTAGTGCTGTAAGAGGGCAAATGTAGATGATCAGGTGTGTGCCTACAGACTAACTATTAATCCAAGCTAGACAAGGGCAACAAAACATCCACGGATGCAGAAGATTTCTCTCAAAACAGGGGGGGTGGGGTTCTAAGCCTCCCCTCTGTTGATCCCGAATTTCTCACCTGATGGCCCCCCTGTGACTGTGCCTGTCTTAGGTTGTTCCTCCCTTGAGGAATCTTACCCGTCTCTGGCTAACCAGTCATCTTCCAGGGCCATACAGGGCAATGTGAAGTTGGTAAGAGAGAAAGAAGCAATATTGTTTGGAAAGGTTAGCTTTTTACTTCTTTGCAGATTTATGCCCTGTGGCTTTTATGCCCAGCATTTGTCTTGAGGTATCTTTACCACTTGGAAGAATTATGATACTCGGTAATTTCGTTATGAGGCACGAATTCTACTTGAGGGTTGTAATTAGGAAGGAAGAAGAAAAGCTATAGAAGTGGCAGATGGAAGAAAACATGGGAAGATTGATTATTTCTTTGACATATCTTCTTGTAGAGTAACATAAGCATGTATAGGTTTTAAACTACTAATTAAATTCCATACACACATTAACATAATAGGAATACAGCTACATAACCAAAGCAGACCTACAATTACCAGCCATCTCCAGTGAAACTAAGAAAGCCAGTTAGGTACCCTAGGCATTTGTGAAAACTTACCAATGATATGATGGACATTGTCCAACTGAATCTGAATAGTTTGAGAAAAATCAGACAAATTAAAACAACATATTCCTGGGAACTGTTCACATCCCATATGTTCTTTTAACAGTAGATAGTCTGTAGTCGCAGGATTTTGGAGCGCTGCAACTTGCACTTCTCCTAATTCTTGGTTGAGTTTCAACAGTATAGATCCAGTCAAATTTGTTGTTTTACTGTATGCACAGGCCAGCTTAGATATCTCCTTCTTCATTCCAATGGCAAGTCCAGGAACCGGTGGGATGAATGCAGCTACAACTGTAACAGCGCCAGGATCTTTGTTGAAGTTTTTCGATGTTCATCTTCTGGAATGACTCTTCCAGAGAATGTTGATGTTGGAAGTTCTTCTTCATATGGTATCTTAATTCATTTTCTGGGTAGCCAAATTAGGCTTTGATCCTCTGTATAAACACAAACAAACCCTTTGCCCACACTTTGATATGCCCTTTATATCATTGTGAAGAACTTCTTGGAGATCACCACACAGGAACTGCCTTTTTTTTTTTTGAAATGAATATTATCAGAAAAATCTGCTTCCATAGCTGATCATCTGACACCCTTTAAATGATCAAAATTAAGGATATTTAAAGCATGCTTTAATCATTGATTTACAGTTAGTTCTATCCTATCAGGGAGTAATCCCCCTTTTCTTTCCTTTTTTTCTTGTTATCATTAATCTACCTTAACATGAAGAATATTATGTTTACTAGGCTCTCCCCTATACCAGGTACCCAAAAAAACCCCTTTACAGTCACCTTCCATCAGCATAGCAAAATGTTGTAGAATCACTACTTGTCTTCTCTGTGTTGTACAGCCCTCCCCTTTCTCCCACCCCCCATTATGCATGCTAATCATAATACCCCCTTTCTTCTTTCCCCCACCTTATCCCTCCCTACCCACCCATCCTCCCCAGTCCCTTTCCCTTTGGTAACTGTTAGTCCATTCTTGGGTTCTGTGATTCTGCTGCTGTTTTGTTCCTTCAGTTTTTCCTTTGTTCTTATACTCCACAGATGAGTTGAAATCATTTGGTATTTCTCTTTCTCTGCCTGGCTTATTTCACTGAGCATAATACCCTCTAGCTCCATCCATGTTGTTGCAAATGGTAGGATTTGTTTTCTTCTTATAGCTGAGTAATATTCCATTGTGTATATGTACCACATCTTCTTTATCCATTCATCTAATGATGGACACTTAGGTTGCTTCCAATTCTTGGCTATTGTAAATAGTGCTGCAATAAACATTGGGGTGCATCTGTATTTTTCAAACTTGAGTGCTGCATTCTTAGGGTAAATTCCTAGGAGTGGTATTCCTTGGTCAAATGGTAAGTCTATTATGAGCATTTTGAGGAACCTCCATACTGCTTTCCACAATGGTTGAACTAATTTACATTCCCACCAGCAGTGTAGGAGGGTTTCCCTTTCTCCACAACCTCGCCAACATTTGTTGTTGTTTATCTTTTGCATGGCAGCCATCCTTACTGGTGTGAGGTGATACCTCATTGTGGTTTTAATTTGCATTTCTCTGATAATTAGCGATGTGGAGCATCTGTTCATGTGTCTGTTGGCCATCTGTATTTCTTTTTTGGAGAACTGTCCAGTTCCTCTGCCCATTTTTTAATTGGATTATTTCTTTTTTGTTTGTTGAGGTGTGTGAGCTCTTTATATATTTTGGACATCAAGCCTTTATCAGATCTGTCATTTGAAATATATTCTCCCATACTGTAGGGTACCTTTTTGTTCTATTGATGGTGTCTTTTGCTGTACAGAAGCTTATCAGCTTAATATAGTCCCACTTGTTCATTTTTGCTGTTGTTTTCCTTGCCCAGGGAGATATGTTCAAGAAGAAGTCACTCATGTTTATGTCTAAGAGGTTTTTGCCTATGAGTTTTTTCTAAGAGTTTTATGGTTTCATGACTTACATTCAGGTCTTTGATCCATTTTGAATTTACTTTTGTGTATGGGGTTAGACAGTGGTCCAGTTTCATTCTCCTACATGTAGCTGTCCAGTTTTTCCAGCACCACCTGTTGAAGAGACTGTCATTTTGCCATTGTATGTCCATGGCTCCTTTATCAAATATTAATTGACCATATATGTTTGGGTTAATGTCTGGAGTCTCTAATCTGTTCCACTGGTCTGTGGCTCTGTTCTTGTGCTAGTACCAAATTGTCTTGATTACCATGGCTTTGTAGTAGAGCTTGAAGTTGGGGAGTGAGATCCCTCCCTACTTTATTCTTCTTTCTCAGGATTGCTTTGGCTATTCGGGGTCTTTGGTGTTTCCATATGAATTTTTGAATTATTTGTTCCAGTTCATTGAAGAATGTTGCTGGTAATTTGATAGGGATTGCATCAAATCTGTATATTGCTTTGGGCAGGATGGCCATTTTGACGATATTAATTCCTCCTAGCCATGAGCATGGGATGAGTTTCCATTTGTTAGTGTCCCTGTTAGTTTCTCTTAAGAGTGACTTGAAGTTTTCAGGGTATAGGTCTTTCACTTCTTTGGTTAGGTTTATTCCTAGGTATTTTTTTCTTTTTGATGCAATTGTAAATGGAATTGTTTTCCTGATTTCTCTTTCTATTGGTTCATTGGTAGTGTATAGGAAAGCCACAGATTTCTGTGTATTAATTTTGTATCCTGCAACTTTGCTGTATTCCAATATCAGTTCTAGTAGTTTTGGAGTGGAGTCTTTAGGGTTTTTTATGTACAATATCATGTCATCTGCAAATAGTGACAGTTTAACTTCTTCTTTACCAATTTGGATTCCTTGTATTTCTTTGTTTTGTCTAATTGCCATGGCTAGGACCTCCAGTACTATGTTAAATAACAGTGGGGAGAGTGGGCATCCCTGTCTTGTTCCTGATCTCAGAGGAAAAGCTTTCAGTTTCTCGCTGTTCAGTATAATGTTGGCTGAGGGTTTATCATATATGGCCTTTATTATGTTGAGGTACTTGCCCTCTATTCCCATTTTGATGAGAGTTTTTATCATGAATGGATGTTGAATTTTGTCAAATGCTTTTTCTATGAGCATCTATGGAGATGATCATGTGGTTTCTGTCTTTCTTTTTGTTTATGTGGTGGATGATGTTGATGGATTTTCGAATTTGTAACATCCTTGCATCCCTGGGATGAATCTCACTTGGTCATGGTGTATGATCCTTTTGATATACTGTTGAATTCTGTTTGCTAATATTTTATTGAGTATTTTTGCATCTACATTCATCAGGGATATTGGTCTGTAATTTTCTTTTTTGGTGGGGTCTTTACCTGGTTTTGGTATTAGGGTGATGTTGGCTTTATAGAATTAGTTTGGAGTATTCCCTCCTCTTCTGTTTTTTGGAAAACTTTAAGGAGAATGGGTATTATGTCTTCTCTGTGTGTCTGATAAAACTTCGAGGTAAATCCGTCTGGCCCGGGGGTTTTGTTCTTGGGTAGTTTTTTTATTACCATTTCAATTTCTTTGCTCATAATTGGTTTGTTTAACTTTTGTGTTTCTTCCTTGGTCAGTCTTGGGAGGTTGTATTTTTCTAGAAAGTTGTCCATTTCTTCTAGGTTTTCCAGCCTGTTGGCATATAGGTTTTTATAGTAGTCTTTAATAATTCTTTATATTTCTGTGGAGTCTGTTGTGATTTTTCCGTTCTCATTTCTGATTCTGTTATTTTCTATTGATTCTCTTTTTCTCTTAAGAAGTTTGGCTAGAGGCTTATCTATTTTGTTTATTTTCTCAAAGAACCAGCTCTTGGTTTCATTGATTTTTACTATTGTTTTATTCTTCTCAATTTTGTTTATTTCTTCTGTGATCTTTATTATGTCCCTCCTTCTGCTGACTTTAGGCCTCATTTGTTCTTCTTTTTCCAATTTCGATAATTGTGATGTTAGACTATATCATTTGGGATTGTTCTTCCTTCTTCAAGTGTGCATGGATCGCTATAAACTTTCCTCTTAAGACTGCTTATGTTGCATCCCACAGAAGTTGGGGCTTTGTGTTGTTGTTGTCATTTGTTTCCATATATTCCTTGATCTCTATTTTAATTTGTTTGTTGATCCATTGATTGTTTAGGAGCATGTTGCTAAGCCTCCATGTATTTGTGAGCCTTTTTGTTTTCTTTGTAGAATTTATTTCTGGTTTTATACCTTTGTGGTCTGAAAAATTGGTTGGTAGAATTTCAGTATTTTGGAATTTACTGAGGCTCTTTTTGTGAGCTAGTATGTGGTCTATTCTGGAGAATGTTCCATGTGCAGTTGAGAAGAATGTGTATCCTGTTGCTTTTGGATGTAGAGTTCTATAGATGTCTATTAGGTCCATCTGTTCTACTGTGTTGTTCAGTGACTCTGTGTCCTTACTTATTTTCTGTCTGGTGGATCTATCCTTTGGGGTGAGTGGTGTATTGAAGTCTTCTAAAATGAATGCATTGCAGTCTATTTCCCCCTTTAATTCTGTTAGTATTTGTTTCACATATGTTGGTGCTCCTGTGTTGGGTGCATATATATTTAGTATGGTTATATCCTCTTGTTGGACTGAGCCCTTTATCATTATGTAGTGTCCTTCTTTATCTCTTGTTACTTTCTTTGTTTTGAAGTCTATTTTGTCTGATAATAGTACTGCAACTCCTGCTTTCTTCTCACTGTTGTTTGCCTGAAATATGTTTTTCCATCCCTTGACTTTTAGTCTGTGAACGTCTTTAGGTTTGAGGTGAGTTTCTTGTAAGCAGCATATAGATGGGTCTTGCTTTTTTATCCATTCTGTTACTCTGTGACTTTTGATTGGTGCCTTCAGTCCATTTACATTTAGGGTGACTATTGAAAGATATGTACTTATTGCCATTGCATGCTTTAAATTCATCGTTACCAAAGGTTCAAGGTTAGCCTCTTTAGTATCTTACTGCCTAACTTAGTTCGCTTATTGAGCTGTTATATACACTGTCTGGAGATTCTTTTCTTCTCTCCCTTCTTATTCCTCCTCCTCCATTCTTCGTATGTTGGGTGTTTTGTTCTGTGCTCTTTTTAGGAGTGCTCCCATCTAGAGCAGTACCTGTAAGATGCCCTGTAGAGGTGGTTTGTGGGAGGCAAATTCCCTCAGCTTTTGCTTGTCTGGGAATTGTTTAATCCCTCCATCATATTTAAATGATAATCGTGCTGGATACAGTATCCTTGGTTCAAGGTCCTTCTGTTTCATT
Organism: Manis javanica; assembly: GCF_040802235.1. NCBI lineage: Eukaryota > Metazoa > Chordata > Mammalia > Pholidota > Manidae > Manis > Manis javanica. The sequence goes on along the minus strand of NC_133160.1, from coordinate 95,345,361 downwards.
GCATTAAATATATCATGCCATTCTCTTCTGGCCTGTAAGGTTTCTGTCAAGAAGTCTGATGATTGCCTGATGGGTTTTCCTTTATAGGTGACCTTTTTCTCTCTAGCTGCGTTTAAAACTCTTTCCTTGTCCTTGATCTTTGCCATTTTGATTATTATGTGTCTTGGTGTTGTCCTCCTTGGGTCCTTTCTGTTGGGAGTTCTGTGTATTTCCATGGTCTGTTCAATTATATCCTTCCCCAGTTTGGGGAAGTTTTCACCAATTATTTCTTCAAAGACCCTTTATATCCCTCTTCCTCTCTCTTCTTCTTCTGGTACCCCTATAATGTGGATATTGTTCCTTTTGGATTGGTCACACAGTTCTCTTAATATTGTTTCATTCCTGCAGGTCCTTTTATCTCTCTCTATGTCAGCTTCTATGCATTCCTGTTCTCTGGTTTCTATTCCATCAATGGCCTCCTGCATCTTATCCATTCTGCTTATAAATCCTTCCAGAGTTTGTTTCACTTCTGTTTTCTTACTGGCATCTGTGATCTCCCTCCAGACGTCATCCCATTGCTCTTGCATTTTTCTCTGCATCTCTGTCAGCCTGTTTATGATTTTTATTTTGAATTCTTTTTCAGGAAGACTGGTTAGGTCTGTCTCCTTCTCTGGTGTTGTCTCTGTGATCTTGGTTTGCCTGTAATTTTGCCTTTTCATGGTGATAGAAATAGTTTTCAGAGCTGGGACGAGTGACAGCTGGAAGAACTTCCCTTGTTAGTTTGTGGCCTTTCTCTCCTGGGAGAACAGCGACCTCTAGTGGTTTGTGCTGGGCAGCTGCACGGCAGACAGGGCTTCTGATATCTGCCCAGCTGCTATGGAGTTTATGTCCGCTGTTGCTGTGGGTGTGGCCTGGCATGGGCCGCTTCTCCAAAATGGTGGAGCTGCATTGGAGGGGGAGCGGCTGGGAGGCTATTTATCTCTGTGAGGGGCCTCTGTGCTCCCTGTTGTGCAGGGAGTTAGAGTGGCCAGAGATCCCCTGATTCCCTGCCTCTGGACTAAGTGTCCCACCCTGTCCCTTTAAGACTTCCAAAAAGCACTCGCCAAAACAAAACAACAACAAAAAATTAAATAAATAATTAAATTAAAAAAAAATGCTCCCTTTTCTTTGTCCTCAGGCACTGGCCTCAGGGACCCACTCACTGGTCTTGCTGCCCTGTTTCCCTAGTATTGGGGTCCCTGTCCCTTTAAGACTTCCAAAAAGCACTCGCCAAAAAAAAAAGAAAAGTTGCTTGCTTTTCCTTGTCCTCGGGCGCCGGCCTCAGGGACCTGCTCACCGGTCTTGCTGCCCTGTTTCCCTAGTATCCAGGACCCCATGCATGCACTGTGTCTGCGCTCTGGTCCGGATGGCTGGGGCTGGGTGTTCAGCAGTCCTGGGCTCCCTCTCCCTCCCGGCTCCGAATCCTCTCCTCCCTCTGGGAGCTGGGGGGAGGGGCGCTCGGATCCTGCCAGGCCGGGGCTTGTATCTTACCCCCTTCGCGAGGCGCTGGGTTCTCGCAGGTGTGGATGTGGTCTGGATGTTGTCCTGTATCCTCTCGTCTCTATTCTAGGAAGAGTTGTCTTTGTTATATTTTCATAAATACATGTGGTTTTGGGAGGAGATTTCCACTGCTCTACTCACGCCGCCATCTTGGCTCCCTACTTGACTTTAAAATATTTTAAGTCTTGTAGTTAAAAAGATTGTCAGGGGTATACTTTTTATTTAAGAAAAAGAGCAGGGAAATCACTTATTGGAAAGATCGAACAGCTCATAAAAATCTAAGGAAAACAGAATCAGATCTGGTTGCAGGAATGACTGAAGTATCTCTTCAGAGCACCAAGAATGGCAATCGAAGTGTAGACCCCGGCTCCGGGGTGGGATTTTATTTCCTCCTGCCCAGAATAAATTGAAAAGGAGAAATAGTCCGGAGAGCTTATTGTTGGAATTTCATGATGTAACTTTTCTTTTTGAAATAGCTTAGACATGCAGGGAAGTTGCACCCTTCGCCCAGCGCCCTCTAATGCTAGCATCTCATGGAGCTGTAGTGGAAAAGTCCACACTGGGGCACTGGCATTGGTGCCGCACCATGCACTGCAGACCTCAGTTGGTCTCCCCCGTTTTCTCACCAACGTATTTTTTTCATCTCAAGTCCAATCCAGGACTTCACTCTGCATTGATTGTTCTTCATCTCTCCAGTCTGCGCTTGCTCAGTCCTTGCTTGTCTTTCACAACCTTGACACTTTCAGGAATAATGGCTAGTTCTTCCCTAGACTGTCTCACAGGTTGGTTTGACACTAGGGTGAGCTTGAGGTTCTGCACTTTGGTGAGGGCTCCCCAGAGGTGACGCTGTGCCTTTCTGGTGCTTTGCATCAGAGCTTAGGTAACATCGGTTTGTCTTTTTTCTGGTGATAACTGCTTATTTGGTTAACGTGGTATCTGCCAGGTTTCTCTGCTAAAGTTACTATTCTTTTTTACTAAATTACATGAGGAGATACTTTCAAATGATGCAAACATGCTGTTTCTCCTTGTGCTCACTAAATTTGGCATCTGTCCATCATTCTTGCCTTAAAACAATCTTTGCCTACTGGTGACTTCCTCTTTTTCTCATTCGTTTTCCATTTATGAAGAATTCTGTGATTTCTTAATTGTACTTGATCTGGGAATGATAATAGTTCAAGAAAACCTTTTGTTTGGTTGGGGGGAGTGGAAGGGGGATGAAGAGGCACAAAATTCTCAATCATGGTATAAGTTGGTCACAGGGATGGGAGGACGGCATGGAGAATACAGCCAATGATTCTGTAACATCTTCCTATGTTGACAGGTAGTAACTGCACTAGAGGGGGTGAGGATTTAATGATGTGGGTAGCTGTTGAAGCACTGTATTGCCCATTTGAAACCAATATAAGATTGTATATCAATGATATTTCAATAAAAAAGCGTATTTTTACTCAAAATAACAATTTGATTATAGAAACCCAGACTGAATTACTGAGGCTCCCTACAGTTAACTGCTCCAACTTAGTGCCTACTCCACTGATTTACTGAATGCCTCTAACTATTTTAGCCTTATGAGTTTCTGTAGAAAAAAATCATATAGGAGCTGGCAAAACTAGAAAGCTGTTTTGGGACAATTAAAAGACTTATATAGCTAGAGTAATTTGGTATAATGAGATGAAAGCCACAGAATTAGAAAAGTCTTATAACAGAATGAATCCTGATTGAATCCGTTGATGCTTATTTAAATTGGTTAATTGTTCAGACTTGGTTAAAGTGATGTGGGAGGAAATACATTTAAAACATGGGTGAAATATTTATGGTCCCTTTAAGAAACCAGAGTGCCAATTGTAGGAAGTGTTCTGGGGAGCAGCAGTTCTCAGTAAGTGTGGGGAGGGCTTTGTGAATGGTGGGCCACCATTTTGGTAAGAGCAAAGGGCACAGAGGCTTGGAGCTCTAGCTTCTAAGTCAGGAACAGCCCTAAGGGAGGAGAAGTAAGAGCACAGAGCAATCAGAAGGTGTTAAAGAGGCAATAAAACCTTTTCCTCCTCTTGGTAGCCAGCAACTGGCTGAAGAAGGTGCCAGGGGCCGTGGAAAGGTCCAATAACTTGAACCTGTGGCAGTATTTCAGATCACAGAGTTTAGTGGGTATAACTGATACGTGTTATGTAAAATGAAGAAAATATCCCTAATTTATAGGGTCATGGGGAAAAGGAAATAAAATAAAGCATACTTAGTGATGGCTGGTGTTCAGTAAACTGAATAAATAGTATTCATTTTCACAACAAACATCCATTGAGTTTTCATGTAGTTTTACACTTAACCATGTTGGGCCTTAGTTTTTTTATACTCATAAAAGCAATATACTAATGACTTTGAAAGTGCCTTTTAACTCTGTGGTGCATTAACTACACTGCCATAGGTGTGGGATTTAAAACAAAACTGCGCATTGGACCTTTATTAAAGCTGACCCAGCTGCCTTCATCTATTTATTTATTAAACACTGGCTATGTAAGAGGCACCATTCTAAAGACTAAATGTTTTAAACTAAAGAAATGGCACTCATTCTCTGACTGACTTCAGTCTCACATTCTATTTTGACAGATGACTATACAAAAAATCTATTGATATGTAATGTGGTAGAACAGGGGAAGAAAGGGGTAGTTCTCCCTGCATGAGTAAAAGCTGAGCTCAGAGAGATATGTGACCTGGTCCACAGGGAGTGAGAGGAAGTTCACCAAGCAGGGAAGAGTAGATACCCAGCAGCAGGGTCTGCTTGAACAGAGGCAGGGCAGCATGGAGGTGCATGGTGGCTTCACGATGAGTGCTACACTTGGGCATGTGGAGAAGAAAATGGTTGAACGCTGAGTCCAGTTAAGCTGGGACAAGACTGAAGTTTGAACTCTATAGACAACAGGGAGCCACTGAATATTTTTAAGTGAGTCACATGACAGGTCAGTGTTTTACAAAATAATTTGTCAACAGGGAAAATGAAATTAATGGGGAATGACTTGTGGCTGAGGAAACAGTTTGAAAAGACCAGCAGCTCAGGTAAGAAGCAATGAGTTCAGCTGGGGCAGGAGCCATAGGCTAGAGGGGACGAAGGGGTTCCATGAATACTCTGGAACTCTCGTAGCCCCCCTGAATTCCCCATCTGTAATGTGGCTATGGAAGAATTCGTACTGACCTTCTCACTGAAAAGAAATACAAATGCTGTGTGTGTGTGTATGGATTTTTTAGCATCAAAATGCTGAAAATACAGTAAGGAAATACCAGGTCAAAATCCATCAAAAAGGCAGTAACCAGAAAGGTAAGCTGAGTTGTTATGCTGAACTCAGCTTCAGTTATCAAGGCCTCGTGGAGTGTGAAGGGCAGAAGAATGAGATACAGATTTTAGTGTAAATGTAAGTATAAATTTATAAGCGTAAATCATGTCAGGAAATAAAAGACAAACTTATAATACCTACAGGGAACAGAAAACTATTAAAGCCTAGGCAGATTTTAAAATGAACCAAACAAAACTAGACTGAGATTAAACACTCTGTGGACAGCCTTCACTGCAACCACAACTGAAGAGAGAATTAGTAAACTTAGATAGGCCATATTAAGAACCAGAATTTGCAAAGATCTAGGGCAAGAGTATTTCAGGCAATGAGAATAGAAGAGGGAAAGAAAACCTTAGAAGGGAATAAGCATACATGTCAGAAGACAGAAGGCCAGGGTCCTGGAACATAGTGAAGGAGAAAGAAAATGCTAGAAGGTGAGGCCAGAGCTGGCGGTGGCAGCTAGAACATGGAGGACTTCATGTGTTCAGAGGACTTCTGGCATAAGAACTTGGATATTATAAAAAGTGTGACAGGATCCACTGGAGAAGAGATTTTAAGAAAAAGTCTGAATTACATTTTACAATAACATTCTGACCTGTATGTAGAATGGGTTGTAAGGGGATGACAGTCGAAACACCATTTAGAATCCTATCACATGCAGAAAGTCACTTTGAGAGACAAAATGGTACTGATTGAAGTAAAAGAAAAGATAAATACTTGAATATGTGACTTATGCTGGGGTACTGGGAGACAGTTTTCTATGGGTTTTACATTTCTGCATGCCTTGCAAGGAGAGTTATTGATGGTTTCTGTTTGGGGCTATCTTTTCTGCACTACATCCCTCTGTATAGGGAACAATCTCAGAGAACAGAGTGTCTGCCTTTGAAGCACAGGGCTGGCATGCTTACTGGTCATTGTAAAAGCTATGAGTTCTCCAAGGTCCAATTTCTTCTGGAAAGTAATCCACTGTTTTATGCAAGCATTACCTGGCCCTCTTTGCATAGCCCTCTGGGAATGGGAGCTTGAGGAACTGGTGTAAGAAAACGCTAATATTTTGGCTATAGCATCTGAGTAAAAAATGCCTTTGTTTCACTCACATCTTCTGCTAACATCTGCAAACTGAGGCAGACTAACTTGGTTGCTTACAAGTAAGGCAAAATATCAGATTCTTCACAGTCCTTGACAAGAGGTCTAGACTTACTGATGAACATACAGTGAATAGAGATCCAATAAGAAATGAGATATTGTAAGAGGTTGAATTCCCAAGTAACAGAGAACCCAAGGTGGGGGATCCTGGGGTGTTTATTTAAGAAAAGCCCAACCATAAGGAGGCGAGATCAAAGGAGGCATGTAAGGAAAGAATTTTATCCTAGGGAAGATAAGCTCAAGATGGGACTTTAGTACTAGAAGTACGCTGGGATACTACATAAAATGTCAGAAACTACTTAAAAAGGACTGTGAGAGCACCCCAGTTACATGAACTAAGGTATGCAGAGGAAAGAAAACTCAGGCGAGGAAACCCAGACATAGACACGAATGCAGGAATATGAGAGGTTGAACAGTGTAGTAAAATATCAAAGAGGTTAACATTCATCTGTAACTTGGCAAAGGGTAATGAAAATGGGTAGTCAAAGGAAAACACCTGGCACACTTTAGGAAGAACCTGGTTACAGAGCTCTGACCTAGGGGCATGAACCATGCTCCAGGTCACAAGGGAAGTCCCTCAGTATTTAGCTTCACTAGAGCGGGCAGCAGATGATGGCTAAGGTTGTATGGTTACTGTCTGCTTCAAATCTGGACTGATTTTAGAATCTAGGGTGTGAAATGGGCAGACCATTTGTGGGGGCTGAGAAAGCCAGAGGTATTGGAGGTCAAATCATGAGTCTACAAAGCTCCGCTTTGATGATTCCATTATTTGCATAAACACCTTCGTATTTCTTAGCATTGCATTCCACAGATCTTCCAAGTTTGCCTCATTTCTACCTGATACATGTTGTAAACAGTTGATCTATAAGGGCTATGTCCCGAGTCCTTTTCTAAAGGGCATAGACTGTTTCTAAGACATATTTCTCATATAAAAACTATTTCTTATATAAGTTACCAATTAGTTTTGTTGGGAATATTTTCAACAAGAAGTAACAATGCCCAACGAGCTGTGGCTAAAGCAGTAATTGTATTTGGTTATTTCATACAGCAAGAGAAGTGAAGGTGGGCAGTTTCCCGTTTCCTGAAGAAAGGGCTTTATCCCCAGGGACCTGGTTCTTCCTTCCTCTCTGTTCTACCATCTTTTATCACGGTAACAATTTGGCTGCCACTGTTCTTCCCTCAGCTGGTTTAAAGCAGGAAGAGAGGGTGCTGGTAGGAGGCTCAGTCCTTCTACCTGGGAAGAAAACTTGTTTTCCAGCAGTGAGCTTTTTTGAACATCCTTTTGGCTAGAACTGGGTCCTTATACCTTAGCCCAAATGGGGTCACACGTTAACGCCAGACCGATCTCTACCAAAAGGGAAGCCATTACTATGATTCCCACAGGCCAGTGTGTCTCAGCTCTCATTGCACATTCAGATCACTTTGGAAGCCATAAAAAATACTGATGCCTGAGTTTTGCCTCCAAAGGATCTTATGAAATTGTTCTGGGATGTGGCCCAGGCCTCAGATTTAAGTTTCTCAGGTGATTATAAAGTGCAGCCAGGGTTGCCAACTGCTACCTAAACCACCAATCATGATCCCTTAGGGCTGGAGGAAGGGTCTAACACTACAAGTTCAATGGATCTCAGTTGCCATCTGAATAAAATTTAAGGCAGAAAAATGGCTGCTGATGGCCTCAGATTCAGATTTTCTTTCAACCTAGCCAACCCAGTAGGAAAAAGGGTCTCTTTGCTAATATTTCCAGTAAAAGTCCAGAACTGAGTCCCAAAGGCCTGTCTCATGTCTGTGACATCTTTGAAGCAATCATTATGGCCAAAGGAATAGAAAATATTAATGGGCTAGTCTTGTGTCATGCCAGGAAAGGAAATCACACCAGCAGGACCAAGCGGTCTGTGAGTGGGAAAGGGGGAGGGGCTCTCCTAAGGAACATGCAGGTGCACTTGGGAAGAGAGGGGAAAAAGACAATAAAACAGAAGCTTTCTGATGCTAAATATATAATTATTGAATGAGTAAATGGAAGAATGCTATTTATTGCTCATATTATCTACTCCTTAGCACATTTCACCCTCATATAATCTGAGTTCCATTCTTCAGAGAGACTTCATTGAGTCTTAGGGCATGGATGTTTGAAATACAATTTAGATTCTCCTCATGTGTTAAGGATAATTTCTAGTCTAAGGCAGTAAACTAACTTCCTCTAAACAGATAATGAGGACAGTTGTATGTACATGGTACATACATTTAATACTAAAGAAAATTGAGTGTTTTTGCCCATGTTCATCCCTCTTATCATGACAGTGCCAATCGGGCATCTATGATTCTCAAATATTTAGTATCAGAATAGCATACTATCTGCTTATCAATTTTTAATAAGCAGAAGTATTTTCACCTGAAAGTTGTTCTTTTCTTCAACCAAACCAAAGTTTGGCTATTGCTGACAGTTTGTTTTTAAATTTTGTTATCATTAATCTACAATTACATGCAGAACATTATGTTTACTAGGTTCCCTCCTTCACCAAGTCCCCCCACAAACCCCATTACGGTCACTGTCCATCAGTGTAGTAAGATGCTGTAAAATCACTACTTGTCTTCTCTGTGTTGCACAGCCCTCCCCATGTCCCCCCCCACATTATACATGCTAATCATAAGGCCCCCTTTCTTTTTATCCACCCTTATCCCTCCCTTCCCACCCATCCTCCCAGTCCCTTTCCCTTTGGTAATTGTTAGTCCATTCTTGGGTTCTGTGATTCTGCTGCTATTTTGTTCCTTCAGTTTTTCTTTGTTCTTACACTCCACATATGAGTGAAATCATTTGGTACTTGTCTTTCTCTGCCTGGCTTATTTCACTGAGCATAATACCCTCTAGCTCCATCCATGTGGTTGCAAATGGTAGGATTTGTTTTCTTCTTATGGCTGAATAATATTCCATTGTGTATATGTACCACATCTTCTTTATCCATTCATCTACTGATGGACACTTAGATTGCCTCCATTTTTTGGCTATTGTAAATAGTGCTGCAATAAACATAGGGGTGCATCTATCTTTTTCAAACTGGGCTGCTGCATTCTTAGGGTAAATTCCTAGCTGAACAGACAGTTCTCCAAAGAAGAAATTCAGATGGCCAACAGACACATGAAAAGATGCTCCACATTGCTAGTCATCAGAGAAATGCAAATTACAACCACAATGAGATATCACCTCACACCAGTAAGGATGGCCACCATCCAAAAGACAAACAACAACAAATGTTGGCGAGGTTGCGGAGAAAAGGGAACCCTCCTACACTGCTCGTGGGAATGTAAATTAGTTCAACCATTGTGGAAAGCAGTATGGAGGTTCCTCAAAAAGCTCAAAATAGAAATACCATTTGACCCAGGAATTTCACTTCTAGGAATTTACCCTAAGAATGCTGACAGTTTTTTGAAAAATTCAGTAGGTCCTGCAGTGGCTCACTCTCCTGCCAGCATAGTTGCTCTGAGCGTTAGCATAGCTCTGACTGACCACAGCCACTGGCCCTGCAGGAATACTGGAGGGTCCATGATGGATCCTCAAGCATTAGGAGGCCAGAAATGGCAAATTCAGTCTGTATCCTGACTCCATGGTTCTCCAAGTACAGGTTCCTAAAGGCTATTAAAATCACCATTTTCATAATAGCATTTTGCAGGTGGGAGCAGTGAAGTGCACCCCGAGGAAGCAAACATGTAGGGAAAAAATGGGTCTTTTTGACCCCACTTGGGGCTCTCAACCTAAGCCAGCTGGGGAGGCAGAATGCTGATAAGCTCTGTGTTGTGTTTGCTTGTCTTTATTTATGGGTTTGGTTTTAATATAATACAGGAAACATGGTCTGGCTAGTTTGCATTGTCTACTGACTCAGGGCAAACAGCAAAGAAATGATTGAGGGTTTCACGCCGTGTTTCCTTCTGATGACCTCGAAAAATTCCCTAGAGTCTGAGTGTCAGCTAAGGGCGTCTGTGGGTCTGTGGGTGCCAGGAGTGATGGGAAGTGGGAGCAGAAGCAGGGCTTGTTTGTAATAATGTTCAAGACAGAACATTGGGATTGACTTAGTCTTCAGTCCCTGACATTCTAAGATATAACCAGTTAATTCTGACCAAGTAAATTTTACCTGTCATCTTTTAATTTTATGCACACATAAGAGAACCCCAGTCTTAACTGCAGTTCTACTTCTCTTGTTTTACTTTTTAATTAAAAATTTAGGAAAGATAAAAAGTATGTAAAGCAGAATGTTAATGTTTCACATTTCTGCCATCCAGGATTCCAGTCTTCATATATTTTCTTCCGTCTTTAATTCCTATTTTTCTTTTTTTTATCTTCATTCTTCTGTTTTTTTTTTTAAATAGCATGTATTGATGATAAGAGCTCAATATAGAAAACCACAAAAAATAATGGGAAAAAACCCAGATCTCACCCCCAAAAATACCAATCATTAACATTAGGTGAACATAAGTTGTAATATATTTCTGTGCTCATATATAAGTAGAACTCCTTTTATAAAACTATAATCAGACTAGAGATTCTGCTTTTAATAGAAAAGTATTAAATTTTACTTGAACGTTTAAAGAAATGGAAATGGAAGAGGATGAATTGTTCAATATATAGATACACACACCTAAATATGGTGTACATACACACACCTCAGGAGGTAGTGCTTCCTAAACTATGCTAGATCTAAAAATAACTTACAAATAGCTTTTAAAAATTGGCATGGTTATGATTAAAAAAAAACTTCTAAAGTAGTTATCGATCCTTGGTAATGAAAGAGAACATGATGCACCCACAACACCTCATTTCCCCTCCTGCATCCTGAGTTTGTTATTTTTGTTGTTTTTATATTGCTCGTGTTTATAATACTAACATTCTGTTCTTATAACACATTATTATTGTTATTAATTCTATGCTTAAATTTACTTAGTGCTACTATCAGCTCTTATCACCACTTCCTTATTTCTGTGTTCCGTATTTTGATTCACCTCTTAAAGACCGGATTTCATTGTCAAGTCTTTTTTTGTCAGAAGGGCTCATAGTTTTTTTTTTCTGTATCTTTGAGAATTCTTCCTGTTGCATTTATATTTTAATGTCTTCACTGGGTGGAATAATAATGCATCATGTTTTTCTTTCCTCAGAGCTTAGCAAACATCACTTCACTAACTTCTAGCACTGAACTTTGCTGTATGTTAGATTAAGAGTCTAGACTGATTTACTGAGTAGATTTGTATTTTTTTTTGGTCTGTAAATGGAAGCTCCATAATTTAACTAGCATGTGTTTCGGGTTTAAGATTTCTGTAGCGAACTTTCCTGAAATATACTCTGCATCTTGCAAATAGTATTTTTCCTTCATTTTAGAGAAATTTTCTTGTATTATATTACCTTTGAATATAACCTCTTTTTTGTGGGCTCTTAGCTTCAGAGCCTGCAAAATGATTTATTATTTGAATCTTGGAGTTGACTTCATTTTCCTAAGCTATTAACTGCCATATTTCTTTTCATCTCACTTTTGTTTTATAATCACACCTTTAAGCTCTTTATTATTATTGTTTTGAAATCAAGGTAAACAATGCAAAGCACTTAAGAGGAATTGCCTGTGTTTGAATTTTATTTTTTCTGGCTTGTTTTATTTTCTGGTGTGTGTTTGTTTTTTTATCTTTTGGATGGTTTTGTCTTTGGTCAGTTTTCATTGTTTCTTGCTAATTTAATGTTTAAATGTTGTGGAGTCACTGCACAGTTCTTACAGTGTTCATTCTTGGGTGACTCCTTGCTCTGATAGTGTTTGATTTCTTAAGTCTTTCCACAGTATCGGAGGGTGTTTTCTTTTTTTCATTTCCCTTCTATGGTACATTCCTCCCCTTTTGTCCTGTACACTGAAGGAAAGGTGGGGTGTGGGAGTGGTGTGCACGCTGTGTTACATGACCTGGGGTCCTTTCCATCCTCCTGAGATTTTGTTGCTTGTCCTCTTGAAGAGTTCACTCTCCCTAATCAGGACTCAGTACCTCACACCTGGGAGGCCTCTTGGGCTTTGGATTGCTTTCTGTTTCACCCATTCTCCCTGTTAGCCCTTTCCCAGTGTTCCTTAGTCAGAAGGGGACTGGATAGTAAAACCAATTCAATTCCTTTCCCCTGTATTTGGGAGTTCTTGTGGGAATTCTCAGATTTTTGTGGTCCTGCCATCAAGGTTTCTGGGAAGCTGAGGGCTGGATTCTGAGCCAAGCTATGCTGTTTATCATTTGCTTCATTCCAGAGTCAACTATTTCTTATTGAAGTGGATTGTGCCTCTTTCCTTATTTGGTGGTTTGGTGGCTTTTCCTTTTTGTTGGTTTTTATGCTTTTTAAACTATAAAAAGCAGTTTTAGTCGAGTGGATAAAGACATGGACTTCGAGTCCCTGACTGGCTTCACGCCTCTGCCACTTGCTCTTTCTGGGACTTAGGGTCAGATACTGAGTTTCCATCATGACAGCTTCCCAGTCCGTTAAGTACCTTTCTCAAATTAAACCAGTTAATACATGTAAAGCTTTTCAAACAGTCTCTGGCATATAGTAAGCACTTAATAAATGTTAGATAATCTTTTTATTTTTATTGTGGTTAACATTAAGTATTTAGCAGTGGAAAATTCTTTTCATTCTACCACGTTAAACCAGAAGTCTCTGAATCTATTCTTTAAGTCAACATTTCCTAATCTTTTTGAATCTATGATACTCATGTAGTCTGACTAAATCTCTCAGTGAGGTTACTCAGAGATTATATCCATTGGTCTTAACTTTGTAATGACAAACTCAAATCATGTAAACATGCCCATTTTTCTCCTTCCTGCATCTTGTCTTTTCCTCAAAAAATTATGTCAAATGTTAAAAGTGAGAAATCTATGACTTTTGGGAATTTATTCAGCACTTAGTATCTGTTGTACAGTAGGTACCAATCAATGCTTATTGAATAAAGGTATCAAAGAATTGCTTCATACTTGGGTTTTTATGCTCCTTTAAGGGTCATTTGAGAGTCCCTGCCATTCTCTTATGTATTGTGCATTGTGAAAAGAACAGATTTAACTAGTCACCTAGACTTCCTCTTTTACTGTTGCATAAACTAACAATACCTTTTAAAACATTTATTTTGACTCTGTATTTCAAAATATCTAGCCTCTGCCAGTGATTCCCACATGGTGGGCCTTACAAGTGTGCCACAAGTGGGTTATACCTAGGCAGTAATGTTGATTCCTCTCAGCAGCTGGGCTGAGTCTGGAAAGCTGAAACAACAGGTACTTAGGCCACCCGTTCAGCACTACAACAGTTATTTTCTGTGTGTGCCATGATATGGAATAGGTGGGAAAGAATGAAACTATGTAGTTAAGTAAATTTTGCTGAAAAGTAGGAGTTCCCAAATGGACCCATGCACCCTCAGCCTAGGGGACAAATGATGGGTTTGATAAGGTTCATGGAACCCCTAAATCTCTGTGCAGTTTGTGTGTGTCTGTTTTTCTGAGACAAGGCTCTGTAACTTTCATAAAAACCTTAGAATTCTGTTTTCCAAAGGGAAATTTGACATTCAGAATCATCTAAAGTGTATTACTAAAATTATAGGTTCCTAGGACACATCTTACTGAATATTAAATATTTTTCAATGTTAAACTGAAATCTTTTAGTTATGTCCAGACTATTTGAAAATTTTTTCTTTACATGTCAGGTATTACATTGAGGTTGGGGGTAGTGCTTGTAGAATATTGGGAAAAAAAGAATTCATGGTTTGTATTTGACAGTAAGGTCTGGATTTAATGATAATATAAAGAGGTGATCAAAAGTTGTTAAGGTATTGTGTTTCACTGATAATAGTTTATATGTAGAATAAGGGAGATAAAAATTTCCTTTAATTCTTCACAAATTGTATCACACATAGGATGTATTCCCTCTCAGAAATATTGAATGGAACTTACAGAAAAACTAGTTTCAGATCATATAAAATAACTTCCTCTTGAGACCAAGACTGAAGATGGCAGTGTGAGAAGTGAGACAGAGAACTCCTCCCAAAACCACAGATAGTGCAAAAACAAAGTTACTACAACTAACCCTAAAACAGCAACAGGAAAGAAGGCTAAACCAGACTGCATACAGACCTCACCAATAGAGCAGACCTCATGAAACAGGGTAATGTACCAAAGCCTTGATCTGGTGGGATCCAAGCCCTTCCCCCACCCCAGTTCACTTGTGGGAGGAAGAGAAACAGAGCTGGGAGGGGGTGAAAGCCTGGGACTGCTGAACACCTAGCCCTGGAGATCTGCTTTATGAGCAGAAACCTACACTGTATGGTGCTCTGGAGGATGGGGAGCTGGAACAGGCAGAGTGACTGAGAGACAGATTCTGGCCATTTGTGGAGGACAGGGTCCACACCTGCCTGCCCTGGGACAAGGGAAAGGCAGGCAGTCTGAGAGGCATCCTAGCAGTGAGAGGGCTACTGAAGGGGTGGGGTTTGCATGGAGCTTGCTGCGCGAGAGAAGGGATAGGGGGACAAGGTTGTCTGGGTGCACTCTGCCCAGCAGATTGGGAACTTTGAGAAGCTTCAGGCACTCCATCCCCATGGCTGGCTACTCAGCTCTGAGGCCCCACACTGTGACATGCATCCTGCCCAGCCTTCCTCCTGGACTGACAGCACTGGCTCACAAACCGGCAGTCACTCTGCTGGCATCAGGCCAGTAAGAGGGCAGCCCCACCTACAACAGCTAGAGATGCAAAGCACAGAGGCTTACACCTGTGTGCTTGGACCACTGGCTCTCATACTGGAGACAGGCATGGCAGATGAGAAACAAGAAACAGATATTTCCTATCCCCAGGCACTAGCTCTACTTCCCTATGACCCCAAACCTCACTCTAAGGGTTGAGCAGCTCCAGAGACTGGAGCTTCTGGGCACTAGAGGGCACCACACAGAAATATGAAATGTCAAAAGAACATGGTTCAGTCCAAAATCTCACAAACTGCAGAAAAAGGGCCAAATGAAACTGAACTCACCAATCTTCCTGAAAGAGAGTTCAAAATAAAAATCATAAACATGCTTATGGAGGTACAGAAAAATATTAAAGAACTCAGGAACGAATTTAAGACAGAGATTCAATCATTAAGAAATTCCATATCTGAAATGAAACATACAATGGAGGGATTTAAATGCAGATTAGATGTAGTAGAAGAGACTATAAATGGAATAGAAATTAGAGAAGAGGAATACAAAGAAGCTGAGACATGGAGAGAAAAAAGAATCTTTGAGAATGAAAGAAAATTGAGAGAACTGTGTGACCAATCCAAATAGAATAATATTTGCATTATAGGGGTACCAGAAGAAGAAGAGAGAGAAAAAGTGATAGAAACTGTCATTGAGGGGATAATTGCTGAAAACTTCCCCAATGTGGGGAAGGAGATAGTCTCTCAGGCCCTGGAGATGCACAGATCTCCCAACACAAGGGACCCAAGGAAGACAACATTGAGACATATAATAATTAAAATGGCAAAGATAAAGGATAAAGACAGACTTTTAAAAGCAGTTAGAGAGAGAAAAAAGATCACATACAAAGGAAAACCCATCAGGCTATCATCATATTTCTCAACAGAAACCTCACAGGCTAGAAGGGAATGGCATGATATATTAAATGCAATGAAGCAGAAGGGCCTTGAACCAAGAATACTCTCCCTAGCAAGGTTATTATTTAAATTTGAAGGAAGGATTAAACAATTTGCAGATAAGCAAAAGCTGAGAGAATTTACCTCACACAAACCACCTCTACAGTGCATTTTTGAGGGACTCCTATAGATGGAAGTTTCCTAAGGCTAAACAGATGTCACCCAAGGGATAGACAAAGAGTACAGAATATGATTCATAATATACAAAGAATGGAGGAGGAAGAAAAAGGAAGGAAAAAAATAACCTTTAGGTTGTGTTTGTAATAGCATGTGAAGTGAGTTAAATTAGACTGTTAGATAGTAAGGGAATTACCCTTGAACCTTTGGTAACCACGAATCTAAAGCCTGTCATAGCAATAAGTACATACCTATTGATAATCACCCTAAATGTAAATGGTCTGAATTTACCAATCAAAAGTCATAGAGTTACTGAGTGCATAAAAAAACAAGACCCATCTATATGCTGCCTGCAAGAGACTCACTTCAAACCCAAAGACATACACAGACTGAAAGTAAAGGGATGGAAAAGATATTTCATACAACTAATAGAAAAAAGCAGGAGTTGTAGTACTTATATCAGACACAATAGACTTCAAAACAAAGAAAGTAACAAGAGACAAAAAAGGACATTACATAATGATAAAAGGGTCAGTCCAACAAGAGGATATAACTATTATAAATATCTATGCACCCAACATAGGATCACCTACATATGTGAAACAAATACTAACAGAATTAAAGGGGGAAATAGAATGCAATGCATTCATTTTAAGAGACTTCAACACACCACTCACTCCAAAGGACAGATCAACCAGACAGAAAATAAGTAGAGACAGAGGCATTGAACAACATATTAGAACAGATGGACCTAATGGACATCTAAGAACACTCCATCCAAAAGCAACAGGATACACATTCTTTTCAAGTGCACATGGAACATTTTCAAGAATAGATCATATACTAGGCCACAAAAATAGCCTCTGTAAATTCAAAAACATTGAAATTGTACCAACCAGCTTCTCAAATCACAAAGGTATGAAACTAGAAATAAATTACACAAAGAAAATGAAAAAGCCCACAAACACATGGAGGCTTAATAACATGCTCCTAAATAATTAATGGATCAGTGACCAAATTAAAACAGAGATCAAGCAATATAAGGAGACAAATGACAACAATAACTCAACACTGCAAAGTCTGTTGGATGCAGTGAAGGCTGTGCTAAGAAGGAAATATATTGCAATACAGGCTTACCTCAAGAAAGAAGAACAATCCCAAATGAACAGTCTTAACTCATAATTAATGAAACTAGAAAAGGAAGAACAAATGAGGCCAAAAGTCAGCAGAAGGAGGGACATCATAAAGATAAAAGCATAAATAAATAAAATTGAGAAGAATGAAACAATATAAAGAATTAATGAAAGCAGAAGCTGGTTCTTTGAGAAAATAAACAAAATAGATGAGACCCTAGACAGACTTATCAAGAAAAAAAGAGAGTCTACACACATAAACAGAATCAGAAATGAGAATGGAAAAATCACTACAGACACCACAGAAATACAAATAATTATGAGAGAATACTATGAAAAATTATATGGTAACAAACTGGATAACCTAGAAGAAATGGACAACTTTCTAGAAAAATACAACCTTCCAAGACTGACCCAGGAAGAAACAGAAAATCTGAATAGACCAATTACCAGCAAAGAAATTGAATTGGTCATCAAAAAACTATGTAAGAACAAAACCCTGTACCAGATGGTTTCACTGCTGAATTTTATCAAACATTTAGTGAAGACTTAATACCCATTGTCCTTTAAATTTTCCAAAAAGTAGAAGAGGAGGGAATACTCCCAAACTAATTCTACGAGGCCAACATCACTCTAATATACAAACCAGGCAAAGATGTCACAGAAAAAGAAAATTATACAGCAATATCCCTGATGAACATAGATGCAAAAATACTCAACAAAATATTAGCAAACTGAATTCAAAAATACATCAAAAAGACTATTCATCATGATTAGGTGGGATTCATCCCAGGGATGCAAGCATGGTACAACATTTGAAAATCCATCAACATTATCCACCACATCAACAAAAAGAAGGACAAAAACCACATGATTATCTCCATAGATGCTGAAAAAGCATTTTATAAAATTAAACATCCATTCATGATAAAAATTTTCAACAAAATGGGTATGGAAGGCAAGTATCTCAACATAATAAAGGTCACATATGACAGACCCACAGCGAACATTATACTTAACAGTGAGAAGCTGAAAGCTTTTCCTTTAAGATCAGAAACAAGACAAGGATACCCACTCTCCCCACTTCTATTCAACATAGTTCTAGAGGTCCTAGCCACGGCAATCAGACAACACAAAGAAATAAAAGACATCCAGATTGGTAAGGAACCAGTCAAACTGTCCCTGTTTGCAGATGACATGATATTGTACATAAAAAACCCTAAAGAATCCACTCCAAAGCTACTAGATCTAATATCTGAATTCAGTAAAGTCGGCAGATACAAAACTTATACACAGAAATTTGTTGCATTCCTATACACTAATGATGAACTAGTAGAAAGAAAAACCAGGAAAACAATTCCATTCACAATTGCATCAAAAAGAATAAAATGACTAGGAATAAACCTAACCAAGGAAATGAAAGACTTATACTCTGAAAATTACAAGATACTCATGAGAGAAATTAAAGAAGATACCAATAAATGGAAACATATCCTGTGCTCATGGATAGGAAGAATTAATATTGTCTAAATGGCCATCCTGCTTAAAGCAATCTACAGATTCAATGCAATCCCTATCAAAATACCAACAGCATTCTTCAATGAACTGGAACAAATAGTTCTAATATTCATATGGAACCACAAAGGACCCTGAATAGCCAAAGCAATCCTGAGAAGGAAGAATAAAGCCGGGGAAATTATGCTCCTGACTTCAAGCTCTAGTACAAAGCCACAGTAATCAAGACAATTTGATACTGGCACAAGAACAGACTAGAGAGCCCAGATATAAATCCAAGCATATATGGTCAATTAATATATGACAAAGGAGCCATGGATATACAATGGGGAAATGAAAGCCTCTTCAACAGCTGGTGTTGGCACAACTGGACAGCTACATGTAAGAGAATGAAACTGGATTATTGTTCAACCCTATACACAAAAGTAAACTCAAAATTGATCAAAGACCTGAATGTAAGTCATGAAACCATAAAACTCTTAGAAAAAACATAGGCAAAAATCTCTTGGACAGAAACATTAGCGAATTCTTCATGAACATATCTCCCCAGGCAAGGGAAACAAAAGCAAAAATGAACAAGTGGGACTACATCAAGCTGAAAAGCTTCTGTACAGCAAAGGACACCATCAGTAGAATAAAAAGGCATCCTACAGTATGGGAGAATATATTCATAAATGACATATCTGATAAGGGGTTGACATCCAAAATATATAAAGAGCTCACACACCTCAACAACCAAAAAGCAAATAATCCAATTAAAAAATGGGCACAGGATCTGAACAGACACTTCTCCAAAGAAGAAATTAAGATGGCTAACCAGCACATTAAGAGATGCTCCACATCACTAATTATCAGAGAAATACAAATTAAAACCACAATGTGATACCACCTCACACCAGTTAGGATGGCCACCATCCAAAAGACAAACAACAACAAATGTTGGTGAGGATGTGGAGAAAGGGGAATCCTCCTACACTACTAGTGGGAATGTAAATTAGTTCAACCATTGTAGAAAACAGTATGAAGGTTCCTCAAAAAACTCAAAATAAAAATACCACTTGACCCAGGAATTCCACTCCTAGGAATTTACCCTAAGAATGCAGGAGCCCAATTTGAAAAAGACATTTGCACCCCTATGTTTATCACAGCACTATTTACAATAGCCAAGAATTGGAAGCAACCTACGTGTCCATCAGTAGATGAATGGATAAAGATGTGGTACATATACACAATGGAATATTATTCAGCCATAAGAAAATAAATCCTACCATTTGCAACAACATGGATGGAGCTAGAGGGTATTATGCTCAGTGAAATAAGCCAAGCGGAGAAAGACAAATGCGAAATGATTTCACTCATCTGTGGAGTATAAGAACAAAGAAAGAACTGAAGGAACAAAACAGCAGCAGACTCGCAGAACCCAAGAATGGACTAACAGTTACCAAAGGGAAAGGGACTGGGGAGGATGGGTGGGAAGGGAGGGATAAGGGGAAAAAATAGGTATTATGATTAGCATACCTAATGTATTGGGGGTCACGGGAAAGGCAGTATTACACAGAGAAGTAATGGTTCTATAGCATCTTACTATGCTGATGGACAGTGACTGTAATGGGGTATGTGGTGGGAACCTGATAATATGGGGAGTCTCGTAACCATAATGTTGCTCATGTAATTGTACATCAGTAACCCCAAAATAAAAATAAATAACTTCTCTCAGTTAAAGCTGCTTAATGATAGAATGGGTCATTTTGGGGAACAATAAATTTCCATCTCACTAGAGAGGTTGAACATAAGAGGCAAGTTCACTTCTAGGAATAGTGTATATGGAGTCCAAGCATCAGGAGTATTGCGATTCTACTGTTCTAATAATTTACTTGCCTCTCCACTCCAATTTAAAACATGTTTTATTTGACAAAGGTAACACATGCTTATTGCAGAAATTTTGAAAAATATAGAGCAGCAGGAAAAAAAGAAGAAACAACTTTAATCTTAACCCACTCATAGATAATTTGCTGCTAACATTTTATTTGAGTCTTCCAGTCATTTTTGTAGACATGTAAGTATATAGAAATATTTTTTACAGGGTAGAATTATATTGTTCCTAATGGTTTATAAATTAATTTTCATTTAATATTAATACATTCTATGTACTAAATCTTCTTAGAATGTAATTCTTAATGTCGACCCCTTATTTCATCTTATGGTCTTATTGATAATACTCTAATTACTTTCTGATATTGAATGTTTAAGTTTTTTCTTACTCTTATTATAACGTTGCAATACATATTCATTTAGTCAAAGCTTTGTATATATCTGTATTGTCTATTGCTGCATTAACAAATTACCCCACACTGAGTGGCTTAAAACAACAAAGAACATTTATCCTCACATTTCCCATGGGCCAGGAATTGAAGGCACAGCTGGGTGGTTCTGGCTTGGGGTTCTCTCATAGGTTATAGTCAAGTTGTCAGCTGGGGCTGTAGTCATCTGAGATCTTTTTTTTTTCAAGTATACAGTAGGGTATCATTAACCAGAATCAGTATGTTGCACATGAAATTCCCAAAACTTATTCATCTTATAACTGGAAGTTCCACTCTTTGAAAAATATCTTCCCATTGCCCTTTCCTCCCAACCTCTGGTAACCACCATTCTAGTCTCTGTTTGTATGAGCTTGGCTTTTTTAGATTCCACATAAGTGAGATCATACAATATTAATCTCCTTTGACTTCTTTGACTTATTATAATGTCCTCAAGTTCCATCCATGTTGTCCCAAATGGCAGGATGCCCTTCTTTCTCATGGCTGAAAAATATATTCACACACATCTTTATCCATTAATCTGTGGATGGATGCTTCAGTTGTTTCCATACCTTGGCTATTGTGAATAATCTGCAATGAACATAGGAGTGCAGATCTCTCTTTGCCATCTTGTTTTTATCTCCTTTGAATATATACCTAGATGTGGGATTGCTAGATCATACGGTAATTCTATTTTTAAGTTTTTGAGGAACCTCTATATTGTTATCCATGGTGGCTACAATTTACATTCCTACCAACATGTGTAATGCTTCTCTTTCTCTACATTCTCACCAACACTTGTTATTATCATTTTGATGACAACTATTCTAACAGGTGTGAGGCGATATATCACTGTGGTTTGATTTACATTTCCCTGATGATTAGTGATGTTGAATATCTTTTTACATACCTGTTGACCATTTGTATATCTTTTTTGGGAAAAGTCTATTAAGTTCCCCTGCCCATTTTTTTAATTGATTTTTTTTTTTTTGTTATTGAGTTGTATGAGATCTTTACATATTTTGGGTATTAACCCTCTATTATAAGGATACATGATTTACAAATATTTTCTCCCATTTGGTTGGTCACCTTTTCATTTTGATAGGTTTCCTTTGCTGTGCAGAAGCTTTTTAATTTGATGTAGTTCTGCTGGTTTATTTTTGCTTTTGTTTTGGTGTTAATCCAAAAAATCATTGCCAAGATATATCAATGAGTTTGTTGCCTAAGTTTCCTTGTAGGAGTTTTGTGGTTTCAGATCTTACACTCAAGTCTTTAATCCATTATGAGTTAACTTTTGTGTGTGGTGTCAGGTAAGGGTTCAGTTACATTCTCTTGCATGTGGCTGTCCAGTTTCCTCAGCACCACTTATTGAAGAGTTGTCTGAAGCCTTGCCAGAGGCTAAATGCTTGGCTTACATGGCTCACTCTCATGCCAGTGTAGTGCCAGAGGGTTTTGGCTCCAGGCAAGTTCATTCTGTATTCAGTAAGCCCAAAGAGCAATGGAACATTGTGGGGTAAAAGATTTTATACCAAGCTTTATTCTCATGCTGGCAGATGGAGCACTAGAATCAAGTCCACATCTAGCAAGTCCATAATTTGCCTCCATCTCCACCTCAGGCTCTCTGCACAGAGCACTGGGAAATAGTTTTTATAGAGCAACACAAGCTATAATGGCTCACTGCTAACAGTGTGTAAGCATGCACCTATGCAATTGGCCAATTACTACATCATTCCATGTGTGCAGTGGGCAAGTAGACTAGGGTCAGGTGAGCATCCTGGTCCTGGGAACTTCCATTTTCCCTATAGCCAGCAAGTTAGTGTTGGTTTTTGGCAGTAGGCCTCAGTTCCTACCCATGTGGACTCCTCCACAGGCTGCTTGAGTGTTCATACAACATGGCAGCTGGCTTCCATCCCAGAGCAACTGACAGGAGGAAGACAAAGTCAGACAGAAACTGTTCTTGTGGTTTAGCTGTGGAATTCAGATAGCAGCACTTCTGCCACATTGTATCTACTAGAAGTGAGTTCTCATTAAATCTGGTCCACATACAAGAGGAGAGGAATTGAGCTACATTTTTCAAAAGGAGGAGAAACAAAATTTTTTGTGGATACATTTTAAAACCATCACAACAACTAATCTTAAATTCCTAAATATGGGACTTGAGGGATCAAAGGATATGGAACATGATAAGGCTTACACATATTTCTGAATTGCCCTTCAGACAATTTGTACAAATTTTACTCTTACAGCAGTATATGTGAGTTTCCAGTTGGAGCCCTAGAAAGCACTGAGCATTCTCTTTAAAGCAGAGCCTCTGCTTTTCCAAAAGGGTGACTTTTTAAGAATTAGGAAAACGTGCCCCTTCTCGAGGCAGCCATAGGTGCCCCCTCGGGCTCCATGCTTTGGCAAGAGGAGTGCCAGCTGGATTCCTGCTCCCCCCTCACCTCCTGCTGGGCGCCCCTCTGCAGGCAGGGCCTGCACAGTCATGCTCAGTGTCCCCATTGAGAAGCTTTTGTCCCCCTGACTTAAACTATGGATTTGTCTTTTTCTGTGTATTAAAGCAGGCCTAGTATTTTCTTCATTCTCATCATTAAAGAGTAGCCCTTTTGAATTTGTTGATTAAGTTTATCATTATGCATCCCTGAGAATATAAAAATTTACTTCCTTAACAATTTTGTACACATGTTATTAAGGTGGGCTGGATTTCTTATTCCTACTTACCCTGTCTCTAGACAGCCTCCTCAATAAGGATAGGACTGTGTCACTATATTATGACAAAACTGTCTACAGAAGTGATTTTTCTCAGTTTGTTATACAGATAAATTTTAAAATTCTTGCTGATAGAGTTAATTATGTCTTATAAGCATCAGTTGCCCTGGACTATATCCACAGCTTCTGCTCCCTCCAGCCCCGCATTTTCATTTCCTGAAAGGGGAGATGTGATGAACCTTAAAAGCAGCCCATGAATCCTCCACCTGCTATAGCTTGCCATTTGGATCCTGGCTTTTATCTTTCATAAAATATACAAGCATAGTTATATCAGCTTACATAAGAACACGACAGCCTCTTCACATTTTCTATGAGAAAAAATATTTAAATGATGAATTCTGTGCTGCGTAAACCAGGTTATAATTACTATCCATTTTAATGTGAACTTCCCTGTTCTTGTATGACATCAAGCATCAATTTCTCAGTAATTTTTTCCTGTTTCTTTCAACTATCATTCATTTTGCATCCTTTTAAGAATGAGAAAATTTTCTTTATTGATTAGTATAAGAAAGATTTAAAATTAAAGTTTTGAGAATACTGACTAATAAAACTGGCAATGATATTATTAAAACAGTTTGACTATTCTAACTGATCTGAACCACAGTGGTGACTTTGTGTACTAAATTGACCATTCAGTTTACCCATAAACAGTAAAACTGTTTATGTGGTTAGTGTAGTTGAGGCCAGAAACATAGTTGCTGTTTTTTTACCTCCAATCTTTGGGGATGATGTTATCATATTCATTTCTTCGTTAAATCCATGCTTGGCAGTAGATGTTAAGAAGCACCAAGAGCTCAGATTTACTTCCACAAGACTCATGGAAAGTATACTTGAAACATTACTTAAACTGTAATGGCTTTTCCATCAGAAAATCTAAAACTGAGAGATCACTTTTCCAGGTGTCAAATGAGCATTGAATTGTTAAAAAAAATGGCAGACTCACTAACATTTATCTGAATATGTTCTTTATATCAAAGAAAAATGAATCCCACTATTCCAAAAGCATACAATGTCACTCATAAAAAAATATGAATGGTTACCTCTAAATAGACATGAGTTAAGTAATTTTCATGAAGGTGAACACATTCTAATATGACTGAAACAGAAAGCCTGCTACTGGCTTAGCATCCATTCAGAAATAGTCCCATTTGATCATTAGATCAAGCAAAACTATTTTCATCTTCCTGGAGATCTCAGTTCTCAATATCATCTTTATTACATTGTAGGAAATATTTTTGCCTCTAAAATGTCACAGTCTTTTCTTAGTTGTCAAAGTGGACTTTCCATTGGTAGAGAAGACAGCATGAGGAAAAGCTCTAAGCGGGTCAAGAGTTGTGCCCCACTCAGGTTCTGTTCAAGTGCTTCTCACTTGTCACCTCTGAAGGGACAGTTAACAAAGGCCTTCTGATGTAACTGCTGTCAGAGTACCAGGTAAACTGCTGCTTAAACATTAGCTCCCTTTGGTGACTGAGTCTCAGGGAGAGAGAAGCAGTGTTGACACTGAGTCTGCATGAGGAAATGCACTTATTTTGTTAAGGAGTGAGCTTCTTTTTTCTAAAATAAAAATCTGTCACTTGGAGCTTACAGAGTTTCATGTCTAGTGTAAGAACGACAGGGTGAATCATCCCAGGAATTAAGATATTTAAAGGGTGAAAAAAATAGATGGGTGGGTCACTGGAAATATCCTTTCCAATGCGACAGTAGAAAAGATTTTATGTGTACTGTGAACCTGGAATATTTGGATCTTGTTGGGGAGTGTTGGCTTTGCTGGCAGAGTTTCCTGATTTCTTTTTCTTCTTGTTTTTATGTTGTATTGGTTTGTAGCCCTGGAAGTGGACTTCAAAGTAAAGTAGAGATTTTACGTATGTGGAGAGTAAATCATTTCTATGAGGCATTTTCACAGGTTTAGTTATATTCATGTAAGTAATTTAAGTCTAAGAGCAAAACAAGAACATTGAAGGGGGAATGACACTTATTAAATGATCTTAATACTTACGGTAAAGTTGCTTACAGGACGAAATATATCTGAATTAGTTGCTGGGTTCTCAACAGCCCCTTTCTGGCAGTGGCATTCTGTGGAGAGACCAATTTGGAGGTAGGCAATTAACTGGAACACAAAAGGAATGATTCTGCTTCCACCAAACCTGGCTACACCATCAATGTTTATTGGAATTTTTCCTTTTTTAATACCACTCGGAATTTGGAAGGAAGGAGAAAATCTTTTCTGTTTTATCACTTATGCTGGATGTAGTCAGGAAAAAAGTGCGCCCGTGGGGATTTTAGTATTCATTTCTGTTTAAATGAAAATACAAATGCAGCAAGAGAAGCCTGAATGTGTGTGTGCGTGTGTGCCTTTCCCTCCCCTCAGAAGTAGCTGTTACTCAGCATGAGGAGAGCACAGGACTGATGCTGCATAGAGGGAAGTCTACGATGACAGACAAAACCACCAGGGTGAACTACACTGACTTTTTGTCTTACCAGTGACTCCCGCGAGTTTGAAAGGAATGTCTTATTTGAGCTGAGATGTAGGTTTGTCGTGGTCTCTACCCTAGCCCCTTTTTTTGACTTCTGACTAGACACCACATGAGGGGCTCAACATGGCAGGACTGATGATGTTCAGCTGCCACCTGCTGACCTTCTGACCAGGGTAGCCAGCGGGTCTGTGTAGGGCCTTAATGGATGCCCCACACAGCCTCAGGGGCACACTGCTGTGCTCCAATGTGCATGCCATTTGCCTGGAATTGTGCTTCAAGGTGGCTTTGCCTGCACTCCTCTGGGCATCAGAAAATGAGGCTGCACTCCCTGGAGTCCAGGATGTGCTGATCGCACGTGTGCTGATGCAGAAATAGGCAAAGCGCTCTTCCCTCTGTGCAGTGACACAAGCAGACACCTGAGCATTGAAATAGCACTGCTTGCATCCTGTCCCTTCTAAAAACTGCAGCTTCAACCTCTGCTCCTCTCTAAACAAGGCCCAGGCAAGGGCAGTGGGACCAAGCTTCAAGAAGGCAGATGGCTGACACCTTCTCCTAGTCCCAACTCCATGCTCCTATGAAAAACTTCAACTCTTAAAGACCCTAACACATTCTTGTCATACTCAATATCCTGTTCTGGATCAAGACTGGCCCTTGCTAGAATTTGAGTAAATGAAAAATGAGTGAGTGACTGGGTTTTGTGATTTATATGAAATATAAAACAAAAGTATTTTAATATAAATTTATTAAACTTAGTTTGTGGAGGAAAAAATGCCTGTATGTGATATTTGTTACCTTAGTGGAGTTTGAACCGGAGATCTCTCATCAGTGTTTATTGGAAAGAAAGTTAATCATTCCTATGTTTTCTATAAATTTAGACCCTTTCTTATATGATTGAATGGATAAAGCTTTGAGTTTAATATAGAAATGTTACAGAAGTTCCTAATAAATAGGCCATTAAGTGGACAATAAATAGGAGTCAGTCCTATGTCTGCTCTAGAGGAATTCTAATAATTTCAGGGTTCTGCTGGGTTTGCTTTAAAGGATGGATACCTAATGGCTTTCAGGACATCTTTAACATAAGTAACTTTCAATATTAAAACACAATTTTGGTTACCCTTAAGCCACAGAGAATTGTGGTTTTCTATTAAGAATGAATTAGTATTTCAAATCAAGCTGTTGTTTCCAGGGGCTAAATTCCCTGATGGGAAGTGTCAGAGCCTCCAGCTAGAACCCCGATCTCCATTCACACCCCTGTCCATTCCAGGGTCCTACATGCAGGAAGCCCATGGATGCAGGTTAGGGAGAATCCAAAGAGATTTTGCTCTTACTGTGGTTTCCTTCTTAAGCACAGCAGTTATAATCAGTCTCTACTATTTGTCTAATGTCTCCCAGTTGGCCATGGAATACACTGATTACATTGATTGAAAGCATTTGAAAAATACCCTCTCTTACTAAAAGATAAAATTCTAAGCTTTTATCTTAATGTGGTTCAACCTACCTTTCTCACTGGTTTCTAAATCTCTGGGTGGATAGCCTACGTCCCAGCCAACGCTAAACTTCATGTCATTGCTCACATGTACTGTACAGCATGCTTCTGTGATATTGTGCCTACCATTCCTCCTGCCTAGAATCTACCCTCTCTAGCCCATTCATCTTTACTAACTGGTATTTTTTAGGGCTGTTTACAAATGACCAATCTTTCTCTGTTTCTCAGGCACTTGGTAGGATTGCCCTTCTTCATCCCGTTTTCATGCAGATGTGGTCATGTGAACTGCTCTTTTCCAATGTGGGAGCAGATGTGCTGTGTATCAGGCAGAAATTTCCTGGCAGGAATTCTGAGAGGGATGAGAGTGCCTGAGTCCTTTCCAGCTGTTGCATTTGTCAAGAAGGCAGGCGTGTACTGAGATGAAGTCTGATCACCTAGTGACCCTATTGAGCAGCAGTTCCCTGCTAACCAGACCTGGATGTGTAATGTGAGATACAAACCTTTGTGTCTGTGTTAGATCAACATAAATCTTGGTGCATTTGTTACTATGGTTTAACCTCACCTACGCTGAGAGATACAGTAGTAACTAAACCCGGGCCAGTGGGAGTTTGTCTGAGAAGCCCACTCCTCCCCTCTCCTGCCCAGGAGAACCCGCCGCGGCTCCCTCAGTGCCTCCATGGTGCTTTGTGTGTGACTTCACTGTCACACGTGCCACAGTGCATGGTGTGCTTTTTGCATGACTGCTTCCCCTGTCATACTTTGAACACTCCAAGGAAAAGACCGTATCTTAGTCACCCTTCTCTTCCCCTGACCCCTTTTCCATTTTCTGGTACAGTTCTTGGCACTTGGTTGATACTTACTGACTCTTTAAATAAATGAGAAAAAGGGTAGCAGGAAACCCACTTTCCTCTTATGACTAAAGCAGAGTTTTTATTTATTTTTCCATAAAATGTCTAGCATTTTATTTTATTATGTACTTTTTTAAATTTTGGTATCATTAATCTACAATTACATGAGGAACATTATGTTTACTAGACTCCCCCATCACCAAGTCCCCCCCACAAATCCCATTACAGTCACTGTCCATCAGTGTAGTAAGATATAAAGCAGAATTTTTAACAGCTCCTTTATTCAAAGAGAAAATGAGCTCATCAAGTCATCAGGCCATACTTTTTTGTTGTTTATTTCATCAAGCACATCTTAAACTTGAATATCTATTTTGTCAGAAAATAATCCCAAAGGATGATGGTCAACCATTTTATTGATAATGTTTGAGATCACCAAAATCCACATCTGATATAATCAAGTTACTTCTTGATCACATTAAGCTAATTATCGATATTGTGGTGGCTTAAGACAATTTCATTTATCCAGTAAATATTAATTTTTGATCATGTTGAGCCCAGCATCATGTTGAGCACTGGGGATATAAAGATGAATGACACACAATCCCTAATATCAGGTAGCTTAGAGCTTAGTGGGAGGACAAAAATATAAATAAATACAGAAAATACAAGATCATACAGGTCTTGATTGAGGTACACCCAGGGCATTATTTATAAACACAGAAGCATTAGACCAACCTGAAGAGTCTAAATCAGGAGAATCGCACCACATTCATGACCCAGCTATTTCACTTGAGCTGCAAGATAGCTGGTTTTTGGGTGTTAAGTGTTGTAGAATAGAGAGGAGGTCAAATTGGAGGGTGGAAGTGATTGGATTGACTTGGAAGTAAGGGGAGGGAGGCATCAAAGATGACACCTAGGTGCTAGCTTGTGGGGTTGTGTAAGAGTGCCATAGATTATGACAACAGAAAGAGAAACATGTTTAGATAAAACTAACAGAATGACTTGGACATGTTGAGCTGGAGAGATGGGGTCTCCAGGCTGTATATCCTGCAGGAAGTTGAAGATGCAAGTCTGAGCTTAAGAGACACCTATGCTGCAGACATGGATGTGGAGTTGCCAGCATATAGAAAAGAAACCAGACAAATTCAGACATTGGTTCTCACCAAGGGAGAGGAGATACTGCCTCAAATGGGGACATTTTGGGTCCTCATAATGATTGAAATTGCTGTTGTTGTTTAGTGTTCTCCAATGAAAGAACAGTTCTAGCCACTAAGGAATTATTTTTTAGGCACATGACTTCTAAACATCCTGCTGGACTCTGATGCAGTCTTGTTCTGGCTCTGGAACCTGACTCCATGGTGTGTGTAAACAGGGTTTTGGTTTTTTTCCCATGGTTTCAGTACATATTTCCCCCAAAATGCAACTACCTGATATCTACTTGCACTTATTTGTTTTTGGAACCTTACCAAATGGTAGTCACATGGGTTCAAGAATCTGACTACTTTGTCCTTTAGTGTATTTGAATCAAAATATTTACATATTAAAATACATATTAACTTATCAAAGCTACTTTCATTTACATTAGAGTATTTTACTGAATAATTTTAAGCACATGTTGTGAAGACCCATTATCAGTTAATTTTGGGATCCCAAATGGGGCATCACATGATGTATATCATAAGGAAGGGGCTTTGGAGCAGAGGGAATTGGTATGTGTTCCTTGTAAGACAGAGGTTTCTGTGTCATCTTGAAGGAAGTTTAGAAGTGCTGGCCTTCAACAGAGCAGAGAGGGCCACTTTGACAGGTGTCCACAGGACCTGAGATTTGGCAGTTCTTGACTGCAGGGACTGAGAAGTTCCTATCCTAAGCCTTGGGGCCTTCCCAGTCAGTGTGCTGTAACCCAGCCCACTTGTCCCATTTGAGAATGCAAGCTTCTGGACTTCACTCCTTCTAATTAAGTCTAAAGCCTGATCTCAGCTTTTTCTGCACTCCATCTGAAGCAGATTAATCTTTTATATGCTGCTATGAATGATCTCTGACTTGTGTTTTTCAAGTGTTAATCATGATTGTCTTCATTGTCTTTTTCTAATGCTTCAATCATACTCAGCAACAGCCATCTAATTCCATCTCCTTGCCACTGCCACCTCTCTCCCACTTCACAAATGCCCTCTCTGTGCATCTCTTCCACCAGCAGCCTATACTCCTTTGCTGCTGGAGAACAATTGTATTGCTACAGTGTGCCCGGGCTCTCATGTTCCCCCCTGACCCCCATCCTAAGGCCAGCTAGAGAGTTGCTTCCTAGGATTGCTTTGGGGTCAAGTCCTAGGCTGAATATCTGGGAAGCAGACTTGGAAGTGGAAGTGTGCATGTAGCGGGGGGGAGGTTTCTTGCAGCAGCGCCTGTGAGGAAGGCACGACTGGGGAGAGCAGTTGCAATGGAGGCCTCAGCTGATGGCACAGGGAGTTCTCCAAGTGTCATGGTCCTTCAGACTTGTCCCAGATTGAAGCAAGGGGGGTCTTGGGACTTTAAAACCCCACATTAACCAATGAAGAGGCAAGCAGTCCCTGCAGATGGAACAGGGCCTTGGGAGAGGCAGCCACGTTTGGCCAAAAGTAATCCACAGAGAGAGATGCAGCTATGACTCCTAAGCAGCCAAATTGTTAATTTAACAACTCCAGCACTGGGGGGAGGGGTTCAGTGGGGAGGGGGGGTGTGCCTTGTTCTTGAGGGATTTACCTGGAAGGTATACTGCAATATCATGGCAGTCAGCAGTCACTATTGTAGGAAGGAAAAAGGAAAAGATTTCAAGGAGCAGAGAAAGATGAACAGATTCATGTCCCTCCCTGCCCCTTTATGTTGCCACTTTCAAATTCAAGATGTAGTGGAAAAAGTATCAGCTCTGGGGATCATAGCTGTTTTCAAATTACAGTCTTAATCTTGCTAGCAGTGTGACCCTGGACAAAGTATTTAAACTTCAGTTTTCTTCATCTGTAAATTGAAGCTAAGAATGCTTTCACTTGGGACTATCACAGATTAAGTGAGTTTACTGAGATTTTCCTGTAGTCTAGCTACTCAGTGCTTCACCTGTGGAAACTAATTCCCCTGCACTAACCCTGGAGGGAGGGATTATTACTAGGAGATTCACCAAGGAGAAAACTGAAGTGCAAAGATATTCGATACCTGAGTTGTGATTTCAAAGACAGTAAGTGACAGAGTTGGAGATTTGAACCCACACAGTCATCTCCACAGCTTTAGCCTTGACCTATTACCCTATAGTGCCTTGCTTTATTTAAGTCAAATATCTTATTGAAAGAACTTATGGCTGTAGAGTGCCTATCACAAAGTAGATAGTTAATAAGTGTTTGGTTCCTTCTAGCTTCCTTTTTGGATGGATTTCTGAATTTCTGAAGAATCAAGTCTATGGATTGGTCTTGTGGCCCCATTCTCGAAGGCTGCATGTGATATAGCATTACCATGAGCATGAGAGACCAGAGTGAATTAATATAGTGCATGCACACATTGCCACATAGATGCTCAAAAACCGTAAATAAATGAAAGAATAAATAACAGTGGATGCTTTAAAAAGATAATTTCTGGAAATTTTCTATAACTTGTTTGTGGTGGTGGTTACACTAGTACATATGTTTGTTAAAACTCATACATGTAAATGCACATAAGGGTAAATTTTATTATATGTAGATTATTATTCAATAAAACTGACTTAAAATAGTCTTTACTCTGAGAGAAATGAAAAAGAAGTTCCTGTACAGCATTTAATCAAATGGGATGCTGAGAAGAGTCTTCTGTCAACAGAAAGGGAATCTAGTAATACAATTAGGTCAACTATTGCAGAAAGATTGAGTTTCTGGTTCAACGAAGATAATCTAACGACTTGGGCTCATTGTTTCTCTAATGATTTACTGTTCTTCTCTCATAGTGTGATTTCAATAGGTAAATTAGTATAGCTTTTTTTTCCCTTAAGTTGTCAAATGCTAAAAAGTCAAGTTTATGGCTACAAATCCTATCACTTGAAATCAAGTCATTTGGTTTGTAAATATGAAAAGATCTACTGATGATTTTAGGAGAAACTGATGATATTGATGCAATCCATGTCATGGTATATTTTTTCTCCACCTTTTTAATATCATTACCAGAAAGCATTCTATATTCTTTGTACAGACCTGCTAAGGATTTATTTCTAGGTACTTTATATATATTTTTGATGGTATTATAAGTGGCATCTTTAAAGTGTCATTGTTTGTTTGCTGCTCATCTGCAGAAAAATAATTGACTTTTATATTTGCATTCTCCAGCCTTACTAATATATGACTTCTAATAACTAATCTAAAAATTGTTTTACATTTTTTTATGTAGTATCTGTGAATACTCTCATATTACTTTCATCATAATTCTTATTCTTTTATTTTTTTCTCTTTTTCTGCTGGCTTGGATCTCATATGAGAATGCCCAAATTTTTGAATTTTAAAAATTAAAAAACTAACTTTCATATAAATATCTAAAATTTAGGTTATGATTACATGAAATCACTCTACTAACTACCATCTGATTGATTCATAATTATCCATCATATTAATTTGGTGGCCCCTGTCAAAAGAGAACATGGTAAATCAAATCACATATAGCTTAAAAAAATCATCTAAGTGCCTACTTTTCTGAATATGGAAAGTAACATATTTATTTATTTATTTAATTTATTATTTTGTTATCATTAATCTACAATTACATGAAGAACATTATGTTTACTAGGGTCCCCCCTTCACCAAGTCTCCCCCACAAACGCCATTTCAGTCACTATCCATCAGCATAGTAAGATGTTGTAGAATCACTACTTGTCTTCTCTGTGTTGCAAAGCCCTCCCCGTGCCCCCACCCCCATATTATACATGCTAATTGTAATAGTCCCTTTCTTTTTCCCCACCCTTTCCCTCCCTTCCCTCCCATTCTCCCCATTCCCTTTCCCTTTGGTAATTGTTAGTCCATTCTTGGGTTCTGTGATTCTGCTGCTGTTTTGTTCCTTCAGTTTTTCTTTGTTCTTATACTCCACATATGAGTGAAATCATTTGGTATTTGTCTTTCTCTGCCTGCCTTATTTCACTGAGCATAATACCCTCTAGCTCCATCCATGTTGTTGCAAATGGTAGGATTTGTTTTCTTCTTATAGCTGAATAATATTCCATTGTGTATATGTACCACATCTTTATCCATTCATCTACTGATGGACATTTAGGTTGCTTCCATTTCTTGGCTATTGTAAATAGTGCTGCGATAAACATAGGGGTACATCTATCTTTTTCAAACTAGGCTGCTGCATTCTTAGGGTAAATTCCTAAAGGTGGAATTCCTGGGTCAAATGGTAAGTCTATTTTGAGTATTTTGAGGAACTTCCAGACTGCTTTCCTTTGTGGTTGAACTAATTTACATTCCCACCAGCAGTGTAGGAGGGTTCTCTTTTCTCCACAACCTCGCCAACCTTGCCAACATTTGTTTTTGTTTGTCTTTTGGATGGTAGTCATTCTTAATGGTGTGAGGTGATATCCCATTGTGGTTTTAATTTGCATTTCTCTGATAACTAGTGATGTGGAGCATCTTTTCATGTGTCTGTTGGCCATCTGAATTTCTTCTTTGGAGAACTGTCTGTTCAGCTCCTCTACACATTTTTAAATTGGATTATTTGCTTTTTGTTTGTTGAGGTGCATGAGCTCTTCATGTATTTTAGATGTCAAGCCTATATCAGATCTGTCATTTTTGAATATATTCTCCCATACTGTAGGGTACCTTTTTGTTCTATTGATGGTGTCCTTTGCTGTACAGAAGCTTTTCAGCTTGATGTAGTCCCACTTGCTCATTTTTGCTTTTGTTTCCCTTGTCTGGGGAGATACGTTCATAAAGAAGTCATTCATGTTTATGTCCAAGAGATTTTTGCCTATGTTTTTTTCTAAGAGGTTTATGGTTTCATGACTTACATTCAGATCTTTGATCCATTTTGAATTTACTTTTGTGTATGGGGTTAGACAGTGATCTAGTTTCATTTTCTTACATGTAGCTGTCCAGTTTTGTCAACACCAGCTGTTGAAGAGGCTGTCATTTCCCCATTGTATGTCCATGGCCCCTTTATTGTATATTAATTAACCATATCTGTTTGGGTTAATGTCTGGAGTCTCTATTCTGTTCCACTGGTCTGTGGCTCTGTTCTTGTGCCAGTACCAAATTGTCTTGATTTCCGTGCCTTTGTAGTAGAACTTGAAGTTGGGAAGTGAGATCCCCCCACTTTATTCTTCCTTCTCAGGATTGCTTTGGCTATTTAGGGTCTTTGGTGGTTCCATATGAATTTTAGAACTATTTGTTCCAGTTCGTTGAAGAATGCTGTTGGTAATTTGATAGGGATTGCATCAAATCTGTATATTGATTTGGGCAGGATGGCCATTTTGACGATATTGATTCCTCCTAGCCATGAGCATGGGATGAGTTTCCATTTGTTAGTGTCCTCTTTAATTTCTCTTAAGAGTATCTTATAGTTTTCTGGGTATAGGTCTTTCACTTCCTTGGTTAGATTTATTCCTAGGTATTTTATTCTTTTTGATGCAATTGTGATTGGAATTGTTTTCTTGATTTCTCTTTCTATTGGTTCATTGCTAGTGTATAGGAAAGCCACAGATTTCTGTGTGTTAATTTTGTATCCTGCAACTTTGCTGTATTCCGATATCAGTTCTAGTAGTTTTGGAGTGGAGTCTTTAGGGTTTTTTATGTACAATATCATGTCATCTGCAAATAGTGACAGTTTAACTTCTTATTTACCAATCTGGATTCCTTGTATTTCTTTGTTTTGTCTAATTGCCATGGCTAGGACCTCCAGTACTATTTTAAATAACATTGGGGAGAGTTGGCATCCCTGTCTTGTTCCCGATCTGAGAGGAAAAACTTTCAGCTTCTCGCTGTTCAGTATGATGTTAGCTGAGGGTTTATCATATATGGCCTTTATTATGTTGAGATACTTGCCCTCTATACACGTTTTGTTGAGAGTTTTTATCATGAATGGATGTTGAATTTTGTCAAATGGTTTTCAGCATCTATGGAGATGATCATATGGTTTTTGTCCTTCTTTTTGTTGATGTGGTGGATGATGTTGATGGATTTTCGAATGTTGTACCATCCTTGCCACCCTGGGATGAATCCCACTTGATCATGGTATATGATCCTTTTGATATGTTTTTGAATTCGGTTTGCTAATATTTTGTTGAGTATTTTTGCATCTACATTCATCAGGGATATTGGTCTGTAATTTTCTTTTTTGGTGGGGTCTTTGCCTGGTTTTGGCATTAGGGTGACCTTGGCTTTATAGAATTAGTTTGGGAGTATTCCCTCCTCTTCTGTTTTTTTGGAAAACTTTAAGGAGAATGGGTATTATGTCTTCTCTGTGTGTCTGATAAAACTCCGAGGTAAATCCATGTGGCCCGGGGGTTTTGTTCTTGGGTAGTGTTTTGATTACTCCTTCAATTTCTTTGCTTGTAATTGGTTTGTTTAATTTTTGTGTTTCTTCCTTGGTCAGTCTTGGAAGGTTGTATTTTTCTAGGAAGTTGTGCATTTCTTCTAGGTTTTCCAGCTTGTTAGCATCTAGGTTTTCATAGTATTCTCTAAAAATTCTTTGTATTTCTATGGGGTCCATCATGATTTTTACTTTCACGTTTCTGATTCAGTTTATGTGTGTTGATACTCTTTTTCTCTTAATAAGTCTGGCTAGAGGCTTATCTATTTTGTTTATTTTCTCAAAGAACCAGCTCTTGGTTTCATTGAGTTTTTTTCTATTGTTTTATTCTTCTCAATGTTATTTATTTCTTCTCTGATCTTTATTATGTCCCACCTTCTGCTGACTTTAGGCCTCATTTGTTCTTCTTTTTCCAATTTCAATAATTGCAATGTTAGACTATTCATTTGGAATTGTTTTTCCTTCTTTAAGTGTGCCTGGATTGCTATATACTTTCCTCTTAAGACTGCTTTTGCTGCATCCCACAGAAGTTGGGGCTTTGTGTTGTTGTTGTCATTTGTTTCCATATATTGCTTGATCTCTATTTTAATTTGGTTGTTGATCCATTGATTATTTAGGAGCATGTTGTTAAGCCTCCATGTGTTTGTGAGCCTTTTTGATTTCTTTGTACAATTTATTTCTAGTTTTATACCTTTGTGGTCTGAAAAGTTGGTTGGTAGGATTTTAATCCTTTGAATTTACTGAGGCTCTTTTTGTGGCCTAGTATGTGGTCTATTCTGGAGAATGTTCCATGTGCAGTTGAGAAGAATGTGTATCCTGTTGCTTTTGGATGTAGAGTTCTATAGATGTCTGTTAGGTCCATCTGTTCTAGTGTGTTGTTCAGTGCTTCTGTGTCCTTACTTTCTGTCTGGTGGATTTATCCTTTGGAGTGAGTGGCGTGTTGAAGTCACCTGAAATGAATGCATTGGATTCTATTTCCTCCTTTAGTTCTGTTAGTATTTGTTTCACATATGTTGGTGCTCCTGTATTGGGTGCATATATGTTTATAATGGTTATATCATCTTGTTGGACTTATCCCTTTATCATTATGTAATGTCCTTCTTTATCTCTTGTTACTTTCTTTGTTTTGAAGTCTATTTTATCTGATACTAGTACTGCAATACCTGTGTTTTTCTCCCTGTTGTTTGCATGAAATATCTTTTTCATTCCCTTGACTTTTAGTCTGTGCATGTCTTTGGGTTTGAGGTGAGTCTCTTATAAGCAACGTATAGATGGGTCTTACTTGTTTATCCATTCTATTATTCTGTGTCTTTTGATTGGTGCATTCAGTCCATTTACATTTAGGGTGATTATTGAAAGATATGTACTTATTGCCATTGCAGGCTTTAGATTCGTGGTTATGAAATGTTCAAGGTTAGCTTCTATACTACCTTACCATCTAACTTAACTCATTTATTGAGCTAGTATAAACACAGTCTGATGATTCTTTATTTCTCTCCCTTCTTATTCCTCCTCCTCCATTCTTCATATATTGAGTGTTTTGTTCTGTGCTCTTTTTAGGAGTGCTTCCATCTAGAGCAGTCCCTCTAAAATACCCTGTAGAGGTGGTTTGTGGGAGGCAAATTCCCTCAACTTTTGCTTGTCTGGGAATTGTTTAATCCCTGCTTCATATTTAAATGATTGTTGTGCTGGATACAGTATCTTTGGTTCAAGGCCCTTCTGTTTCATGCATTAAATATACATGCCATTCTCTTCTGGCCTGTAAGGTTTCTGTTGAGAAGTTTGATGATAGCCTGATGGGTTTTCTTTTGTAGGTGACCTTTTCTCTCTCTGGCTGCCTTTAATACTCTGTCCTTGTCCTTGATCTTTGCCGTTTTAATTATTATGTGTCTTGATGTTGTCCTCTTTGGGTCCCTTCTGTTGGGAGTTCTGTGTGCTTCCATAGTCTGAGCAACTATTTCCTCCCCCAGTTTGGGGAAGTTTTCAGCAATTATTTCTTCAAAGACTGCCCTTCAATGGTGATAATGGTGGCTGTAGGCAGTTTGCGGATGTGTCCGCTGGGAGAAGGAAGTCCTTTTCTGCTTGCTGGATGCCTTGCCCTTCTCCGCTGCCTGTGTTGATTACCCCCTCTCCTGGAGCAGCCACTGGGTTAGTCCCCTAAGCTGCTGTGGGCGGGGTCTCTTTCAGAGCAGTGCTGAGCCCTGCGGGGAGTGGCAGACACACCAGGTGTGCTCCTCCACGATAGTGGTGCCCCTGCCAGGCAGCTGTGTGCCAGCAGTGGCCTTTGGGTCTGGCCCAGGCGGCTGTGCATTGGGCTGGGATTCTGGTCGGCTGCTGAGAGTGTGGCTGCTCCCTCCGGTACCAGTGCAGGTTCGTTCATGCCTCTCCCATGCCCCTCTGGTGCCGCCGCTGCTGGCACACACAGGCCACTCCTGGGCCACTTGGTTGCCACCGCCAGGGGCTCACACAGACCTCTCCCAGGACCCTGTGGTGCTGCAGCCGCCCACGCACACGGGCCGCTCCCGGGCCCCTTGGTTGCTTTTGCCGCTGGCTCGTGTGGACCTCTCCTGGGCCCCTCTGGCACCGCTGCCGCTGGCATGCGTGGGCCACTCCCGGGTTGCTCAGTCGCCACTGCGGCTGGCTTGCATTAGCCGCTCCCTGTTCCCTCTGGCACCGCTGGCGCTCGCAGGCTGCTCCCAGTCCCCTTGGGCACTGCCACTACGGCGCGCACTGCCACTCACCCACTACTGGGCCAGTGTGTTGGGTTCCACACCATTTGAGGGAACAACTAGCAGGCTACTTAGTGCTGTGAGAGGCTTCTGAGCTGCGTTGCCACCCAGGGGGTTAGGGCGCCTAAAGTTCTGCGGGATTCCCAGCTGCTAGCTAAGTGTGCCGGGACGACTTCATCCAGCTGTGAGGTCCCTGTCTCTTTAAGACTTGCAAAAAGCACTCACTTTTCTTTTGTCTCAGGGGCGCCAGTTGCAGGGACCTGCCTGCAGGTTTTGCTTTTCCATTTATCTAACCTTCAGCACCTCGTGCACCTTGTGTCTGTGCTCTGGATGCGGATTTCTAGAGCTGATTGTTTAGCAGTCCTGGGCTTTCACTCCCTCCCCTTTCTGACTCCTGTCTTCCCACCGGGTTTTGGGGTGGGGGAGCATTCGGGTCCTGCCTGGCCACGGCTTGTATCTTACCCCCTTCGTGTGATGTTGAGTTCTCGCAGATGTAGATGTATCCTGGCTGTTGTACTGTATCCACTGGTGTCTCTTTTAGGAATAATTGTATTTATTGTATTTTCACAAATATATATGCTTTTGGGAGGAGATTTCCACTAAACTACTCATGCCACCATCTTCCCGTGATCCTTCGGGTCCTCAAAGCTTTTAAAGAGTTTTCCTGAGACCAAAATATTTTAAGAGTGTTGAGGTAGAAAAAAAAATGCAATATCTCAGCCTCTCAATTCCTTGCCTTTACTGGAAGCATATTTACCTCATAAGTATAATGGAACAACAACGGGTGATAGTACATGTCTGATCTCTACATTCCACTGTCTAGCATAAGTAGCTTCCTTACTATCTCTAACTAGATGTCTCAGAGGCACCTCAGGCTCATCATGTCAAAGGTAAATTTCATCATTTCCTCACCAAACAAGTTCTTCTTTCACTTTTACTCTTTCAGAAAAAGTCATCATGATCTACCCATTGTTTTAGATTAGAAGCCTGAAAGTAATACTTTATGCCTCTCTTTTTTCCATTCCCACATTTAATAATTTACCAAGTTCCATCATTTCCAATATTTCCTTTCAAAATTTTTTATTATAATTGAACTATATTTGATGTATCTTGTATAAGTTTAAGGCACACAGCATTTTGATTAGATACACTTATATACTGAAATATGATTGTTCTTGTAGCATTAGCTAGCATCTCTATCACATGACATAAATTTTTTTTGTAGTGGGAATAATTAAGATCTAGCCTCTTAGTATGTTTGATGTTTATAATACAATATTATTGTCTATAATCAATACACTATGCCTTAGATCTGCAGGACTTATTTATTTACTCATTGCAAGTTTGTTCCCTTCAAACAACATCTTCTATTCCCACCCCACTCCCACACCCACCTCAGTCCTTGGTTACCACTATTTTACTCTGTTTTTATGAGTTTGGCTTTTTTA
This sequence comes from Manis javanica, assembly GCF_040802235.1. NCBI lineage: Eukaryota > Metazoa > Chordata > Mammalia > Pholidota > Manidae > Manis > Manis javanica. The sequence goes on along the minus strand of NC_133160.1, from coordinate 95,305,390 downwards.
GCTTCCACATGTAAGTGACATCACAGTGACAGTCATGCCATTTGTGACAGACATCAGAAAAACAAAGACATCTCTAGTTTCTTATTGACTCTTGAATCTGTCCACTGATCTCCAATCCCAGCGTCACTGTCTTGGTTAAGGTCAAGATCAAGAGCATCTCACATTGATGATGGTGACAGACTTCCAAGTCTCTTTGGTTTCCCTCAGTTCTGTGTCCACATCTCAGATGCTCTGATATGAGTCACTTCCTCACCAAAAATCTTTTATTGACATTCCACTCACCCCAAGGTAAAGTATAAGCTCCTTAAGATAATTACCATTTAGTGCTTATATATTGTTTCCTCACGAGAACCCCATAGAGCAGATATTGTTATAATCATTATCATCCTCTTTGAAGATAAATAAACAGAGGCATAGAGAGGTTATATAAAATGTCTGATGTATTAGGGAAACAGATCCTTTGTGAGTTTGTGGGATAACAGATTTATTATAGTCTGAGTAGATACAGTATTATGAGATATTGGAAAAGAAGGCCTTAAAAAGAGAAGCTAGAAGATCAGAGGGATCACTAGCTAGTCAATGAGAAGAGCCAAGCACATTTAGCTCCCCGAGTGGGACTGAGAGGGTGGTGGTGGGTAAGGCTGTGGACTCTGTCTCTGCAGGTCTTCAGTTAAGCACATGGTGATGGTCCTAGGGCTGCTCTTGGTCAGAAGAGCCTGAGTTGAGGGGAAGAAGAGGGGGAAGTAGAAGAGAGGAGAGTGAGGGCACACTGGGAGCCCTGAGTCACCTTGGGGTCTGTCCTTCACTACACCCAACCACGATGACCTTCAGAGGGTAATGGCTGCTGCAGCACTTCTGTCTCCTAAATCTTGCATGAGTTCTGTATCTGGCCATTGCTAAAAGAGAACTATCCAGGGAAAGGGAACATGAAATAAGATTCTCAAGTTAGCCAAGTTGATAATAGAATGAGTCAGCACACCTAAAGATCATTAAGACACAATTTGTTAAGTGTCTGAAGCAGGAACCCAAGCCTCTTGGCCTCAGACCCTGTAATGGTCCACTTATGACCTGTGTGCATTCTGCTGTGCATCCTCTACTTCAGCCATACTGAAATGCTTCCGGTGGCCTGACTGTGGGATGGTCTGACTTTTGGCTGGTGTACCAGAACATTCTGCCTTTCCTTGCCTTTTTCTGACCTAGTGTTATTTTCCTTTCTGGTCTCAGTTAAGCTGTCACTGCCTCCAGGACAGCTTCCTTATTCCCTAAAGACTGGTGAAGTACCCCTGTGTGATTGGACCTGATGCTTGGTGCTATCTTAGAATTTAACATGTAATCTCTATCAGGGCATAGGCCTGTCTGTTTTGTTCATTGCTCTATACCTAATATCTGATAAAGACTAGTAAATACTGGCTAATAAATTATGAATAAATAAACCATACTGGTTAGTAATTTATTATTTAACTTCTTCTTAGGACTATAAACTTAATTGAGACAAGGGTTTTTGTCTTGCCTGATGGGTCATCAGCATACAGCATAATGTCTATCTGCACAATGTATGTTGAAGTGATGAGGCCAAAAATAACTGGGGAAAGCTTAGAATTCAGATAATCAATTGAATATGTTCTCTATCTGGTCAATCAGGTAGATAAAGACCTTTTAAGAGTTAATTTGAATATTGCATAATAATTGAGTATTCTCCAACTTAGGTCATTAGAGTCATTAATCACTCTTATCTGTTCGTCTTTTCAGGCACAGTTACTAAGGTAAATTTATAAACTTTCTGGTTTTAGGGACACCACTGTGAAGCTGTGGCTTCTTAAAAAGATTCAGTGGTAGCCAATAATAAGAATGTGAATAAATTATCATTATTAGAGAGTGAGAAAAACCCTCAGACTTCTTTGAAAATTCTTGCTGATTATCCTGTTAAATTTGATTACTGGGAGAGCTGCATTTAACGTTCTGCAGGCTCATGAAGTCTGATCAAGTCCAGGGAATGAAGCAATTATGGTGCTCATTCAGAAGGAGGCTGCAATCCAGATGTAGTCCATAGGAAGGTAGAGTTACTAATGTGTTTTCTATGAAAATACACTGGTTTCAATAGGAAAACCAAAGTGAAAGAATATACTGTACATTAAAGTGAATCCTAAATCTTATAAGTCCCTTTTTGAGAAAAAAAACATGGAGGAGGAAATTACATGAACCGGAACATGATCTAGGAAAAGACATGTAATGTGTACTTAGTGGCTCTATCGGTGTGCCACAGGTGAGGGATATGAACATTTTTTTAAAGTAAAATCAATAGTATCAGCCAACTAAGCCAAACATTATAAGATAAGCCTTTGAGAGATATAGGGGAAAGTTTTAAATAAATGATTCACGTCATAAAGTTTTACTCATTTTAATTAAAATGTTAATAAATCTAACTAGAAGTGCGAATTAGCAAGTTAACGAATCAGGGTTCTGTTTATATTCTCTGTGAAGGAAAACTATTTGTTAGCATAAGATTTTGTTTCTTGATGATGAATGTCAGCAAATGCAAGTGCTGGCTGAGCCTGAGTGAAAGATGAGATGTTTACAATCTGCATTTGAATTTCCACAATTGTGTGCATGACTTTTTGCTTACACAAATGATTATAGTTAAAGTAGAAGTGTAAACAGGGCCATAATTCATGACACATTGATTCTTTTTCCTTCTGCAGTCATTATTTTTCACCTTCACAGTAACACCCATATAACTACAGCAAAACAGACCATGACTAAAGGATTTCAAGATAACAAAAACATACAAGACATTAAGAAAAAGTCCTGTAAATTGCCTATAGGAATTCCATATACCTATAGAACTACATAACTAGGTTATGGGGACTTAACCATCTGAACCTTCTCTCCTTTCTCAATCTGTTATATTGGTGTATTCTAGGTCCACATGATATAAATTAGATGCAGGACCTAAATAATTTCCTGGGAGCTCATTTTAAAGAAATGGACATCTTGATACAGATGCTACTGTATCAAGATCTGTATTACTCCTAAGGAATATGGTTAAATACAGTCCAGCCCAGTCATGATTCTATAGAAATGAAGGCTGCTCTTTAATAACATAGTAAAATTAAGGAATCTTCAAATCAGAAGTCTATTTTCTCATGTGTATACTGTAATAATGCCTTCAAGCTATTATTTATTAACTGGGAAGGAAAGTGATAAAATAGAATGAATTTGGAGGTTAATATCTTTTTGGGATAATTGATAGTAAAGCTTGTAGGTAATTGGATTCATAACCTATCTATCTGTGAGCATCACATGTGCACATTACTCTATCATACTCCCAAGGGGATGTCATCCTTAGGGGCAAAGGTCATTAAAACAATAACAGCCACAAACGCAGTATCTGGTTAATACCTTAGCTAATTGAAAGTCATTAAAAGCCCTCACAGCCATTAACTTCTTGGTCCATTGCTTCAATTGCTTTCTCCTCAAAAAGGTCCAGTTGCTTGGGCAGCAGCAAGGGGAACCTTAATGAATTTGCACCAATGCAAAGGTAGCCTCTTTCCAAGGCGGTGCTCACTGTCCGGAGAACATTCTTCATGCTTGTTCAGTGCCCTTTGGCTTGTTAGCACCATTTAAAATCCCATCTCTGATGTCTATGGACATGGTAGACTATTGTTACTGATGCACCAGGCTCCTCGTTGGCTTTGAGACTTCTTTCTAACAGGGCTGATAACCTGGAGTCTGGAGGATGATCTGTCCCTATTTCACTACTCATATTAGAGTGTTAACATGGCTTAACTTCATTTGTTCCTTAATTCTGACATCTGCCTACCTACCTACCTACCTACATACCTACCTACCTACCTACCTACCTACCTACCTATCGCCAATACATATCTGTCAGAAAAACCCAGTATGATGCCAAAATGGAATTAGAGTTGTATGATTAATCTATCCATTAAACATGTAGTGATGTCTGTTAATATCCCACAGAGTATGCTAAATGCTGGGGAAACACAATACAAAGATATAGTCCCAACCTAAAGAAGTTTAACAACTAGTAAAGGAGAAAGATGAAATAAAAATTTAAAATTCAGTAGAATTTTAATGCTTTCAAATCTTCAGTAGAAGGAACAAGAGATGCTAAGCTAAAATATTTCCTCACTCCCTATTAATGTTGGAATTTCAATCAAGCATAAAAACTGTATCTTTAAGATCAAGTGATATTGAAAGTCTGCATGATAGCTTTGTTATTAACATTTCATGGTCTATGATACCATGCCCATAGGTAAGAGCAATGAAGTAACTTAAAGGCAGTGAAATAGATGGTAAAATATATTCAATCATTAACATTTTTCCTCTTTTTGTTTCACACTAGAACAATGTTCTAAGGTAAGTTCAGTTCCAGAAAGTTCTATCGCTAACAGCAAAAAGAACAAAACAATAGCACTTCAGTTGGTTCATGCATTAGCTTGCTCCTTTAACTCTGGGTAAATGTGTGGCTGTGTTCAGAAGATACATATTTAGAAGATATTCAGGAGATGTTTTGGTTAAGAATGTGATCTCAACACCCAAAAATACCTGGGCTTAAGCATCCACTCCATAATGTACTAGGTCTGTACGTTTGCATGTTAATTTCTCAACCTCATTTTTTTCATCTGTAAAATATTAATAGTATCTAGGATTAAATGAGATGAAGTAAATTTATTGTTAGTTCATCTCAAATTTTGTTTGCTCAGTAATAGAAGTGTGTGTGAGAAGAATCAATCTGTCCTTATTCTGTTATGGGAGCACTTCACAGGTTAAACAGTAATACTATGAAATTGATATACACAGTCACGTTATTCATTCATTTCTCATGTTTATCAAGTCCTTAGTATGTGTCAGGTGCCTGATTACTAATTTGGTGTTTTTGTTCTTGAAAAGCTTTCATTTGCATCAGAAAATATCTTGGAGTACTTTTGTCTTGCTAGTAGGTTTCAGCCCAGGGCAAGTTCGCTATGGATTCAGTGTGACCAAAGAAAATGACAGCAAAACATTCTTGCGGGGTGAAAGGGTTATAACCAACTTTATTTCCAGGTGGCTGGACAGTCACTAAAGTCCCGCTCACTCAGAGCGAGTCTGCACGCAGCAAGCTGGTTTCTGCCTTTGGGCTCCTCTGTTCTCACAGCTGTCCTCCAGGCCTCTCTGCACAGTCATCCTGCACAGCCGTCCTCTGGGCCTCTGTCCTCGGCGCTGCCACCACTCCAGCCTCTGCTCTGCTCTCCTGCAGCCTTGCAGCCCTGCCACCGTGTCATGCCCAGAGCACTGGGCAGAGCTCTTTTTATAGAATCAACAGCCATGTATCACCCACAGGTGTGCAGTGAGCTAGTCAGCCAGCACCAGGTGAGAATCCTGGCCACAGGAACTCTCATTTTATCCACAACTTTGTATTCAGATATGAATGCTCTGAAGATCTGGTGACATTCTTAGTATAGGGTTTGATGACTTCTACCATTTAGAAATGACAGCTGTTATGTATTGGATGTTTGTGTCCCCTCAAAACTCAGACACTGAAATCCTAACTTCAAATGTCATAGTATTACAAGGTGTAGGCTTTTGGAAGTAATAAGGTCCTGAATGGGATGAGTGCCTTTAGAGGGGGATGAAGGAGCAGAGCTGTCTTTTCCTGCCATGTGAAGATAATAATGAGAAGTCACTCACCAGGAAGGGGGTCCTCACCAGTACTGGACCATGCTGGCACCCTCATCTCTGACTTTCAGTCTCCAGCACTGTGAGGAATTTGTTGTATAAACCACCGAGTTTTTGGTATTTCTATTACAGTAGTCTGAATGGAATAAGATAATAGTCGCTGAATTCCTGAGTCAGGAATGAAGCAATTTTAACCTCGGACAGTATCTCCCATGTGTCACTGACCTTCTGTCATCTGGACCCTCCCCATCCCATCCTCAACGCAAATCACTACTCAGGTTGATCTGGCCATTTTGTGGTTTGCCTTTGCTTGCCCTGACAGACAGTAAAAAAACCTTTATGGGATTTTCATTCACTCACATTTTTTCTCTTTTTGATTTATTGTTTTGTTTTACAAGTCTCCAACGATATCCCACAGATCCTGCGGCCCACACAATCCGTTTCTGTGATGTTAATTATTGTTTCAGAAGACCCTTTTGGAGTAGCCAGTACAGTTGGGAATCTACAGATGGTTCTAAAATCCAGCCTCATGATTCTAACATAATTGTGAAGTTTCATAGTTCTGTTTTCCGTCCCAGCAATGAGATATGGAGTACCTACTATATGCTAGGCACTGTGCTATGTGGTAAGAATATAAAAAAGTATAGAATACATGGGAGTGATGATGCAGAAGTGTGAGGAGTGACTAATGTGCCTGGGGAAATGAAATAGTTTATGAAAGAAGACATTTAAGTAGGTCTAGAAGGTGAATGTCAGGTGAGGTGGGGATAGTGGGCTGGGCCCAGGTGGTACACTGGCTGGGAGAACTGTGGGAGGTGTGAAGAAATTTGTCAAACAGCCCTTGAAGCTGGCATGTTTGGAAGATCTGGTTGGAAAGGGATGCTGAGGCCAGACGGTAATGAGCCTGTGGGTCCTCCAGGAATGCATGCGCTTACTCTGTAGGCAAATAAGAACCTTAAAGTGTTTTTCATTTCATGTTTTCTGCCATACTATGTCAGCATCTAGCTTGATTTAATGAATAGTGCCACTTAACAAAACCACAGATCTGATCTGTGTGTTAAAACAGAATTCTGCTGCTGGAAAGAGAGGATAAATTTTAGAACATAATTTCTTAAAATTTCCTCCTTGACCTTTCATTTCTGCATTCCTACTATTTTCTGTTACTTGGAGAACTTATTTTCTCTTTTGGTTCTTCCTTCCTTAGACTTCAGTTCTGTCATTTTCCTTTCCATTAATGGTAGCCTGAATCTCCCAGGATCTGTGGAATATTGCATCACGAGAACTGTGGCTTTATCCTGCAGGATTCCCTGGAGATCATCAATTTAGCAAATTTTTGGCATGGAAATCTATTTAGTTTTCAATGCTCCAGTATGAATCTCTTCACAATATATCATTTTGGTGCATATTATACTCTTAGAAATGTCAACAAGGAATTCCTAAAATGTCTTTTAGTTAGTGCAGTTATATTCAGTATTATTTCTGACATTAATACAGTGTTAATCTTTATGAATTTACATAAGTCTTGATCCCTAATTCATGGACTAGAGGTTGAATTTCATCATTAGCTTAAAACAATTCTGTTATTTAAGAACATATGATGGAAAGAATAGTTTTTGTTCGTAAGAGTCAAAACCCATTATTTTCAGGTAGTTTAATTAGAGATTTGCCCTGCATGTGTTTTTGTTCCCTACCTTTTTGTTTAATTTTCTAGTACAGAAGGACAGAGGTGCTGTATATGCTTTGCTGAGGCACAAACTGTAAATATACCATGAGTCAGGAAAACACCAAGAAGTTCCCAAGTTGGCAAATCATTTTAGAAGGAAAAAGTCATCAGGAACATGAGACACCAAAGAAACAGATGTAAGAATTACTTTTTAAAAGTTTTCTTGCTTAATTGTTTCCTAATTTTCCAGTTTTAGGAATTATGTAGGTGTATGGATCAGGATGGTTTAGAAAGAAAGATGCTCAGGCTTTAGAAATTTAAAAATAAAAAAAAAAACTTGAAGTGAAATGACATTGTATCCATACCCAATTTCAAAGGGATTAATTTCTATCAGGCCCTGGATAATTTGGCAGCATATAAATAGGTGGATATTAAGTCTGCTTTTGTTAAGAAAAATTGGAATACTGCTAACAGCACAGGAAAGTAAAACTGTTTTTAGCATTTCCACTTCAGATATTTTTTTTCATGGCTTGTTTCTGTTTGAACTGAGAAATTCTGTATTTCATGAACCTTCATATTGGGCTACATGTGTTACAGAACCAGAGTCTGTGTGTAATTTTTTCCTATATGCAATCACTTGTTTTATATAAAACCAAATAAGGAGAACAGCAGAAAATAGAGTAGTGTTAAGATATGAGTATGGGAGTGATATGATGTGTATTTTAATTGCGAGATGATCCCTATGTGCACCAGACCACATTATGAGCAATATATTAACATTATTAGTTATTTAATAAACATATGAATTACATGAAAATTATGTTATTGTTGATATTTGCATTAATCTTTTAAATTACTTACATGAACTCTGTTAAATATAGATTCAGACAGTAGAAAGGGGTTCTTGAGATTTCCGGTTTGCCCTCCCACCCACTGGGGGAATGCCTTCCATAATATTCCATCTCTATCTCTGCTTGAATGCTTGTGATGGGAATCTCACTACCTTATGATGAAATCTACTTTACAAGATGCGAAAGTCTGATTTGGAGCTAACCTCACCAATCCTAGCAAAGAAAAACAAAAGAAGTGGTTGGGGAGAACAGTGAAAGACAGGGGATGGATCCTCAGTGAGTTCCTGACTTGGCAGAGGGCCTCGCCAAGGGCATTAAACGCTGACCCAGGGAGGGAGATTTTAGAAGCCACAAACGCTATTGCTTCCCATGTTCCTGGCATCACCAGCTCTCCCCACAGCTGCTAGCTTTCCAAGAGGCTTAGGAAACTTCCAAAAAATGTAAAGGACTCAAGTGCTTTGCATTTTCATACTTTCTAGGATGAGGCTCATACAGTACCTTAGATTCAAGATCTTTAGGTATTGTTGTCTGGTGCCAGTTCATTGGACACTTAAAAATGCCCTCAGCACTATAGAGCACTTCTGCACACGAATAAGGCTGGGGTGTCGTAGCCCCACTGCCTGGGTGTGCATCCTGACTCTCCCACTCTGTAGCATGGCCTTGTGCACGTTATCTCACTTCTTGGTGCTTAAGTTTCCTCATCTGTAAAATGAAAATATGGGAATACCTTATTATGAGACCTCAATGTGTTAATATGTGTGAAGCACTTAATGGCGTGCCGAGCACATGGTAATCACCCAATAAATTTATTTATCGCTAATACTTATCCATTCTTATATTAACAAGCAAGGATTTCAGATATTGAGTTTAATCTCTTATGTATGTAGAGTCAATGTATTAGCAGTGGGTTGTTAAGACTACCACAGCAATATGCATTGTGGGGAAGACTTCCTTCTGCTGAAACATTTCTTTCCTAACTTCTAAAATATCTTTAAAAAGAGAAATAATTTCAAAGTACATGCTCTAGATTGTTACTTAATATAATACACCCTGATTTATGAAGATATTGATAGTTGTCAGATCTTTTATAGTTTTGTAAGAGGGGAGGTGGAGAAGGGAAAGATGGGAGAGTACGGTTATCAGTGAAAAGGAAGCAGCTGGAGGAGGGGACGGGGGAGACAGAGAAGCAAGCTTACTGCATTTCTGTGCTCAGGTCTCTCCTAGTTAGTTGCATGGAAATTCTCAGAATGGTTTGAGTCCAGCGGAGATGGGCAAACGTCTTCCTTAATGGGAAATAAGCCTGTGAATTCTGACAGTCCTTGCTTTAGCTGCTCGGGCGTCCTCTCTTGAGATATTTGGAGCTGTCAGATGATTTACTTTTATAATTGGATGAAAAAGAAAATGGGCTTTTGCTCAAATTTAGCATTTCACCAAACTCAGCCCTTCTCCCCTTCTCAAAACTCCTCCCCCAGAGGTCCCTGTTGTCTTTAAAAGCACCACCATCCAAAGCCCAGGAATCAGCTTGTATGGTTGTATCTGAAGTGTCTTTCAAGTCTCTAGTCCCCTTAGTAGCCATGTCACTATGTTGGCTCAGACCTTCATTCTTTACATGACAGACTCCTAATTTGTTCTGTGCTTCCATTTCTCTCTCTCCAGGTACCCTGAATGATCTTAGAAAATTCCAGTCCGCCATTTAACTCCTTGGTTTAAAAATCTCTAAATCTTCCCCATCACCTAACAAGGAAAAACCTATCTCATTAGCATATCTGACAGACATTCCTGAACTTTGATCAACCTGAAACTTATCTGCTGGGCCTTCTCATACCTTGGGTAGCAGCACTGAGCTCCCAGGGGCCCCCCACACAGGCACTGTGCTTTTTCATGCCTTTCTCTCTGCTTAGAATGCTCATTCTCTTTCTACCTGCCCTTTAGTCTCTAAAGATCCTTCAGGATCCTCATAAAATGTGACCACTTTGTGCAAATTTTTCTGACATTACCAGGCATAATATTTTCTTTTTCTGGGTTCTAATAGTTATGTGTTCATATATTGATTACTCTGCCTCTCACAGAATGTTTTAATTAAAAAGAAAAGAATATTGTCTCTTCTATGAGTTTCCAGGAGGAATGGACAGAATTTGAATCTTAAACACCAGTGCATGGCATGAAGGTACTTGATAAATGTTAATTGTTGAATGGTTCATTCCCCAGATTCCCCAACCCTGTCTATTGAAATGCTATCCTTTAAGGCCCACTTCAAACACAGTTTCCATAATGGTGCCATCTCTGATTCTTTCCTAGCCAGCTTTTTTTTCTTAAAAAAATGAAACCTATAGAAATGTCTTTATTCCTTTGATTTGGAATTTTTTTTATCTCACAATTAAAAAATCTATTTGTTTGTAAGTTAATTGAAATGGAAGCTGTGTTTCTCCTACCCAGAGATGCTTCTGTTCCCTGGATCAGTGTCTTAGGTTCAGTAGATGCCTAGAAGGATATTTGCTGAATAGAGTTAAGCCAATGAAAGCCCATCGTTAGTACAGCTTCTGAATACTGTCTGCTCCAGAAATTTCCCATAACACCTGATTTATTTCACTGAAGTTTGAGACTGAAATTCTAAGAGAAAAAATATATTTGTCAAACAAAAGTTATCAGTATTTCATACAGTAGAGGATTGATTCAATTGCATTTCTTCCTTCCTTAAACCCAGTTATTGTCAGAGGATAGAGATGATAGGAAATTTGAGGACCAGGAGGAAGACAATTTAAAAGCAAAGAGGATGGGGTGAGGGTAATATAGGTGGATTCTACCTTAGGATTGTTAGGACAATAAAGATGAGTTCTGGTACTAGGGATTAAAATGAAGATTGAGTTAAGGAGGTGAGATGATGCCAATTACAAACGCTACCTATTTTGAAAATTTTCTAGTGTTATACTAAACAAAACTTTCTTCTTCTAGTCTGGCACCAGCAACCAGGATGTAGGTTTACCCTGATAATATTAAGATTCAGATACAGTATGGGGTAAAGAAAGAGTCTTTCATGGGGACCCTGACATTTTTTGATGGAGAAAAATGTGTCCACCTTCCACAGACTCATCAATAAATGCTTAGAGTACCGCCTGTTTCTAAGTGGGAATGTGTAAAGTAAATTTATACATAATTAATTTTCTTATTGGTAAGTTCAAGGGATTCTATTTAATAAAAAGATTTAATGGGAGTAATTTAAGGTAAGGGAGGAGTTGAAAGAAAATGGTAGGTTGAGACAACAGAGGTAGATATGAAGAATATTGGGGAAAAGTGTCAGAGTGAAATTGTATTTAAATCACATGCTTGATGGTGACAGGAGAGGGTCTATCAATATATCTGGAAGATGGAAACATTTTACAAAAGGAGGAAATTAATATTTGAGGATAGGTGACAAAGTTATGGGAGAAAAAAAATACTTGGAAGTTATTAGATACCTCCCCAAGAGACAGAGTTGGCAAAATGGCTGACTTAAAAAAAGTTAACTATTCCAAGTCTCTTGAAATACCGAGGACTAGATTAATTTATATTTACTTCCCTAGAAAATGTTTCAACACTTTAAAGATTTAGCAAGGAGACCACAAAGTAATAGACGTTCTATACTTTTCCAAAGTAAACACTACTAACTGTAAAGTTTCAAGTACAAAGGCAAGGCTTTTCTTTCTGTTAGCTTTTGTTTGCTTGTTTTTCAACAGTTTCAAAATATTTGAAGAAACGAAGCATTTCATTTCCCTAGGAGGCCCAGCTATATGCTTCAGGGCTCCTAAACTCCCCATCCAGAACTGCAGGCACAATTTGATGTGTATGTGTATTTTTTTACGAGGTGTGTCAACGTTTTATCAACTTCTCAAGGGTGTCAATGGCCCTAAAGGTTTAAATCCACTGCACCAGATCATCTTCGGGAGCCCCTTCCCGCTCAGCGTACAGCAGTTCCACGAATCTTTGTTCTTTAGACCTAGGTTTGTTTGAAACCCCTTCTTCCACATGACCGAGAAAGCATCTGTGAATGCAATCGAATCGTTGCTCGGAGAAGCGGGCTAAGCTTTGCAGCCCACCCTCGATGCGCGGCTGTGCGAGGGCGCGGTGCAGCGCAGCGCCCCGAGTCCACTCCCCATTCCTCGCACGGGCAGCGCGCTGGGGCAGCTCCGAGCGCGTCGGCAGAGTAATCCCTCCGCTAAGTGCTTGGCTCTCAGTCTCCGATCACTAGTGGGAGCTGGAGAGGGCAAGTGAAGAAGAAGAAGAAAAAAAAATCCAGAGGCAGCCGAGGAGCAAGAGGGGGAAAAAAAGTCCCGCGGCGGCGCGGAGTGGACGGTGAGCGGCGTGGAGCGCGGAGTTGGCTCCGGGCCTGTGCGGGCGCCGGGGCGGCTCGCGGAGCGCGGGGACAGCGGCACTGCGGGAGCCGGTGCGGGAGCTCAGCGGCGGGTGAGGCCCCGTCCCGGTGCGGGGGAGGGGGGGGTCGGCTGAGCCGGCGGGCGGAGGGGGGCGCGCGGGGCGAGGAGAGGCGGGCAGCTCGGCGGTGGCAGCGGCGGGGAGGCGTCAGGCGCTAGCCGCTCGGGCTTTGTGCGCGGGCTGCCCGCCCGGGACCCCGGTCCTCGTGCAGGGCTGGCGGGGAGTCGGGGGCAGAGGCAGCTGCGGGCGGGACACGTGCTCCGGAGCTGGGGAAGGAGGGACCTGATCATGGGGCAGCCCGGGAGTCACGGAAACGCGAGGGAGCCCGGCGGGCCCGGGGGGCGCAGAGCCGCGCAGGCTGGACCCACAGGCGCCCAGCTCCGGGCGAGCCACCTGCCTCCCGGGACCCGGCCTGGCGGCGGGAGAGTGCGCTGCGGGCTGGTCCCGGCGAGCTGGGCTTGGCTCCGTCCCTCTGCCGGGACTGCCTCCTCCTGGCCTTTATTACAGTCTCTGGCACGCTCTTCCTCAGTGTTCCCCCCTCTCCGTCTTCAAACCCCCATTCTCTTTCTTTTTCTCTTTCCCACCGCCTCTGTCTGCCTCTCCCTCATTCTGTTTGTGTGTCTCTGTCTCCCTCTCCCTACCCCCTTCTCTTGTCTCTGTCCCTCCCAGTCTCCCACACTCTTTCGGTCTGTTAGAGGCGGACTTTCTGCTCCTTGTCTCACTGTCTCTCCTTTCCTCAGTCTCTCGCTTTTTGCCCCCATCAACACACTCGTCTCTGTGTGTGTCAGGGCTCTATGTTTCTGTCGGTCCCTTGCAGTGTTAGAGTCTCAGACATTAGAGGAGCCTGCAGAAGTTGTCTGGTGCCGTGTCTTACTCCTTGAGAGCCACACCACTGCAGCCCGATTGGGAGTCCCTTCGTATTTGATCTGCATAGAATGGGAGCACTGTGGTTTCCTTGAGTTGTTAGGAATTGCTCTTTTCTTAGTCACCTTTCCACCAATGTGAGGTCAGTGACTGAGCAGCCACAAAGGTGCCAAGTGAAAGGAAACAGAGAAGAGAGCTGCTTAATTGCCTCCAACATATAAAGTGAACGTACGGAACCTATCTGCAGTAAAGCAGAACCACCTGAGAAAAGGTTCCTGATTTCTGGAAAGAAACACAAAAGGCCCCACCAATAATGAGAGGAGTCAGCTGAAAAGTATTTGAAATAATTTGAAAAAGCACTTATGGAAATTTCTTGGTATACTAAACTGCTGTCAATGAATATGTATTTTTTTGCATATAGTTTCAGGATCCTAGTGACAGCTCTCCTAATTATTGTTTTGAGAAAATGATGGGAAACGTCCTGTGTCAACTGAGGCATTTTGTCTTTAAGAAAATATCTAGTCTTTATACTCGTTTATTTACATCTTTACACTCTAGTGATCGAGAAGAATTATTTCTAACTGCGAAGAAAATAGGAAAGGAATTGTCAGTAATTTTAAAACATGAGACATTCCAGAGATCAATAATTTCTTTGGAAAACTAACTACAAGGATATTTTGAAAGATATTACATCTTAGTGAAATATGTAAGTTATTACACACTTAGATCATTGTGTGATGCAAAAAAAAGGCGGTGTGCTGTAAGCAAATCATAGTAGTGGTGTTTTTTTAATGGGAAACATAGCTGGGAAATTAATTGCTCTGATTTCCAGTGTTTTCTTTAGTCATGAATAATGTACCTTTGTTTTTAGCAAAATATGGCCTAGGGCTACAAAACTTGATACAGTGTGTTATTTGTCTGATCCGAATTACCTTTTAGAAAACCACCTTTTCCTTTTGGTCATAAGATATAAGTTGATATGATCTCATTACTCATGTGCTAGGGTCTGCTGATGAATTTTAATGGCACTGACTTGTGATTTTAAATCAGCATGTTAGTTTGTGGTGAGTTGAAAATCTTGATTTATGTCATGTTAGTGAATCATCACTATTTATAGTGATTTTTATAGGGGCTCTGCCACCTTGTCTGCCCGGTGCTGCACAGCACTGAGCCTGGGTAGGGTTGTCTGGAATTCTCTGTTACACTATTGTCCCTGAGTGACATGCTGCTTCTACAGTCACAGTGTATTCATGTATGTCCTTCAGAATCTTCTGGTCGCTAAATAATATTTATTAAAAGGAAATTGACTGAAGGTTTTCCTTATAAACTTTGAAAACTGTGAGATGGCCTGATAAGTTATGTTTATTGCAGGAAATACTGATTTTGCTTGAAAGTGTCACACACCTTAAAATGTGATACTTTTGGTACATATAGCACCCTCCCCTCTTCCTCAGCACTGAGTTCATATTTATCATCCAAATCTAAATTCAGCTGTCACTACCTGCAACCTATCAAAGCCATTCCTAATTTTCACAGGCTCCTCCCCTCTGCCTTTTGGGGTTTTGTGCACACCTCTCCATGTCATTCATGTAGTTCAGTTCCCCTCTCTGCGTTATTACTTGCTTGGTTCTGCCTCACCAAGGTGTGAGAGATAATGTGTTCCTTTTCTTTCCTACTCTGAATTTGAGATTCCCAGCACAGTACCACATATGATACATGTCCAAAAAAATCCTGAAGGAGAGTTTGTCGTCTTCCAATTTATCTCTAACTTGTAATACTAATTCTTTGTAGATACAGTCGCTCAAAGGATGTATTTTAGCCTGGTATAATATGATAGGCGGAGGTATGAAAGAGTCTTGGAAAGCATATCATCACACACATTATTGTTAAAGACAAAGAAGGTGAGGCTTAAAGAGTTTGAAAACCATGCTCAGAAATACCCAGTGAAGGTATTTGGGTTATGGAGCTGAGACCTTGTGCTCTTTTCACTGTGACTGAGTTCTTGCCCCTGGACACATGCTTGTTTATAGCACTGTGTTTTCACTGGAAGTGGCTTTGTCTCTTATTAGAAGCTAACACTTATTATCTAAATTCTGAAGATTTCTTTTCATGCCAGTCCATACAATTCATGCATAAAAGTTATCAGTTTCCAATAACTGGTCATCATTTGTTACATGTGCATGGAGGTAGTTATTTGTATTTTAAAACACTGACTTCTAAGTGCTCTCATTCCAGGTGCTTTTGTGCTAAGCATCATGCATAGTGTTGGGTCATCATCGGCAGATGAATTATTTCTACCTTCCTAGAGGACTTAAGCTGTCTGGAGTTAGATTTTGTCCTCTATACTTTTTTTGAGTATTGAAAGGGGTTAGGGAGCAAAGAAAGGAAGTTTGGACCAGATTAGAGGCTCTTTTTGAAGTTGTTCTTCAGAGACCACCAATTTAACTCCCAGAACAACTGCAAATTCATCTGTTTTACATAGCAGACTTCCCTGTGAGCCTTTGTTTGAAAAAAGGCTAACAGTTTTAAAAAAGCTTGATGAGCACTTCAGTGGATGTTTTCCAATCTCCCAGTTCTTGAATTTCATAATCAACATAATTTCTAGCTTTTAAATCTGGGTGTCTGGAGGATGGTTGATAAAAGTATTAAGGCTAGAAGGAGAAACTGAATTTGCCTTAGAGATACCAATTTCAGGTTTCCACACACTAAACTTATGATGGCAGAAACTGAAGTAGAAGTCTTGAAATACAGAGAAGCAGGCACAAATTAAGGGTAAATAGGGGCCAGAGCTAGAAGTGCAGGTTTAAAAGTCATTCACACAGAATTAATAACTAAAATCGGAGAAGATAAAATTTTTAGGGATAGAGTGTGGAGCGAAAAATAAATGAAGATTTAGGTGTGGACAAGAGGGACATTTTGTTACTTGTATTTTTTAGGTTTATCTAAACAGTATCAAGACAAAAAAATGCATAATTTCCATCAGTCAATAGTCTGTTTTCATGATTTTTAGAGCCTCCATTTATATGCCAATGATCTCAATTACATTCATTTTTACTTAGGTGTTTGAGTGTCCACTGTCTGCCTGGCATTCCTATCTACTTTGGAGACACTGCACCCATAGTGACACAAGGTCCTTGCTGTCATTGAACTTACATTCTAGAGAGCGGAAACCCTATGGACTGTTAACAAGCAGGAGTAAGGTAATTTCCAATAGTGAAAATTGCCAGTAGGAAAATAAGACAGGGTGTCATGACAGCAAGTGACTAGGGTTACATTATGTGGGGTATACGAGGGAGGCCTCTCTAAGGACATCTCTAGAGGAGAAAGAGCCAGCCCAGTGAAGACCTTGGAGAACTTCCTGAACAGCGAGATCAAGGCTGTCTCTGTAGCAGCAGTAAGATGGGTGCACACTGGCCGGTGTGGCTGGGCTTAGGCAGCAAGGGGAAATGGTTGGAATGAGGTCAGAGAGATAGCCAGGCCCATGTTATGAGTATTTGTATTCAACGTACATTTCACTGAAGCACCATGGAGGATTTTAAGCAGACCTGAACAAATATGACTTAGCTTGTCTGTCTGTAGTGAGCAAGAATGTATGAAGTGAGATGATGTGTGAGGCTGTGGAAGGTTCTAGATGAGTTTGGTGGCTTGGCTAAGGGTAGAATCTGGGGAGATTGATCAGACCTTGTTCTTATCTCTGAGTAAGAGTCACGGAGTTGAATCATTTCACTTTGAATTGATCTACACAGCAGCAATCTATGGTTCAGCAGTTGCTTTTACTTTTAAATTGCTGACCTCCACACTTCACAGTTCCCAGGAGTTACCTCTTCGCCTTCCTTCAGGTATCTCCTGGGCAGCAAGCTTCTTGGCCCAGAGGCCGCAGTATGTCCAGGGAAGTGTGGTGGCAAGACTCGCTAGGACTCAGAGGGCCCTTTGGACTATCTGTGCTTGCTTCTTTCAAGTAGCATCTCTTCATTTTACATAAGGTTGTGTTCCAGTTAAAAAGGAAAGGAAGCAAGTCAGAATTCCTTTTTTCTCTACCCCTCAGCTTTGAAATCTTTGCGTCTTTGCCGTAATGTCTGTATTGTTAGATCTGAATACCACCCCTCAGTGTGTCCCGGTCTTTTGCAAAGAATTAGTATAGGGTAGGCATTCAGTGAATCCTTGGGGAGCACTGCGCATACAATCTGTTAGAGACCCAGAGTTTGGATTAAGCTGACTTAATTTTCCCTGTCTTTCAACAAGGGTATGGCTACCTGTGCCTTCAGCTTTAGAAGATATTAAAAAACAAGTTCGGCAATGATTTTTCTGAAAGTTGTATTTACTTACTGGCTGAAGGAAAAAAGATACAATCCAATAGATCTCTTTATAACGTTTCTTGCCTGGCTGTCTTGAGATAAACATTGCAGTCATTTTTATAGCAGTTAGATAGATACAGACTTAAACAAGTACAGACACATCTGTCACTAGTTAATTTGTTGATTTATGAAACTAAAATGATTCCAAGGAAGTCTGTAATGATGGTGCCTTTGTCTAAATCAATCTCTCTATGGAAATCAGTGAGTTTTATCTAACTAGTACACTTTACAACCATCTATAAAAGGTACTAAATTATCATCAATTCTTTTTTTTTGAAAGAAGCTACTACTTTATTGTCCAATAAACACTTAGCAGTAATAACACACATGTTGGGGGATTATCCCCAAATCCTTTCATTACAGAATGCAATGCACTGCTCAAATAGTGGTTCCGACAACATGGCATTGCTTTACTTTTATGTTAGCAATTCTCTTTCCCTGTTTTAGATCCTCTTCAGTTAGTCAGGAGTCCCTTCTGTATCTGAACATCTTCTCTTCCTAACTCAATTTTACTAACACCTTAGGCATATTCCCACTGTTTTCTTTGTCAGATCTGTTCTGTTTGCTTCTGCAGATCCTCTCAAGCCTTCTGCCTTATGCTCTCTGCCCAGAGCGATACCTGGTGAAGCGCTATGATTTCCAGATGGCTTAGGTCACTGGGGGAGCTCTGTAGGAGATTAGAGAGAGGGTGGAAAAAGGACATTATCCTCTTTCTTCTTCTCTGCTGGACCAAGTTAGCTGCCTGGGTCCCTGCACTGGAGGTCACTGCTCACCTTAAGATAGCCTCTCTTATGTCACTCTCTCCTTCCAGATCTCGGTAAACTCTGGAATAGCTCCTCTGCTTTTACTACCTTGATTTACTGCACAACCCTTCATATTTTTTTTATCTCCTGTCTATACTCTATTAAACTGCTTGTTTATAAATAAATCATCTCAACCTATCTGAAGTTATAACAATTAAGGCCCAATTTTCTGTTGATTGAGTTTGTGAAAGTTGCCTCCTCTTTGGAGCCTCCTTGGATTGGTAAAAGTAGCTGGCCCCCTGACCTCTGTGGGACTTCTGCTTTCTACCCCAAATTATAAATATAATATATATTGTATGTGGCACTTCTATCTGTGCCACAGTGGCATGGAAAATCTAAGTTGCTATGTAAGTACTTTTCTGTCAACCAGTTTGTTGGTTTAAACTTTTTACTAATTAATAGTCTGTAACATTATTACTGATAATGTAACCTTCTGCATATGAAGTTTGGTTGTTGCATTCACTCTGTTATTCATTCATTAATGCAATGCATAGTTACAATCACTATGTAGAGCCAAGCACTATGCTAGGCATTGTGGATACAGAAAGGCAGATGTTTGCTCTTATTTGGGATGAAGATTGCTGAGGGGGGCAGGAAATAAGCAACTAAACATATTATTTACAAATCCAGTTTGGGATTAAGGCTGTGAAGGCAAGTCATGGTGCAGTGGTAGAGTACTAGAAAGGACTGTCATTTACTTCTGTGTCTCAGTTGCATCATCTGTAAAATAGATAACTAGAATAGAGATCTTTTGATGGGTTTGTTTGAGGATTACACTAGTGATTATTTGTAAAGTAGTAAAACAATGCCAGGCATATAGTAAACACCACAGAAGCATATGACAAGTAAATACATAATCAAGGAAATCTGGGAATTGTCAGTATTTTTTCAAATTGCAAGCCTTCTTGGAGGCTTTAATTCTAATGTGCATTGTAAGAGTCCCCCACAAGGGGTATTGGAACGTCTATTTTTCACTGCATATATCAATGGGCTAATGTTCCTCAGAACACACTTTGGGAGAAATTGATCCAAATATCTGACTAACCATTTCACCTGAAAGGAGGATCATCCTCGCCACCAGGACTTGTTCCTCTGCTGGCCCTTCCTGTCAGAGGGTAGGATCCTAGTTCTGGTGTTTTTCTTTTTTCCCTCCCTCTTTTTCTTTTTAAGATAAAGTGAATGTTTTTGTTCACTACCCAAAGAAAGACTTTCTGCTGCTATACATTTGGGTAAACCCTGGGCCTCTGAGGCTCACTCAGCGCAAGGTTTACAGTATACAATATTTTCTAAAAAGCTACTTATTGTCCTTTTTTCTAATAATAATACATATTCATTGAAGTGAAATTGGGAAATATAGGGTACTATAACAAAATGAAAATCACTCCCTTTTGTACCATACAGAAATAGTGACTATTAATATTTCGGGTCACTTTTTCTTTACAAAATTGGGAACATAATATAATATGGTTTTCTCTCCTGCCTTTCTTTTTCAATCAACTTTATTTATATAATTCTCAATCAAAAGCATTCAGTGATTTCTGGTCTTCAGATGATTGGTAATCTACATTTCAAAAGAGCTTCCTTCATTACTTACCAAATTCTGTGGCCAGAGACAATATGAAAATAAAATGGTGTATCTAGAATGAGTTTTTTTCTCATTTGGTAATTGAAACCACCTGGTAAGCAGTTGGCAATTCTGTTTAAAAGACCTGGTATAGGTGACCTCAGGTTGCTTCATTTTTATGAATCATTCAGTGTTCCAGCCAGCAGCCCAGATGGACGCAGAAGAATCCATGGCCAGGCTGCTTAGGAGGCATTGCTCACTCATCCTGAGTGACTGTGAGTGAACTTCTATGATGTTGAGATGAACTATGAAAAGGTATCCTGGGAGACCTGAATTATTCCAACATATATTTATTAATTTAATTTTTAAAGGATTAATCTGTTCCCTGCATTGAACTAGGTAGGTTCTAATAATATAGGGAGGACAAGCACTGTTTCTAAGTATTTTATCTTATACTGTAATTTTGAGTGGGAAATAATACTGCATTTATATGGCAGGACATACTGCTGTATAAAATACTGATGGGTGTAAGTTTTAGTCTGTATACTTCATAAATGATGGATGCTGTAGTGATTAAAATAAATCTGCTCAGTAAGTCCTTTTTCATCCAAAAGTTCCTCCTCCAGCTATTGTGAATCTTCATCTCACTCAAGATGAAATCAATCACTCTTTAAAACACTTATCTTAAACATCTGTAGCAAATGAAAATATTTAAACTCTTTCTGAAGAGGAAAGCCATGCTACACTGTTTAATTGAATTAAATTAGCTTTTCATGGAAATTTACCTAGAAGCTGTTTCTGGAACCAATTTGGAAAATGATCTTGTATTCTGTGTCATTTATGTTTGATTATGTTTTTCTTAGTAATTCTCAATGGGCCTGATTCACTTCTTGCTTCACTCAGCAAACCCGTGTGATTTTTGTAGTCAAATTAGGCATTTCCTGGGGCATAATTATGCATATTTATGGAATAGTGCATACATCCTCCTTAAATATGGATGGTGTAAGAAGTTCTTAATTCTATAACATAAAATAATCTGAATGTTTTCATTTTAGCATTCTGTAGAGTGTGCTAAGGCTGGGTGGGATACAACAGTCATACATGAATTATGTTCTTCCAAAAAATGTTTTATAGAATTTAAGTTTTGACATCTTTACTAGTAAAAGCAGGGGCCATTACTTGTAAAGATGGCTGGTAATTCAGAATTTATTGTAAATATACTGCCTTTAAACAATCTATTTTCAGGTACATGGAAGATTTTGTAGACTGTATTTTCTGTATTCCCTTATTGTAATCTGTTGTTTTACAAAGCCATGAAGAAATGGAAAAGTGCTTAGAAAATTCAGTTTTCAGCTTTTTTAGCTGTAAAATGTATCCTTTGCAATCAACAGTGTAGGGATATATTTTATGTGGTTGGCACAAAAACTATAACTTGATGCCTTTATTTCTTGAATATGTCATATTTAGCAGTTTAAAGATATTTAAAACATGCATAGCTTTTTTAAAAAAAACCTTTGTTGTAAGTGCACAATCTGAATGTTAGAATGGCATCTGTGTTTCTCCTCAGCCCTGTGAATACACAAATGCTAATTTTCATTCTCTCACTCTCCACTTCCCCACTTTTTCCTCCCTCTCCCCTATTTTCTCCTCTTTTCTCTCTCCTTTTTGCACTTGATTTGGAAACACTGCTTCCTCTACTTCTTCTGATCCAGAGAGTGTTAAAATGTGCTCATTTCTGTGATCCTGAACCTCTAGAATATTTCCAAGGTCATTACTAGCTTTAGGTGTTTTGACTGATGGGAATTTTGACCAAGCGTAATTGGAATAATGATGTGGTGTTCCGTAGACATAATCTTAAAAAACTTTAATGATATTGTAGACTGATAATAACAGCAAAATGTTTTTTGCTATAAAATAACTAATTATATAATTTCACTCAAAATATTTTAGTGAAATGTCCATGTTTTAAACATTTAAAAAATGTATTCTCTTGGCTAAAAAAAAGCTAAAAATAGCACAGTTATATTATATAAAATACACTGTAGCCATTGGAGCCAGACAGTTTTCATCTCTGATAATCAAAAACCTATAATTGTATTACACAGGCTTTCATCAGATACTGTTAGCTCCTATTTTATTTGCAGTTTCATGCAGGCTGACTTGCCATGAGACTGTATACTCCTTTTTGGCTCATTTCCCCTAAACCTTGGAAGGTATAATGAAGTTTAACAGTATTTTTACATTTTTAGTTTTTGAGTAATATCTTTCTTACAAATGGAAATATTAAATATTTATACAATATGAATGAATTTGAAGCCATATGTGTCAAAGAGATAATCTAGTCTTGGTCTAAGAAGAAAGTGTTTAAAATCACAGATGATACCTATCAAAAAGTAAATGCAGAGCACAAATAGACTAAAATGGGAAAGACAAATGCTTGATGAGAACATTTATGAAGTACCAAGTTCATTTGGTCTATTTTTAGGCGATGCTATCAGGGAATTTGTTAGGGAAGACTAGGACTGGTGTTCCACAATTTCGCTTTTAAAAATGTAGTATTATATCCTTCAAATGTTTTAGTTTTCCTCAATAAAAGCCACTGCTCTCTTTTTGGAACTGATAAGAATTTAGTTTAACTTCTTGGCTTTATATTTTATTCTTCAACTAAATTAGGCACTGTAGTTGAAGTACAGCAGCGATTCCTTAGCTCTCTGTTTGCCTTGTCCATACTTTCCATTGTTGTATAGAGTTTATGAGTCTTGACATTGCTAATATTTCCCTAGAGCCTTCACCTTTCTAGACTGAAAAAATGGTGATCTTTCTTATTTTTCTTCATTGAGCTGTCCGGTGGTCCATCTGATCATTTGTTTTTATTTGCCTAAAGTTCCCTTAGCTTCTAATCCCCCCTCTTTTATGGGGGGGTGAAATTTGAGTTGGAATATTTTCATTCAGCAGCACTTATTTTTGGAATACTAGGTGGTGTTAGACTAGAACTGCATGTAGTATTTCAAGTAAAGATGAACTGTGGTTTTAGGTAGGATGAGAGCCACATTTTTTTCTTCTGGAGTGACGTGGTGCCCTCGTGAGCTTTTGCTGGCCTTTAGAGCATGTTACTGCAGTGACTGGTGAGCTCCTTTATGTGGTAAGTAAGGCCCATTCTCCTGAGAAGAACAGTCTGTGTACTTCCTCCCCTATGTACATACCCCTATAGTTTTCTGCTTTGAATCTTATTTGATGTTTTTCTCCTAGTAACTCAGAGTTTTGGAAATCTTGTAGGTTATACCATTGACTTGGCATTTCACATACTGAAAAAACTTAGTATCTTTTGCAGACCTGGAAAATTTAATCTACATTTCCTTTTCTACATCATTTGTAAATATGTTAAGACCACTTCCAGCACCTTCCCTGTTACAGTTTTCCTGCTAAAGTAATGCCTTTTTTCATTGTTGTCTTTATCTCAAGTAAAAGTTCATATATTCTTATGGTGACTTACTTCATTCTAATAAATTTTTTGGTAGTACCTGGTCAAGGGCTTTTTTAAAAAGTAGAGTAGATTATATCCACTGGTTTCTCTTTTGAGTCTCCACATAGCTTTTAATTTTCCAAGACCTGATTACCCTTAAACGGAATCAAAGCTAGTCCTTCGCTCCCCATTCTTAGTTCTTCAGTGACCTTATACTTTAGCATATAAAGACCCCACAAATTTGCCAAATTGTCAAGAAATAATTATAACACTCAAATTTGAAAGGCTGTGCATAAAAGATGAAATTTAGCATTAATGTGGGGGTTGAAATGCAATTATATAAAAGTAGGCAAAGAAAGAGGCTACTGTGTTTGAGTCTTTTCTGTGTTCTAAACAATGTGTTATATAAACAGATCATGATTAAGATAGTAGTGACTATCATCCTCATTTTACAGATGAAGGAATTTAAGGCACAGTTAGGTTCAGCAAGTGGTAGCCCAGAATTCTAATATAGGACCATCTGATTTAAAGTGTGTGTTTAAATATCGGAGACCTATGAGAGGCAGATGCTGTGTTAGTGATGATACAAAGATGACTGAGCCCTAGTGGCCCAAAAAGCTTGGAAAGTCTCCTGAGGGAAGGGAGAGACCTATACAGAACAACTGTAGGAGGTGGTGGTGGCCTGTAGAAGGTGCTGTGAGAGCCTAGAGGAAGGCTGATCATTAAAGAGTGTTCAAGGTGGACACTTGGGTTATTGATAATATTTTGAGAAGAGAGATGGATGAAGAGAGAAAAATGTTTAAAATCTTTGTAAAAGTCTATTTTGAACCTTAAATGGCATAACTACTCTTTCAGTTGTGGAACATTTTTATACAGAGAACTCTGGCAGTGTCTTTTAGAACAGCTACCACAACTTTACTGAAATTGACTTCCATTTGGTCCACATATTTGTGTGTGTGCGCGTGTGCATGAGAGAGAGAGAATATTTTAGTGAATTTGGGGAATCAAATAACTCAGATAATTTGCTAAGAATATAGATACAAATGATGAAAAAAGTCACTTAAAGTTGGTTGGCTTATCTGAAATCACATTTTTTAAACATAAAAATTCATTTTGAAAGAAACATGGTTAATATATACCTAATAGGAAACATTGAATTGTGGGGTTTGGAAAAGTTCAGTTGCTGAGAAGGACCACAGCGTATGTACTAAAAACACAATAAAAACCTTTAAGGAAAATTTGATCTTGAAGCCTTTTTTGAATGATTTGTCAGAATGTGCTAGAGTGAAATGAAATTACTACAGTGGTTTTTCCAGGTTTGCAAACTGCCCAAACTGACGTCTGCCAGACAGACAGTTTAGTTCATATCTTCACTCAGGTCTTTTCTAGGAAGAATCTTAAAACCTCTTCTTTATTTTAAGTATAAATCCATTGTTTTTTCTGCAGGATAAAATGCAATGGGGTCTATTGGCTGTGACCATGGAGTTTAGCTGAGGCTGAATTTTATAAAATTAAAGAAATCTTTAGTTTCCAAAATCACCAGGTTAAATGTTTATTTTATGTGAGCTGAAGTGCTATATGGAAGGCAAAGTTCAAAATGGATTTAGGTATTAAAAGTGAAATGGTGAATTAAAAAGAATTGATATTGTGAGTAGTATATACTTATATGTTAAATCAACATGTTTTTGTTAGTCCAATACTCAGCATTTGATTTTCAAAAGAAGTATAAATATTACAAAAACATACTGAGCTCTAGTATAATTTGCAACAAATAGAAAGCTTCCTTAGTGACTCCCTATATTCCAAAATACAATTTTTCCATTATGGAAAATTATATTTATGTTGAACATAAATAATCAGATATTTGCTCCACTAATGATCCAGATTATTTTAAAATCATGTTACTGGGTTTAACTATGAGACCTCTGTTCTGCGACCTTGTGGATTCTGGAGGCTTGTTATGCATGTCAAGGGTATTTCCTTTTATTTGTTTTAATTTTACCTGCCATTTAAATCATTGAATGACCCTTTATAATTTCATTATGAAACCATATAATAAGGAAGGACTAGTTGATTATTTTTTACTTGAACTTTCATAATCTCATATAATTCAAATCTTCTTTGTGTTCTCATTTCTCAGGTCAAATAATTTCTTCTTTTGCAATTGCTCATCACAGTAATGGATGAAAGAGAGTAGTATGTTTCAATACATTTGTTCTTATTTTAGCGTTTTGCATCGTTCCCTTCTTCAGGGGAGGAGGCCAGTAGTTATGTTGAAAAGAGCGCACTGCTGGAAAGCAGGAAAGGCCACAGTCAGTTTTGGAACCTTGGACCAATCACTTACATAGAATTTGGTCAAACTCTCTGAAATGCCTGATTCTGTAACCCAAGTGGGCAAATCTTACCACAGTTAATCATTGTAGTATGGCATTAACTTCTGTAGACAAGGTACCATTACTGTTTCATGTTTGTATTGTATTTTTTTTCTCTTCAGGTGGTTTTGGGATTTCAGAGACCGAATGTTCACAGATTAAGTCCCTTCCAAATCTTACCATCTCTGAGATTTTATATTCACATGGGAGACTGATAATTAAAAATCATATAATTATAATGTGCACCATTTTACGTGTACTTATAAATCCTTTACTTGGGGGTCACACATAATTTGGTTAGGAGGAAGTAATTCTGCAATCTATATACTGTACTCCTTTCTTTGAATTATTTTCTAAGAACTTTAAGACATTTGTTGAAAATGCTTTTTGTTTCCCAAAGTGAGATTCAGTTTCATGTTTAACTCTGTTGGATTAAAATGGCTAATTTTACTAGAGACACAATATGCAGAACATGTCAGCAATATGATGAATTAGTTTTTGTGATTGTAACTTTTCACCAATGAGTAAGAGAGAAGTTACATATGCCTTACTGGTTACCTTTGTTTATGTGACTCCTCATTCTAAGTATTCTCTTTTAAAACCTCTTTAAATAAAATGCAAAAACCGAACTAAGTTAAGATGTACAGTCAAACTGGTTCTCTCAGGAACAAATCCCATTCTATTCTTTTTTCATATTGTTAGAATTGGTTTAATGTTCAGATTTCTTTAAAATGTTCAGGCAACTTTATCTTTTCTTATTACTTTCAAGTTGATTAGTAATTTTTTAAGAACGTAATTTTCATACAGCAGTCAACTCTTATTTTTACATGTGTGGAGGTTTCAGTGGTATTTTCTAGATTATCCATAGCAAATTTTTAATCCTAGTATGCTTCTGTGCAACCTTTCCCTATGGTATGTTAGTATGTATTGAAAGAACCTATAGTAACAGGAAAATTATACTTATCTAGCTAAGTAAAATAAAATTGAGAAAACAAATTACCAAAGCCCCTAAAATTTCATCCTGGGGCATTAGGTGTTATTATAAAGCAGGAAGCCTCCACTGAACACTACAGAGTTGCTTGTTTTGCACGAATTATTTGCTCTTATGAATAAGGGAGGCAAGATAAGGAAAAAAATCTGAGGAAAGCTGAAAATATTCTTGTTCATAGCCAATGGATTTGTGTTCATGGTACCAAGACACTTAAATCAGAAAGAATGTGAAACAGAGTAAGGCAAATTCCCTTCATAAGGACACTTTTCTTGGAAGTTGGGTTGAAAATCAAAAATAATATGTCTGATCACCATTATGTCCATATATCACTTGATTTATGAATTTCTCATACTTTGGGGGGGAGTCAAAATTCCCATTTTGATTTTTTCAGTAAAAATTCTATTCATCCCATTTCTCTGGACTCATTTATTTCCTTTTCCCTGCTTGTACTCTGTTCTTCAGTGCTCTGTCCTGTATCGATGTGCGGTTACTACTTCCCTGAATCATTAGTGCAGTCAGCATCCTCACCATTTTAACTGCACTGAATACCAAAAACTGTCTTCTGTTCCTTTATTTTTACACATATTACACAATATAGAACACAACACTCAAAAGACGCTTGGTCAGTGTTGATTGACTGATTGACTTTCCTATTTTGTATAGTTCTGTTCCTTATTTCCTTTGTAATTGTGGAAATTTTCACTTTGAGAGTTTCACTTTTAGCCTTAGGATTTTAAAAAAATGTGTCATTTATTGTACTTGTTTTAAAATACATTCTGGGACATGAAATAGGAAAAAAAAAATCTCTTCTGTATTTTGACTAAAGCCAGTGAAGATGTTCTCTGCTGGACTTGGGAGGCAGATACCTGGTTTTGTATCCTAGCTCTCCCCGTCAGTGTCCTCATCTGTAAAACAGGGATTGTAAGAGTACCTAATTGGTGAGGATATTGTGGGAATGATATAAAGTACTTGGAAGTCGGTCAGGCATCAATAACTGTTCAATAAATGTTCACTCTTGCCTTTTATTTTACATGTCTTTAAGTGGCATTGGCACTCAGCCTACTTAATGAGGTGTGTGTGTATCTATGTGTGTGTGTGTATATATATATATATATATATAAATATGAGGTTGTTCTACTGAAATAGAATAAAGAAAATTTACAAAGTTAATTGACCAAATTTATATTAAAGTGTAAGTGCCTAGTTAGGAACAAGAAGCTCTTAGAAACAAGGTTATTTCCCTCTTTTTTTTAATTCAATTTGGAATCCTCTCATCTCAATTTCAAATACTTGCTTCTAAAAAAATGCATATAATGAGAGGATAAGCTGTATGTTTTTAGTAATTTGAGTGACATTTTCCCTTGGATGAATTATGAAAAGTCTGGTTAAGTTTAGCAGTAGTGGAGCTTGGAGAGATGTTAATATTAAGCAAGTGTTTAGTTGCATGACATGATCGGTTTACACTGTTGCAGAACCTTAATTAAAGTTTTATTAAACTGTGTAAACCATGATCCAGTTTGGATTTGAAAGCAGATAGACATCTGTTTCAAATATTATTACTACAGTTAGAAATTAATAGCTTTTTTCTTTGGATATTATTACTACAGTTAGAAATTAATAGCTTTTTTCTTTGGAAGTCTGAATGTTTCCTTTTTGAAACTTTTGTTTCTGTCTCCTCACTGTTCCCACTGTATTAAAATACTTTTGAGATGTTAAGGTCATTTAAAAAATATCTGTACAAAAGAGAAGCAGGGAAGTGTTTGTATTTTATCACAGGACAATAAAACAAGACTCCGCTTTGCTTTATGTTAACAGCAAATTTTGACAGTGGTGCATCAGAAGCATTTAAGATGGCTTTCTTGATTGAGCACCTTTGAACGCCTTTCCCTTTTCCTCTCTTAACTTTTTTTCTTTATGTATGAAGTCTAATTCTAGGTAAATTTTGGTGTCATTCTTGCTCACTTAAGCAATAAGCATCAAGTGCCCTAATTTTCTTTCTTTTTTCTTTATTTGCCTCAGTGACAGCAAACTCTGCAGTAAATGCCTTTCTTTAGGGAATTACATATGTGTTTTACTAGTTCTGGAAAGGAATCTTGATATCATATTTCACTCAGAATATTAATATTATTTGAGAGAAAAAAGATCAGGATTTAGATTTCCTATTAAGCCATGTTCACTAAAATGGTAAAAAATAAATCTTGTCATATCTCCATGTTGAGAATTAATTTATTTACTATATTACTGCATCTTGATTCTGTAAGAACTGATTATTAAATGATACATGTTTGAAGGAGACTTTGTAAAACATAGGAAGATGTCAAAAAGGAAATTGTATTGTTAGAATCTACTTGTTATCATTTCAATATATTTCCTTAGCTTTTTCTTGTATAGTTTTCAATTTAAAAAATTGGGAAGATACCATCTTAATTTTTTGCTGTATTTTTGCTTGCTATTATATGATCTCTCGTCATTAAATATGCTTCAAAATATGCTAATAATGAAAATGCTCATTTGTTAACATTTTCTTTTTAATCATAAATAATGCAGCAGTGAACATCTTTATGGATAAATATTTGACTATTTATATGAAGGCTTTTATTTATAACACCAAATTGCTTTCCAGGGAAGTCCTTCTAATTTAAAATCCTTATCAGTTAGGGCATTTATTTAATTTTACTCATATTTTTAGGTATGTTAATATATTTCAATTATATTCATGAAATGTCCATAAGGCTTAGAAAAAAAAAACAAAAAATGTAAAAGGCCCAATCAATAAAATAGTTTTGAGTAAGTGGGAACATGCTTCATGTTATTTTTATTAAAAAAGAAACAAACAGGAGTTTTTACTGCCTAAATATGCCATTACCTTTGATATGTAACTTCAGAGAACTTAGAACAGGAATCCAAAAGTACGCCAATGATTTTTCTGTTATTATGGCTGAGTGTTAACTTGTAACAATAGGAGGGATATAAGGAAAAAGCTCTTAATTCAGACCAAATTCCTTGAAGTCAAAGGCAGAAATAACCTTAGAGAAAAAGTTAATCTAGATTATTTGATATGCAGAATAAAATTTAAGATGATTTTATGCTGTGTAAAAATGCCTTCCTATTGTAGCAGAACTAAAAAAACTAAATTGTCTAATTCCTGCCTTTTTCATGTTTAAAAACAATGTTTTAAAATGAAACATCCCATGTTAAAGGGTATATAACATACGTATACATTCTAGGGACTAGTAGGGTTTATCATAAAGGGAATAAGGAATGCTTTAATTAATAGGGCTAAGGAATGCTTTTAATTATTTAGTTATTAATAGGGAATAAGGAATGCTTGTACATTTACTGGTGTCTTTATGAAACACAATAACACTATCTTTTAAGCCTCCTAAGTACTCCTCAATCATGTTTTGCTCCATTCCTTCCCATCTGAGTTTAACACTAACCTGAACTTTGTCTTTATTATTCACTTACTTTTTAAGAATAATTTTACCATATGCATGTTTACCTAGTCAGTGTATATTTGAACTTTATAAAAATGTCATTTGGTGAGTACTGTCCTATATTTTTACTTTCCCCTCTCAAATTTATTTTTCTAAAATTTATCCACATCTCCTGAGATTGTATTTCAGTTACATTTATTACCTGGTAATATTCTTTTGGTGAATAAACCACAATCTGGTTTCCCATCTGCTTTTTGATGAGTTGTTTCTAAATTTTTGCTGTTATGAAGAATGATGTTACAGGCTCCTGTGTTGCCTTAGTGCACAGGCCCAGGGTACATGGTGGTCACAGAAAAGGTGCATTTTAAGTTTATAAGATCATGCCATATTGTTTTCTAAAGTAGTTCACACTCCCCCTAGCACTGTTTCATAGACCCAGTTGTGCTACCTCCTAACCTATGCTTCATATTGTTAATCTTATTAAACACTGACTAATTTCTAGATATAAAATGGTATTTTGTTTGGATCATAATTTTTATTTTCTTGATTAATAATGATGTTGAGCATATTTCTTGAATTCATTTTGCCCATTTTTCTTCCCACCTTCCCCTCCGCCTGCCCAACTGCCAACACTGTGAAATGCCTGTTCATATTTTACGCTGATTTTCTGTTACATTGTTTTCTTAATGTTTTTTTTTTTTTGGTTAACTGTGAATACTCATTTTTTATCAAATGCATTGCAAACATCTTCTGACTTGTGGTTTGTTTTATCTTTGTATGATAGCTTTTAATGACAGAACTTCTCAATTTTAATGTAGTCAGAATTTTCCATCCTTGCCTTTCCGGTTTATAGTTTTGATCCCTTGATTAAATCACCCTTGCCCACCCCAAGGTCATAATGATAGTCTCTTACATCCTTAGTCCAGGTGCAATTGAATTTTGTGAGGTGTTACTTAAAGGCCAAATTAATTTTTATTTGCATATGTATAAGCCATTGTCCATTCATTTCAGAGCGATTGCCCATTTGTGTCAGCTCTGCAGGATATAGCTGTGTCTGAGCTTGAACATTTTGTTCCCTTGGTCTGTTTTTCTATTCTTGTAACACTACCTTGCCTTAATTATGGATCTTTATTGTGCATCTTGATACCTGGTCCCACAAACCCCTTCATCTTTTCCTTCTTCTTTGGGAGAATCTTGGCTTTTCTTTGGTGCTCTGTTCTTCTGTATAAATTTTATAAGCGTCTCATGTTTTTTATTAAAATTGCAGTAAATTTAAATATGAGTTTGGGGAAAATTGTCTTCTCTATGAGAGTGACTCCTTTTACTAAAGAGATTCTATTACATTATTCAGCTAGTCTGTTACAGCATTTCAGTCAGGATAGGAAATAAGCTTCATAGACTCAGGCGCGAATTTTGTTAGCTTTGTTCCCAGCTACATTATTTTTTTGCTATTGTAAATCGTATTCACTTCTAGTTATGTTTTCTTATTTTTTGTTGAATAGAAATTCACTTTCCGTATGGTGACCCCATAGCCAGACACCTTGCAAAATTTATTCTAATATTATTTCTTTAAATTTTGTGGAGTTTAATGTACAGAAAATTATGTTCTCTATGAATTATTATTAGTTTTGTTTTTTCTTTTCCAGTGTTGATGTTTTATTTCTTGTTTTAGTATACTGGCTAGGAACTATGATATAGATTAGAAGTAGTGATAGTGATTGTATTTTTCTTTTAGGACCTAAATCTAATATATCACCATTAAGAATAATTGATTTAGGTTGTATATACACATTCATCATGTTAAAGAAGTTCTCTTAAATTTCTAATATACTAAGTATTATATTTTTGTATTCATCATATATGGGTATTTTATCAGATTGTTTTTCTGTATCTTTGAGATCATGATAGTTTTCCTTCCTTTAATATCTTTAGGTGATAGATTATATTTATTTATATTATAAAGTTAAACTGCTCTTATGTTTCTAGGATAGACTTAACTTAATCATGTGTAACTATCTTCTTAATAGACTGCTAGGATAGGTTTGTAATATCCCATTTAGGATTTTTTGCATATCTGCCCAATAATGAGATTAGCTTTTTTCTCATGTCAGCTTTGTTATCCCCTCCAGTGCCCTCAGCCCTACGCAGCCACTAATCGAATTTCTGTCTCTATAGATTTGTCATCTTAAACATTCCATGTAAATGCACTTATGCAGTAGATGATCTTTTGTGCCTGGTTTCATTCACTTAGCATAGTATTTTCAGGGTTCTATGTTGTAGCATTTATCAGCACTTGGCTCCTTTTCATTGCCAGATGACATTCCATTGTATGGGTATACCAATATTTATCCATTCAATAGTTGGTGGACATTTGGGTTTACACATTTAGGTTAATGTTAATACTGATACTGACATGCATGTCCAAGATCTTGTGTGTGCATATATTTTCATTTTTCTTGGGTATATAGATAAGAATGGAGTTACTGGGTCATATGTTAACTCTGTTTAACATTTTGAGGAACTTCCAGACTGTTTCCCAAAATGATCCCAGCATTTTCATTCTCACCAACAGTGCATGAGAGTTTCAATTTTCTGACATCTTCATCAACATCTATTTGGTCATAGCCATTGTCGTGAGTATGAAGTGGTTTCTTACTGTGTTTTTGAATTGCATCTTCCTGATGACTAAGGCTATCAGGCATTTTTTCATGTGCTTATTGTCCATTTGTATATCTTATTTGGGGAAATGTCTATTCATATCCATTGCCCATTTTCAAATTGGGTTATTTATCTTTTTTTCATGATCCTGTAAGTGTTCTTTATATATTCTAAATACAAACCTCTTACCAGACTATGATTTGCAAGTATTTTCTCCAAGTCCCTGGCTTGTCTTTTTCATTTTCTTGTTGGTGTCCTTGGAAGCAGAAATGTTTTGAATTTTATTGTCCACTTTATCTGTTTTTCTTTTGTTTGTGTTTTTGTTATCATGTTGAGACCATTGCCTAATCCAAGGTCATACATATTTACTACCTATGTTTTCTTACAAGAGTTTTCACCCTCATATTTGAAAGATAGTTTTGATGGACTTAAGATTTATGGTTAATAGTTTTCCTTTTAGCACATGAATATTACAGTTCTTTTTGGCCTTTGTTGTTTCTGATGAAAAGGTAACAATTAATCTTATTGTAGTTTCCTTATATGTGATGAGTCATTCTTGTTTATCTGCTTTAAACTCTCTCTTTGTAGTTGTCCTTCATTTTTATTATGATGCATCTAGGTGTAGATCAATGTGCTTATTCTACTTGGATTATTTTGAGCTTTATGGGTTGTTTTTAATTAATGTTTTCATCAAGTTTTGAAAATTTTCAGTCATTATTTCTTAAAATTTTTTTTCTCCTTTCTCTTCTTTTCAGTAGTCCTGTTAAATATATGTGTGCTTAATTGTGTCATGTGTTTCTCTGAAGGTCTGCTTATTTTTCATTTTTTTTTAAACCTGTTCTTCAGGTTGTGTAATCTCTGTTGATTTTATAGTTTGCTCACCCATTTTTCTGAGAGTTCAAATCTACTGTTAAGCCCCTCTACTCATTTTTTCATACATTGATTCTTTCCCTAGTTCTCTCTGGTAAACTGTCTGGCCTATGGTTTGGCTTATATCTCTCATGGAGTTACCCACCTCCTCTTAATTGCCCACCACCAAAATCTTTTGTTTCAAGAGTGTCCATAGACTTATGGAGTGCCTCTCCCCCTGGGCTGAATCTCTGAGTGTGAGTGGGGACAATGGCCTGCTTCTCTTGCAGTGACACTACTGTTTTTGCAGGCAGTGTTCTGGGCTGAGGTAGTAGCCTCTGGTCCTCTCTTCTTGTCTCTCCTGGTGTAGAACCTTTGCACTGTGTGTTAGCTGGGGTGAGGGCCTATTCTCTACTTGCTGTGCTTGGTGTAGAGCCTTTGCCTTGTCAGGGGGGCTGGTGGAAGAAGGAAGTACCAACCTCTTGGCTGTTCTCACTGGGAATTTAGCCACGGCATTTCAAGAGTGTGCAACTCAAGAGCAGAGGGCATGACAATGCTGGTGGCTTCACCCTCCTGGTGAGATATTGTACCCTTGATTAGAAGCTGAGGGGGAAGGGACCACATTTTCTTGGCTACCTCCACGTGGAGTGGAGGGTGGGAAAAGAGGGCAGAATGTGGCTCAGATTCTCACTTTTCTTACAAGATTTAGGATGTTTTCCTGAATATATATTTCCTGAATTGCATCATGCCCTTATGACAATTTCAAGTGACTTTAAATTTTTTCTAGGATATTTTAATTTTTAAATAATTTTCATCAATTACAGGTGTTTGGCTGGGGAGTAGGTCTGCCAAGCTCATTTTCTTATTTCCTGTTGTCCATTAGACTTTTAGGAATCGAGGATGGACTAGTTTCATAGAATGAGATGACTAATATAACTTATTTTTCTATTTTTTAGATGAATTGTTACAGACTGAATGTGTTTCCCCCAAATTCATATATTGAAAACCTTCCCCCTGATGAGATGGTGTTAGAAGGTAAAAGGACCTTTGGGAGGTGATTAGGGTGAGGTGAGGTCAGGAGGGTGGAGCCCTCGTGAATGGGATTAATGCCCCTATAGGAGTCCCAGGAGAGTGTGCTTGCTTTCTCTGTTCTCCCCCGTGTGAGAGTACAATGAGATCTGGGGTTTGAGATCTGAAACAGGCTCTTGCCAGAACTCATCTATGCTGGCACCTTGATCCTAGAATTCTAGCCTACAGAACTGAGAAATATATTTCTGTTTTTAAGCCATCCAGTCTATGATACTTTGTCATACTAGCTTGAACTGACTAAAACCCTTGCATAAGATTAGAATCGTATGTTCCATGAATGTTCTATAGAACTTTATATGAAACACCTGAACTTGTAGGATTAGTTTCAAACTACTGATTAGATTTCTTTCTTTCTTGGAGTTTTCAGGCCGCCTCTTTCTCCTAGAGTCAGTTTTCCAAAGTGATTTTATTTTTTTAAATTAGGAATTTGTTCTTTTGTCTAAATTTTAATATATATTGGCATGAAGTTTGCACTGGCTGCAGTTTGTCTTTGGCACCACTAACCCCTCAGACTTTGGCTGCTTGCTCTATTTCTTTTTAGAGTGGCCACAGTATTACCTCATGCCATTCCTATGGTTGCAATGCAATGCTTTTTCATCATAATGTCATCTTGGAAATGATAGGCCATCTTAGCCTCCTCTTCTGTGCTTTGATGAAGACTTCCTCTGACCTTTGGGGTGAGAAAGACAGCAAATCCAAGGCGAGGCCTAACTGTCTAGATCTACAGGACCTCAGGCTTCTGCAGCAGCTGCCAGAGGGGCCAGATACCATAGCCTGGGCACCGGACATGCAAGGGAATTATCAAGCTGTGTAACATGTGCTGCCCAGTGAGTGACGGGAGGCAGGAAGAACATGGGAGATAAACTGCTTCCTTTTGGCCTCTATGGAGATGTTCCTAGTGACTTTCAGCTAACTGTGATTTTTCTATAAAGCTTTACTCAGTTTGTTACTATATTACCTTATAGTAGTTTCTCTCCTGTTCTGCCTCATTTCCCCTTTACCCTCACTCTTCCCTTCCTGAACTTACCAAAAAAGTCACTGACATGTATGCTTTGTCTCAAACTCTCATTTCTAGGGAATAGAAATAGAAGTAGATACTTGGGTGGTGTTTTATAGTTGGATTGCTTACCTTTTTGAAGGCCATAAGCACTGCTGGCTGGGAGGCAGCCGACAGTGACTGCCTGCATGCAGAGGCCATGCAATGACTCCAGCTTTCAGCTGTGATTATCTGGTATGAGGTGTGTGTGAAAGGCAAAATATGTGGCTGCTGCACTTGACTGACATAGGGGCATGGATAACTGTAAGGATTTTGATATTCTGGCAACATTACAGCCCTTGAAAAAGAAAAGGAGAGGCCCAGGGTACCTGAAGGTCAACTTAAGGCATACTGTGAAAACCAGAGGGCTTCTGTATTTGCTTTAAGGAAGACCCATTTCTGCACCCACAGAAAATTCTGTGCTGTAAACCAGGCCCAGGACAGAATTGTAATTGCGGCAGAGCTGCAAAAGACTGAATATTCAATTCTGATAGGTTACCCTGGTCACATTCAGGACTTAGGTGGAGGTAGGACTTAGATAGGACTGTGAGCCCAGGAATGGAGACATTTGGGGTGAGGTTCTTGAGAGTGCTGAACCCTCCCATCTCCCTGTGCTTCTTAGCTGGGGGAAAGCAGCTCTCCCTTCACTTGAGTCTGTGCAGCAAGCCGTACCTGAAATTAGTGTTTTGTAAGTTCATGCTTATGTTCCTCAAGGTCTGTCCACATTACCCCTTATTACTTCCAGATTGAATAGTCTGAGTAGGGTATCAAAAACTAGTGTAAGTTAACTGGGGGATTATGATTCCTACTCCAGGAAGAAACACATGTCAAAATAACTGCAAGGTAATAATGTATTTTCAAGGATTGTGTGAACATTTATGAGAGTAGATCTTGAGGATATTAAAAGATGGTAGGATATAGAATATAAGGTGATATTGGGTGAAAATTCATTATCATGTGGGTACTTAACTGTGATTTGAGAATAAATATTCTGGCTAGGACATGTGAAATGTCAGAATTTCGTTGGCATGTTATTGAAGGAATCAGAAGTTTTAAAGAATATGAAGGAGGATTTGCTTTTTAAGGCTTGAGAACCCACCACTTATATTCTTTAGGACATTCCCTTCACCAGGGCAACAAGGAGTGCATTGCTGAACCATCTGCTGAACTCCCACCCCACTGTAAGCAGGCAGATCCTGAGCCCTTGCTGTGGCACTGCCTAGCCAGCTGTTGGCAGCAGGTGGGTTACCTTGGACACCTTGATCTTGAAAGAGGTAACATACTATCCTTATGAGAACTGATATATACACCTGAGAGAGGATTTTTATTCCTCTTCCTGCAGAGACCTGCCAGTATCACCCCCTGAGTGTTTAATCCACCAACTGAATGCCTCAGATATCAACATGCAGCCCCCTGCAATGTCTCTGCGGGTTTAGGGACCTAGTATATGTTTAAGCCCACAATCGTAGGATTCGTGGATCTTACTATGTTCCCCAATGTGCAGAAGTATTTTGATAGAAGGGTTGAGTGGCCTGTGGGATGGAGGAAAGGTTCAGTGAAGGCATCAGATTGTGGACAACTCGTGTGGCTGAATGCACTAAGTAGGGTGCTGATCTGACAGCAATAGAGTGCTGAGTTGGTAACAAATGAAAAGAATCTGAAAATGAAAGGGTAGACATTGGAATTGTCTTTTACTATCAGTCACAAAGACCCACTTGTTGACTTTGTGCCTTGTGGCCCTTCACTTTTAGTCTATGCAGTTTTAGGAAGTAAAAAGTCCTGGAGGGTGGAATGAAGAACACTTTAGGCAGAGGACACAGTAAGAATTCCATTGATTGGAAGCTATGACAACCACCTGTCCACTTTAGGCTTATGGCATTACAGCAGTGGGAATAAAAAAAAATGCCTCAGCTAGACTGGCCAACCCTGACACCAGGAGAAGTTAAGGTTACACAGTGGACGCAGGGGGCAGTATCTGGCCAGGGGATTCACTGGGTCGTCCTCAGTGGTCCCCTGCCTTAAGGTGATTGTGAATGGACAACTTTACCGACCATAGCCTTACAGGCAAGGCAGTTATAGGTCCAAGTCCCTTGGAAAAATTCTGGGCTATCCCATAAGGAAAAAAAAAAAAACCCAAAGCACTACACAGATCACTGGTCTGAAGGGAATCTCAATGGGAGGTGGAGGAAAGAATGATAAATACCAGTTTACAGGAGCAGCTGCAAATAGTACCAACTGTAGCTTGCCTTACCCATTTTGGTGAGTGCAAGTCACCACCGAGAAGAACTGGACTTGCGCCTCTTCTCTCAGAGAAGAGGTCGGGCAACCTTCTTCTCCTGCAAGATCTGCACATCCCAAGAGAGTACAAGTCACTAGAGCAGCACAAGGGGAGGACCGAGCTGAGCAGAACTGATGTGCCTTCCAGGCCTTCTGGGTCCCACCCGCGCCATCTCAGCACTGGCTCTGCTTGTCTTTAGAGCAGCCCTGAGATATCTCCTGTCTTAGGGGCGGCACCTTGCCTATGCCCTTACCTCATCTCTACCCCTTCTGTCTCAGCTGCCTCCTCTGAGATGCGGGCCTGCCTGTGCCCCGCACTGAGACTGGTGTCGGTAGCTCCGGTACCGACACGCAGCCTGAACGGATGTGGTTTCCTGGGAGCTCAGAGGGTCAAGAAGGCACAACCCAGAGACGTGCAGGAGAGAATCCCCTGGGGGGAGCAGACTTGGCCTAAGAAGAGATGGGAGATGGGAAGGAGGCAGACAATTGCTCACTTTTCTTTCCTTCAACAGATCATTCTAAGATGCAGTGGCTGCATCAGCCTTTCTGTGTTGTGAAGGATAAATATGAATTCAACAGATAACCTGAGGTGGGAGGAGAGATACTTGTGGTTCCAAATAGAGGACAGCAGCCTTTGTGGCATTATTAAGATTGGAAAAGGCATACCGTGATTGAGGAACTGAATAGTTTGGTAAATTGAGATCATAGGATAAGTAGAAAAGATGAGATTTGAGTGGCAGGTATAAGGCTTGCTCTTAAAAGTTTAAGTTGTATCCTAGAGTTTAGTTGTGATCTCTCAAATGGTGTGCTCATTCTTTGGGGTATAGGAAGAATATGTGAAAAATATTTTTTGTCTCATCCTTTATAAATTTCTATTTTATATATGTAAGTATCTTAGCACAGTAGGTCACATAACTTATAAAATATTTGATAGAAACTAAGGAGAACCAGTATGAGTTATCACCATTGTAACTTAGTGGGCTGTTAACAGATACTGCTTAGAAAGGTAACTGTTAAGTGTCGGGGCTGAGGGGCTGTGTAGGGTACTGGGAGCTCTGGAGGCAGGAACACCTGTTAGGAGGTTTATGATTCCAGATGCTGAGGATGTGTCCTCACTACCTTCTCCCTCTTCCTCTGCCCCCAGCCCTGGCTGGGATCTTTCTGATGGTCCCTGGAATTGTTCATAAAGTAGTAACCCTCTGCTCTAGTGAACACTGTCTAGTTTGCCACTGTCCACATTCAGGCTCTCCGCTTACAGTTTGTTTAGTCCAAAGTTCTCACTCTATCTTCTCAAAATTTGTGGAGGTATAAGGGATTTTTCTTGGTAACTTAAAAAAATTTTAATTAATTTATTTTCTGGAGAAGTCAAGTTTAATAATGGTAACTTTTGAACACAAAGAAAGGATACCTTCTAGTTTTTTATCCCTTATTTAGTATCTTCCTGCTCCATCACAGTCAATGAAATGTCTCCTCATTTCATTGTGGCATCTATTTTGTAGAAATTCTGTGTAGTCTTTCTTGATTTACTTCTTGCCTTTAAAAGCTATTTGATAATTTTATTATGGAGCTTATTGAAATGTGCTTAATTCTGAAATGCACTTACCAGGCAAATCTTTTCATTATTCAGTATTACCATGATGATTTTATTCAGCGTAGAGCTAAGATTTTTCTCTCCATGAAGTTTAAAAATGGTCGTTGCTTTGTGGTCTTTCAGTGGTGTCTCAACTTTCTAGAAAGAGCTGGAAAATATTTACAAATTATCTAAATGCTTAAGGAAAAGTTTTGTCTCACTTTTGGTCTTTTTAAATTTTAAAATATTTTCATAAAATTTTAGAGTCTTCACACATAAAAATGATTATCTCAATTTTTTAATTAAAATATGGAGTGATACAAAAATCAGTGGAAATAGAATGGACTTAATTCTGCACACTCTTTTCCAATTGGCCACCAATTTTATATTCTAAGTGCAGTTTATCCCATAATAAATGCTATAGGAAAAGTTAACCAAATTCATCCAGGAAGGTGACCTCTCTCCTCCCCCTGGTGTATTCTTGAAATGAATAGAGCTTTATTTCCTAACCCCATCTTCACTGGTTGTTTTTAAAACTATTCTTTCTTCCTTTCATCAGTGGCCTAAGTTTTTCATTACTTGGCACTCTTTAATTTATATTTTGAAAAGTGGTATAAATCTTTAAAAATCACTAAGAATTTTTCTGATAACTAAGTTTTATATTTCTGATCACTAAAGTGTTTCATTTGAATTATCATTGGTAGGCAACTTTAAAAATGTGTGCTTTCTTGCCTTATAAAAGTAGGTTTTATTGAATATAATTTAATCTCTTTGGATTACTCACTCATTATTATGGATGTACTTTGTAAAACTCTGCTTTCATAAAGACTGTGGATATAAATGGGCTGTTTGTCCCTACTCTATGTTCTCAGGACTGAATTCTTTTGTCTGTTTTTGGCCTCTGATTTTCATCAGTTGTTAGATGGCCGCAGTATTTTTGTCTCTGGTGGGCCCATGCCAATTCCCTTACTCTTCTGCTCCCCCCTGCCTGACCCCTTCTCATCACCCTCTTTTTCCATCTCTCTCTCTCTCTCACTCACACTCACACACACACACACACCCCTTTCGCTATTTCTAGTGCTCTTTTAAGCACTTTGAGTGCTTGAAAAATCAGTTATATCTCAAATAGGACAAAAGAGGGCTTTAGTTTGAAGCCAATGGATTCTACTATCTAAATCTTACTGTATTTATCATCTGGCTTCTTTGTTAACTGGCCATTGGCCTCGTTCTATTTGCTTTTCAGTCTTGGCTATGCTAGAGAGTTGAATTTTGTAATTAAACATGACTTCAAGTTAATTGAGATACTACTTAAAGATGTAACTTTTAGATAGATATGCTTCAAAACTAATTTTGAAGCAGAACTGGTTATGGAAGCATATCCATGAAAACATAACTGACTTTAAATAATGTTCACTAAATCATATATACAAAAACTTGCCTGAAAAATATCCAAAAGTAACTTAAACGGATTCCACTTTTACTTCTCTGAAAATTAGTCTGTCAAAGAAATGATACTGTTCAAATAGTTACAAAAAAGAGAAAATATGGTGTAACTAATTTCCTTTACAAGGATATATAGAAAATCTGTTATTAAAACATTTAAAAAATAATTTGGATTTGGATTAACACTTAAAAGGAATAAAAAACAATTATGCCACATCTCAGTACATGAAAACAGTGGAGAATTAGATGACAATAATCAGAACTATAAAATATTTAGCCTCAGATTTTGCTGTTTGAATATTGTGTTTGGTAGACTCATATGCATTTGTTAAAGTGGTGATATGACTTTGCATATTTGCAGATGGTCAAAAATTGTCAGGCCAAGGTTACATGAGCTTTTAAAAATGCTGTCTTATTCTGCAGACATGCCATATAATTAGTAGTATTCTGTTGAAGTCGTGTTTGTAACAGTAGGTTTGATAAAACTGCAGACATGTGACAGACGTTTGTGGTATCAATATGTTTCTAAATAGTCGAGATACCTAGTATTCACATATATTGAACAAAACCATTTTCTAGGACTTTCCCAGATTATTACAAGCTGGAAATAATTCAAACCTTTGAAAAGAGGTTTTAAAAAAATGTTTAAATTTTATGCTAAGGGTCAGGACTGAATGAATGACATTATTTACAAACATATGTTGATTGCATTTTAATCCCACTGAAGACAGACTTTAAGGCAACAGAAAATTTCCCCAAAGCAGCTATTCTTCCTGGGCTTTGAGTCCTTGTATGTTGCCCCTGTTTTTTAGGCTTCCTTGAGTTTCTATTGATTACATAGTTCCAATAATTTTCCAGTGCCTCTCGAAATTATCGTGTGTGCTGTAAGGAGGCAACAATAACAAAATAAACTCCAAGTAATTTTTGTTTATTTTTCATTTATCTTTAATCTGTAATTGTGCTCAGGTTTATTTGTTTGTGAAATATTGAATATAGTGTGGAAGTGTATATAGTTTGGCTTCCGTTGGAGCCCTGAGTTCAAAAGATATAGGTAAAAGAAATATAGTTTCATTGGAACCATGAAACTATTCATTGTGCTAAGTGCTATTCATTTTCAAAGTGCTAAGAAAAAATTTCAGAAACATATATATTCTTGAAGTATCTATTCTGTAAACTGAAGTGGTATGATTGCAAATGTAGAGAAGAAATGATTCAACTAAATATTAAATATGAATTCAAAAGGTGTTGGGAATTATGGAGACAAAAATTGTGACCAGTTTTGGGTTTGGTGATTAACAGTGAAGTGAATGCATATTCATCAGGGGTGGACTATGTAGTGTTTCCCAAATTTGCCTGTAACAAGGTATTTTCTAGGTGGTTGGAGGGCATGTGTGTGTGTGTGTGTGTGTGTGTGTGTATGAGTGTTTTAAAAACAGTCTTCTGGTCCTTTCTGGGGGCCATGAATTTGTGTTTCTAGCAAGTGCTGTTGACGATTCTTATTAAACATGTTAGGCACTTGAGTGGGTTAATGAGTTAGACTGGCAAATAGTGCGTATTGACTTTAGCTGCCTAACAAAGAGCAGTACTTAGGCTGTTTGAGGACTATTTGCAGGGTTAGTGTATGAATTTATACTGATGATGGGAAACAGCTCTGGTCATATCATTGCATTGCTTCTTCATTATAATAGCTAGTATTTATTTAGCATTTATCACATATAGCATTTGTAATTATTTTGTATATCTCCTCTAAGTTTCAGTGGTGAGTAAACTGACTCTGAAAGTTGTGACTTAACTAGGGTCAAATTTAGTGAGTCGGGGAGGTAAGATTTAAACCCAGGTATTCTATTGCCAGAATTAGTATTCTTAACCGAAGTATAGGTATATTGTGTGCTTTGATTTCCTCTTCCTTTCATAAGAGTGTACAATCCCAAGGTCTTTGTGTCAGCATCCCTGTAATAAGAAAGCAGTTCTGGTAAGAGTTGATGTGAGCTGTTGGGGTTTTGTGGAGGGATTGGTGCCATTCCCAGTGAAATATGTCCTGCAGCTCTCCATGTCAGCTTTACTGTAGAGTTGGAAGTAGCCTGACATGGTCCTAGAGTGCTGCGCATTCTTAGGTATGAGTCTCCAAGTACCAGCAGAGAGCTGTACATAAACCACCACGTTGCCCTGCCCCACCAGAAGCAGTCCCTCAGCAAGCCTTCCCCACACACATTCTCTTGAAGCCAGGCGGCAGCGTCCTCCCCATGTGTTTCACTTACTGACAGACCTTTGGCAGGTTCACTGCCTCAGTCGTAAGTGATGACTTTTGTGGTGACGTCTGCCTGTCAGAGCTGCAGAGTGGAGAGTTTAATCGGAGTGCTGATAATCTGAGGTGCTGACTGTTGGGAGGTTGAGAGCTGCCGAGTGTGATTTACTTTGAGGCCTCGGATTATAAATACTGAAGGTTTCTCATCTTCCTCTCTTACCCTTCATGTTTTAAAGCAAGTTCATTAATCTTAGTGTTAAGAATCTGTCCACTCGTGTTGCTCTTTCAGAAAGCAGCATCCAGAGAGGAAGAGAGAAAGATGGGCAGCTGCCTCAGCAAGAGATTTGGCTCCTGTGAGTCACTGCGGTTTCTGCTAAAACTCCCCTTTGAACATCCCAGGGTCATTTCTGTGTTCTCAGACTACCCCCATAAAGCTTTTCTCTCCAGTCCAGTTTGAAGCAAAAGGGAAATGACTGGCACTCATAATCTACTTCCAGAATGTAATTTTTTCAGTGCAGCCACCTCCAACCCCACCTAATCATACTGGCTGAAAAGTTTTCTCTGTTCTCTTGATGGCTGTGAAGATCATGTCTTTGAGATGTGCTGAGTAGAATTCACAGTGACTACATTGGCTCTAACACTCACCCAACCTTCCATCTCCAGGGAGAGAAGAGACTGGGAAATTCTATCAGACTTTCTCAACAGCAGTGGAGTGAAAGCCAAATTAAAAAAAAAGAATTTCATCTCTGTGCGATTGAAAATGACTGTATGCTTATTAATTCATGATTTTTCCCCCCTCATTTGGAGTGCATGTGATTCAATGGGTGTCACTTTTTGTTAATGGAATTCAATCTGAACAGCGTAGTATTTGTGATTGGATTAAGTATTCTTTGTTTAGGTTGAACTAGAGGATGATCCTAAATTTCTCCCATCATTTTCCTTTATGTCCTTCTTAGCAAAAGGCATTCTTTTCATTGCTTTGTCTACAGAAAGAAATTCCAGACTATT
The DNA here is from genome assembly GCF_040802235.1 of Manis javanica. Taxonomy (NCBI): domain Eukaryota; kingdom Metazoa; phylum Chordata; class Mammalia; order Pholidota; family Manidae; genus Manis; species Manis javanica. Next base: position 95,260,766 of record NC_133160.1, on the reverse strand, counting down.
TCCAGTGCCTCATTGGCCATGTTAAGTCAGGTTTACACACTTATAATCAGAGATATCATTTGTGTAGGAAGAGTTCTTGGATCCAGATGTGAGACTTTATAGTAGTTTAGAGTTTATATTTGAAGAGTGTGTAGGAGATGTTTTATGCCATTCCAGGGACTGGGAAATAATTTGAATATACAAGTTTGCTCTATGGATTACTGAGACATTTGTGGTGGGAAGTGAAAGTATTTTAAGGGCTTTTAGTTTCTTTACTATGTTCTTTGGTTAGCAAATGACCTTCTAGTGAAGAAGACACTGACTATGAAGTGCCTAACTTGAGTCCAGCCCTGTTCTAGAATATATGTGGGCCGCTGTGGAGGAGGGGTGTCAGCATGCCTGGATTGTGGGGCTTGCCCTCGCCACTCACTATCTGTGTGACCCTGGGCCAGCCTTTGGTGTCTTCAGCTGTAAAATGGAGCTATCACATCAAGGACACTATTTAGCTTCCTAATTGGGTTGTTTTGGGGATCAAGAGAAGTGATGTCTTTTTAAACTATAAAACAATATCTAAAAGGTAATTGGTGTTATTCTCACTCTTGTCTTTTGATGGACAAGACATCCCTGAGGAACTTAAAGCTTGTGTGAACAGGGTTTCTATAAAACAAATATTTAGAAAATTGTATAAAATAGGATATAAACAAATACACTTCATTTCTTGCAGTTTCCATGTTCATAGGAGATCAAGGCAGATGGATTTAGGTGGATGAGTCAGAGGAGGCTGGGGTTGGAGCGGGATGTTTCAATGTGGGCAGGGAAGAGAGTGATCGTGGTGGCAGGAAGGAAGGTAGGTAAGTCGGCAAATCTGATTTCACCCAAGTGCCACGGAACTGGAGATTGTCTGTCTTCAGATGTCATCCAAAGCCCTCCATAGTGGATCCCTGTGGCACCCGGGATCCTTCCTCCTTTGCACGGAACAGTTCTTCCTGGAATTCTGTTCCTCCTCCCTGCCCCTTCTGGTCCTTGGCATTTGTCTCATGACTGATGAAGCATCATTTCTCTGGTGCTTTTGCGGCACAATTAAGTCTATCCTCTTCTACCTTCCCAAGGACATTCTGGAGGTCTTATGACACTTAGCAGGTAGCTACTGTTAGACATGGTGCCATGTGGTTTCCATATATCATTTGATTGTGTCATTATAACAGCTTCATGAATTCATGAACCTCATTCATGAATTAGGTAGTACTATTATTATCCCTATTTTATACGTAACAATAAAAATCCCTGAAAGTTTGGAAATTTAAATAATTTGTTCAAGATCCTCTAACTAATAAGTACTGGGACTTGAACTAAGCCTATGTACCTCCACTTCCCAGTGATAGAGAATTGAAAGATAAATTTTAAATATTTGATTTTAAGAAGTTAGACAAAAACAGACTGGAAAATTCCCCATTATTTTTTTTTCCACCCGGATTTTGCTGAGCAATAGATAAAATGAACTTATGTGTAAATAAATAAAGGACAGATAGTATGTTGAGATGATTAAGAGTTAATTACAACTAACTCAAGTTTTCAAAAATGTTTTCTCTCTTTCGTTCACTGTGTGAGACTTCATAATGTGTTAAGTCCAAAAATTGATATATTTTGATTATAGGAATCTGTTATTTTATATTTTATGGACAGATTGGATATATACCAAGACAAATGGATTGTTTAAAAGTGGTGTTTATTTTTAGCTGGGAGATAGCTTCCCTGGGGGCAAGGAATGTTTTGTGTTTGCTCACAGTGGCGTCTTGCCTACTGTAGCTGTGCTGAGACAGGTGCCGCGGATGCCGTGTTTACTGGACGCTCGCCTTGCTGCTTTCTCCAGCTCCTGGTTCTGGTGGGACCCCGAGCATTTGTGCTGAGCATGGTCTGGCCTAGGACTATGGCAGGACCGTTCCCCCTCTGCAGCAGGGCTTGTGAGAAGCCTGTGGAGCTCCGGGAGCTAGTTACACTGTGTCATTCTGGGAAACTCCTCAGTGTTTTGTTTATTTATTTCAGGGACTTTGTCATCCCAGGAGTTCATGGATCTAGCCTACAATTATCTTTGTCCGAGGAGGTCAGTGAAGAGAGAGAAGAGTGAGGTAAAAATTGAAGACTGTGTGGTAAATGTGGAACTGGAGCTCAGCTTTGAGGAATGATAGGATCTGCTTCGATGTGGTGCACAGGGATGTGAGCATAGACCTAGAATTGACATCATACTGAGGATCTTAGTGGAAGTTTTCATAGGATTAGAGTAAAATATTTCATGGGGCTCATAAAATTCACTTCTGTTACAACTGCATTGTGCAGAGAAATACATACTTTGTTTATCATTGATCTTGATTTTCTAGTAAGGCTCATTTACTCATTTCTTAAGAGAGAAAAACATTATTAAGCCAGTTTAGATTGACAGTGGTTTGAGTTTACAGTTTAGATAATCTCCTTGGGCAGTAATACTTCTCTCTAGGAATGATTGCTCATCAGTAAGACATCTCACCCTTTTCCCTAGCACTTCTCCAAGATGTTGAAATGTGCAGGGTAGTGGGTATGGCGGAGTTACTGGCCTTGTGCCTATTGCCCGCTGTCCTTTGTCTCTGGGACAGTGTCTCTTGTTTCTGTGGTTGTTGAATGTTCTGTTGACTTCTGGTGCTCTTGCTGTGACTGATGAACTCATGATCCATTCTTTTTCATTTCTCTCATTGAGTGCTTCCTGGCTCACTCCATACTTCTCCTTGGTTCTTGCTGGACCCTGGAATCCTTGGAGGTCTGGGTGTGACACCAATTTGGTTGTGTCCCAAGCAGTTCACCCTGTATACCTTGTTTTAGAGTTCCCTTGATTTATGGCAGTGATCTACCTCTGAGCCACTTCTTGACCACATTCTTAGCTCCATCTGGGTCTGGGCTCCCGCCACAGTAACCCAGCATGGTTCAGGAAAGCTAGAGCTCGGTGGCCCATCAGTCTGCCAGTGACCTGTGGCTTGCTCTGATAGGGCTCCCCCTGTCATCCTGAGGAGTAGCCTAAGTCTCTCAAATAGAGAGAAGAGCTTATGAGTGGATGAGACTATAAGAAGTAAAGGAGACTTAATTATGTGTCTCCTCACCTCAGTTTGCTGCCTCTCTCTCCTTCTTTTCCCACAATTCTTCCAGTATCAAAAACAGGCAGGATTCTTCCTTCTTCTGCCTCTCAGATCTTCCTTATATATAAGATTCTGTGGTTTAGCTCAGCAAAGATGGCAATGGAAGGGACTTATGCAACCTTCTCTTAGGATAATAAGCTGATTTACAAAGATTTTGTCTTGTTTTCTGAATGTTATAATTTGAATATTTCTTCTGTCTTGGCCTTTCTGTTTACAAATCTTCTATAAATCTTAATCTCTCCAAGTTGGCACCTTGGTAGATTTGGGAAAAGGTGAAGAACTCAAAAAGTCAAAAGGCAAAAAGCAAGTTAACATTTCAGAGTATGTCTGTCACAAGTAAAAAAGTGACTCAGAAAATTGACCCACATTCTTTAGACCAGATTTTCCAAACTCTATACTGTGGGATTAGTTGACAGTATGTTTAAAATGATTCCTTCCAAAAGGCTGTATGGCTAAACAGGGTATCTGTCTCCCAGAGAGTCACAACAAATACTGGTTTATTAAATATTCTGAAAAATCCTGCATTGAAAAGAAAAAAGTATATGTTAAATTTTGACCATGAGGCTTAAAAAATAAAATTGTTAAATACCTACTGATTCTTAGTGGAAACCAGTTTTTAATCATGGGTGACCTAAATACAGGGGATGGGCCTGGCCATGCCATTTAGAGCTTAAAAACACAGAGAAGTCAGATTTGAATGGCCGTTCATTCAAATTGCTTTGTAATGCTTTTTTGCCAGGGACCATTACTGAGCCTCTAATGAAGGTATTTTTCAAAATACATGCACAGTTCAAACACGTTCACCTAGTATTTACTTTGAACTGAACTCCAGGTAGAAATCATTTTCTTTAGGAACTACTTTTTGGTAAGGTACTTTATGTGATGTGGTAACTATTTTCTAATACATATTCCTAAGCAGTGAACCTTTTGTTAGATCCAGTTAGAGGTTTCTCTTCTGATTAAATGTGAGACTCCAGAATGTTGTTTCACTTGGCTTCAGGTAAACAAATTCACTGGGATCTCTTCTGCGTCAGCTTTCTGCAGAGTATAATATTAATAATATTTATGTTTACATAATTCTGGAATTCATTATAGACAGAAATAGTATGTATACTTGTCTGAAGTAATATACTAATACTGCTTACTTAAGAGGAGTTCTGTGATCTACAAAATGAAGAAAGAAATATGTTTTGCCTGTTAAAGGAATAGAATTTTAGAATGAAAGACATGCAGAATTTTGGAGCTAAGAGAAACTAAGCAGGTGTGTCTATATACCATATATTGAAGCAGAGAAATGAGGCCCAGAGAAATTAAATAATTTTAAGATTCTGTAGTGAACAGTGAAATATAATGTTACCTTTGTCGGCAAACTTAACAGTGATTTAACATTTAGGTAACTTTGTTTTGGATAAAATATTACACTGAAACTCAAGGAATCTGAATACTTTTAATATCTTAAATGAAATGCACATTATAGATATTAATTGTCTCTATTTTATTTGCTAAAAGGAAGTGTATTTGCATAACTTCATAAATATGTGAAGAAACCGCCTGAAATTTTAATTAATTTTGAACATAAGAGTATTATTTTGTGACTGATGATAAATGCCAGCTGCACCTTTGTTGCAGAAGGGTGTTGTCTCCTGGTTTGATGTTTTGTATTCATGAGCCATGGTGGAAATTTATAATGTAGTTATAAGTCATACTTATGCTCTTGTTTCTAACAGTTGAGATGGGTTTTAAATAGAAAAGTCACAGAATAAGGATATTACTTGAAGCAGGTAGGAGTGAAAAGTGGGGAAGAAGTGTGAATTTAGAAGGATATTCTGGCAAAACCCTGGCTTTTAACCTAAAATGCCCTGGATATGAGTAAATCTGTTATATTTTTGTCCTTAACTTTTATATTCTTGATGTTGTAATCTCCCTATCCTAACACATAAGAACAGCTGCAGATTTATGTAAAGCATGAAGAAAATAAATGAATGAATAAATATAGATCTAGAAAACTGTAGCCAATAATATTGTAACAGATTTTTACATACAATTAAGACACTGTCAATTACCTTACAGTACAGTTATCTGATACCTTCATTGCCTGGATATAGAAATAAATCGTACATTCATATGACTTACATTGGAATCCAGTGCAAGTCAGCATATATTTTTCCAACCCTTATTTTTCCATACATTTTTCTGAGATGACTTGTATGTGTAGTTTAATTTATTCAAGAAAACCAGTCTCTTATCTAAACGGGACTTTCTCCTTACTGATCTTAAGGGAGTATATATAAAACTTAAACTCAGGCTGAGTAAAGGCACTATGAACAATATTAAGTGAATTTAGTCAGTGTTGAGAGTGAATTTCTGTGTCAGAGTTACATTCTTCTCCATCATGACTGGGAGTTTGAACAGAACTAGCTGGCTCAGTCATTCACTTTGACTCTGTACCCCATTACTCATAGTGATCAGGCTTTATTACATTTCTTCAGTAGTAAGAGCGAGTAACACCTCTATCATAGGGGTTTGGTGAGGATGATGTGGATCACTTGATATGTCAACTGCCTAGCACAGCTCATGAGGAGGTTATTGCACCAGTAACTAATAATTCCTTCTCTGCTTCTCCTCTTCTATATTATGTCAGTGTATTGAAGGTCCTCTTCCACATTATGTCACTGCCATATAACCAACATACAGGACATCATTTAAACTTGAATTTCAAACAGCATATAATTTTTCGGTATGAGTTTGTCACAAATGTTGCATGGGACATACTTATACTAACCAATTATTCATGTTTACCTGAAATTTGAATTTAAATATCTTATTATATTTTTAGTTGCTAAATCTGGCAACTTTATAATTACATGCTGAGTTTTACATTACTAGTAATTGATACTCCTTTTTCTTCTGCTAAACATATTACTATTAAATAAATAAAAAATGAATAGTAAATGTCAGTTGCTCATTTTGTGCATTACAATGCTGTGTATTACAATGAAAGTCATATACAAATAATCTGGTTTGATATAAAATATTTGGTATGGTTTTTATTACAAATGCCTGTATTATCTTAATTCTTGAATTAAGAAACCACTGAAAGAGAAAGAGGTGAGAATCCGGTAGAGAGAATTTGTGCATGTACTTTGGTCATAATTAAACAATGAACGGAATGATACTTGGAAAATTAGGAGCAATTTAAGGTAACTTCAAGTGAAATGTGGTACCAGCAAACCCGGTGATCATGCCAGCCATACCTGGGACATTGTGACAAGAAAGAACAATACACAATGTTTTCTAACCTGTGGAAGATAGAAAGTAAATTCAATCTGAATTCACCATTATGGTTAGTGGAACTTTGTTTCTTATGATTTTAGCATTTAAAATAGCAAAGAGTAAAGAAAACTTAAGAATTTTTTTCACTGCAATATTACAAAGTACTTGTAATATTGTGTTTTTCTATTATACTTATTTGTAATTGTTACTTTGCAGCATTTCTAAAATTAAATAAACATTGTATTCCCAATGCTCTTTTAAAGGATTTTGCATTTTCTTCCCTATACAGGCATTATATGTTCAATGTAAAAAAATATGGTGTTTGTAGAATATTAAAAAGAAAAGTTACTAATGGCTCCATTACTCAAAACTACTAGTATCATTCTGATATTTTAGTCTTCACCTTTTCCTCTCTATATATTTTATATTGCTCATAATTACTGCATTATTTTGTAGTAGAACATTACATAATTATAATTTTAATGACTACTAAATGTTGCATCCTGCCGATATGCAATAATTTACCCAGCTAGCCAATACCATTAGACTTTTAGTTTGTTTGCAGTTTTTTATTAGAAGTAATGCTGAGATGAGCTGTTTTGCCACATGGCTTTTTCATATGGTCATGATTCTGCTTTAGGCTAGTTACCAAAAGTAGAATTTTGATGATTCAAATAAATATGTATATTATAAAGTTTTAGATGTACTCTTACAAAATCATTATGTGGAAGGATTGTGTGTTTATTTGTCAATACTGGTGGCGTGTTAGAGTTTGTTTTATTCCACTGTTTCAGCATTGACCTTTCTTATATTTTCAGAAATTTTTGCAAGTTTGATAATTTAAAAGATCTAAAATGTTTACATTTCTTTATTGCTATGGCTGAACTTTTACAAATGTATTTTAACCAGTGCCTTTTTCTTTGTTCATTTTACTTACGATATTTTAATCAAATTTTAGAGTAGCAGTGTGCTTCAGGCACTGAGGGGAGTCATTGGCTTGAGTCTTATATGCAGGTGGAACATATAAAGCAGTCCTCATTGAACATTTTCTAGTTTCATCTTCTTTACACTATCACAATTAAAAAAAACCTCACAAGTGTGCTTAAACTGAGGTTACTATTACTCTGTGAAGAGTACAGCGCATCAGTTCTTTCATAATGCATAGGGATTGCATGATACCACCTCAAGTCGCTGAGGATCATGCTGGCTGTAGGTCAGAGAGTACAAATAACAGGTGTCTAGTACAGCTGTTTTCTCTTTTGCTAAACATTCTCATTAAGGGCTTTTTCCATTCGTGTATTTTTCCTCCCTTTTGTGTACACTGGACAGTCTCTCCCTGCCACCTTGTAGACAAAGGAAACAGTATTGTTTATGAAAAAGTTTTATCTTTCTCTTTCTAAAACACGTTTGTTTTACTCTTCAGTAACAGCAGCCAAGAATTTGAAGGACTCAAGAATACTAGCTTTTTGCTTTTGGAAAGTGAGTTTTTGCATAAAGCTAAATATCCATCTCGTCATTGCCAGCATCCAAGATTTGGGGCAAAAGTACAGCTGAGCATTCACTGAGAGGAGAGGGAGAGACTCAGGGGGCAGTTGTTATTTTACTCTAGAACCTGACTTCATAAAGAATGTATCAGAGCCACAGTGCCAGTGTGGTTTTGCAATTGTCTAAAACCACAGAGGAGCAGGTGGATTTTTAATTGTTTTGACCCTAAAACAGGTTGATAGACTAAGATCCAAATGGCACAGTCTTTTTCTGTCTTCTGTGCTTTAAAATGAAACTCTCGGGGAATAAAGGAGAGTGAATTATGCAGGCTGTTGATGTCTATCTACTTTCAAGAACAGAGCTTTTTGAGTCATGTTCCCTTGTCAGTCTACTTGTTTGAATTTATTTGCTTCCAAGCCAAACTGTTTTTACTCTTTTGTGTTGAAGAGCTGCTATAATTTGTTGATCACTTGTTGGGCTTATACTGTCTTAAATGAGTACTGTATTAATTTGATTATACTTAGAATGCTAAGCAACAGATGGAAATTTGAAAAACATGTAACTTATACTATCCACTATAAATAGGTATATAACCAAGATACTGCCAATAGTTGTGTTAAGTCATGTTTGTTCTTGTTTCTGGGAGTAGTTTCTGTTCATTTTCCAGGATTGCAAATCCAGTGCAGGAGGAGAAGGTGTAAATCTGGTGTGTGAATGGCAGTAAATCATGTTGTACTGTTGTACCAAGGTCAGGAATGCAGCAAGATGGGGACAGAAGCCCACATTACACATCTCATCGCAGAGGCAGAGTAAACGCACTTTGACCTGTAGTTCACAGGGCATGGAGAGCCAAATTAAAAAACAAAGTCTATTCTCAAAATACATAAAATGTGCTTCATACTAAATCTCTTTTACCAAAAGGATAAAAGCTGGACTGTGTTTCTTGAAGTTGTTGATTGTAAGTACAGCCAGAGAAGAACTATGCCAAGTGTGCTCCTGGGGGGTGTCATGTCGTTTTCCCTTTGGCTGATACATGGCTACTGTAGTGCCAGGCACATAGTAGGCTAGTTAACTGATGCTTATTGGATTAGTTTGGCATGATTCTTTAAAGTAGGGATCAAATATCTTTATTATATATGTTAAATAGTATATATAATAAGTCGTATGTTATATAATATATAAATCATATGTTTATATTGTATATAAATTATATATATTTTATGTGGTTTATATATCTATATGCTTTATATATAAAGCAGGGATAAAATATATTTATTAGTTATATATAATATAGAATTTACATGTAATGTACATGTAGAATCTTTTTTTGATATGTAATAGTGTTAGGGAGATCGGGTAGAAGATTCACTGCTTTCAGGGAAAAATCAAATGTTTATATGATTGTCTATGAAATGAGAAAAAGATGGCATAATGACAGTGATTGAATACTTTTTAAAAGTCTAAAATTAATTTTCATACTTAATAAGTATATTTAGTTATGATTATGCTGTTGCATAGCAAGGGTATCTCTAAATGTGTAATATTTAACCATTAGATGAGATAGTTCCTTATTCATATAAAATTCAAAGCAGGCTCTCTTATTAGTGATTCAAGGACCCAGGCTAATCTCATTTCATGGCTCTGTCATTTTCCATGTATGGCTTCCACAGTGCTTATGTGCATCAAGGCACCTGGGGAGAAAGATCAGGGAAATTGCACATTGGAAGTTCCCAGGGACCAGGCTCAGAGGGGCTGTGTTTTTATTCACATCCAGTTGGCTAGAGCCTATGCACAGCTCCTCACCTTACTGCAGGAACTAGGAATATAGCCTACTTATGTGCTAGACTATAGATAATCAGCTGCAACTCAGCTTTCTTGAATCACTGTTTCTTTTCATTTTGTGAGTAAAATGACTCCAATTGGATTATTGTATTTCAGTGTGGACTGACTATTAAGGCATTTAAAAGCTCTTTCAAAAATGAAGCTTATACTGAATGCTTGAGTACAAAATACTTAAGTTTAAGAATTGCTAAGCTTGGTCTTGACAGCTTTCTGCACTGTCTGGGAGGGAACCTTTAAATCCAAGTATTTTCTCCATTTAAAAGGCCCACCCATACCAACATTCATTTGCAGAAGGAAATGATTTATTGATCCCTGTGAATAAGTGCCCAAAATTTTTCTACTGAAATATGGTGCCAGTGTTTCCATATTAACACAATTTTACCATATTCAGAGATGTGGAAATGTACTTTTTCATAGAATTTATAGGTTTTGAGATGTAAAGATTCTTAAAGTCCTTGTACAGTTTGGAAACTTAAAAATACTTTCATAGTTCAAAACCTCATATTGTAGAAATGATAGAAATGATAGTTAGAGGACATTTAAAGCTTATTTTCCTCCAGGTTACATGATCTGCTTGTCAGAAGATATTGTTTCATATTCTCATTTATTATTGGCCACCAAGCACCAATGTTGTGCTGTCTGACAGGCACACATTTAGCCCCTTTTCTTCCATAATTTAAAGTCAGTTAGAGGAGATAGGCTCTTCTTAATCAATGAGCTCTAAGACATAATCCATCTATTAAAGCAAGAATGGTGAAGGAAGGGGAGACTAATGTTTTTTGAAGTGAGTATGTGAACTTTTCATAGAGAATGTAACATATCATCTTGGCCTTGAATAATTAATTAGCCTTTGCTTGGAATACAGAGGAGTTAGGTATTCAAAGTGAGGTGATGAAAGTTTTGAAAATTCATGATGTGATTGGGATCCTAGAATTCTGAAAGACTGGGAATTTGGCAGTTTGGGGAGGAATTGTGGAATGTGTGCCTTTCCCAATAGGTTGGACTGGTTTTACAAATAAATATTAGTGAGGCGTTTTGCTTTTTTCTGTATGTGAGTAGAGTAGGTATGTAAGTTTTTAATTTGGGCAATGATGTAATCAGATCTGTATTTTAGAAAGATAACCCTGTTAGCTCTTCAAATGATGTGTTAGCACCAAAAAGCCCAGAGGCAGGAGAGAAGTGATGGGTGAGGGCAGTCACGGGAATGGAGGGCGGTCACGGGGGGTGAGGGGATGGTGAGGGGAGAGAGGGCTCAGGTAGAATGATCAAAAGTTTGCTATCAGTGTCTGAAAGTGGGTTTTGGTTTATTAGGATAATTGAAAAGATAACAAGCAAAACTGAGTAGTGTATTTGACACAAGCTTTATTTTAAATGCCATTTATAGACTGCATTATGTATCATATACAGGAAAACAGAAGTTAAAAATATACAAGAAGACTAAGACAACCTTTATTTTTCTTGTGACAGTATTTGATGTTTCACTCTAACTTCTTTCCTCCATTCATCTCACGTAAGGATTTTTAACCATTGTTCTGATTTTATTAACTGATTTGTTAATTACACAAATAATTACTGAGCACCTATGCATGTTCAGAGATGATCTAAGTTGTGAAGACAAGAGATAATGTTTGTGCTTTTGTGGACTTTAAAATTAAGTGGACAGCACATAAACAAGAAAATCTATATAAAGGCAGATGGGGACAACAGCCATGGAGAAAAAGAGAGCAGGGGAGGGGACATGGCAAACAAGTGAAGGGTCTCTTATTTACAAAGAGTGATCGGTGAGGGCCACTCAGAGAAGGTAACTTGTGAGGAGAGACCTTAAGGTCACCAAAACGAACTTTCTGGATTCTAGGAAAAGGATTTCCAAGTAAAGGGAACAGCCAGTGCCAAGATTGATTAGACACCTGCTGGGCCTACATATGAAGAAGACCAGCAAGTCAGGGAGGCTGAGACAGTCTGACAAGGGGAAGGAGATGAAGTCTGAGAGGGAGGTGGGGGCCAGGTCACCAGAGCTTTGTAGGCTCTTAGGATTTTGGCATTTTTTTCCAAATTAAACAGGATGGAGAATTTTGAATAGAGAAGTGACATTATCTGACTGAACTTTTAAGAGGGACCGCATTGGCTGCCGTGTTGAGAGTAGACTGTAGTTGGGCCAAGCAGCGAGGCCAAGAGGAGGCTACCTCAAAAATCCAGTTAAGAGAGAAAATGGTGGCTTAGACTAGAGTGATAATGGTGAAAAGTGATCAAATTCAGATGGTATATGCTGGAAGATTGCACATGTGATATGAGAGAGAGGATCCAAGCATTACTCCAGGGTTTTTGGCCTGTCCATTGGAAGAATGGAGTTACAATGTCACCATAGCAAGAATGCGAAATGGAAATGCCAGGAGTTTAGTTCTGGGCACTCACTATGTCTGTAAGACATGTAGGTTTCCACCAAGCCAAGTATGCAGCCACCGAGTAGACTACTCTGCAAGTCTGAAGGTCAAGGTAGAAGTCTGAGTATGTTGTGATTACGTTTGGAGAAAAACATGGAACTAATTATTTTTATTGAAGTATCATTGGTGTGTGCTCTTATATTGGTTTCAAATGTGCAACACAGTGGTTCAACAGTTACCCATATTATTAAATCCTCACCACCTCTGGTGCAGTTGCTATCTATCAATGTAGAAAGATGTTACAGAATCATTGACTATATTTTCTATCTTGTACTGCCATCCTCCTGACCAATTTATATTGTGATTGCGAATTATTGTGCTCCTTTTTCCTCTCCTCACAACTCGTTCCCTCCCATCCCTTGGTAACCACTAGTCACTTCTCCATATCTATGAGTCTACTGCTGTTTTGTTCCTTCGGTTTTCCTTTGTTTTTATATTCTATAAATAAGTGAGATCATATGGTATTTGTCTTTCTGAACCTAGCTTATTTTACTTAGCGTAATACCCTCTAGATCCATCCATGTTGTTGCAAATGGCAGGATTTCTTTTCTTTTTATGGCTGAATAATATTCTGTTGTGTATATGTACCACATCTTGTTTATCCATTCATGAATTGATGGACACTTAGGTTGCTTCCATATCTTGGCTGTTGCAAATAATGTGGCAATAAACAGGGGGGCTTATATCTTTTTGAATCAGGAATTTTGTTTTCTTCAGTGAATTCCTAGAAGTGGAATTACTAGATTGACTGGTATTTCTACATTTAGTTTTTTGAGGAACCACCATACTAATTTCCACAGTGCTTGCACCAATTTACATTCCCACCAACAGTGTAGGAGGGTTCCTACTTCTCCTCATTCTTGCCAACATTTGTTATTTGTTGTCTTTCAGATAGTGTCCATTCTAACTGGTGTGAGGTGATAACCTCACTGTGGTTTTAAATTGTATTTCCCTGAAGATTAGAAATGTGGAGCATCTTTTTCTGTTGGCCATCTCCATTTCATCTTTGGAGAAATGTCTGTTTATGTCCCCCACCCATTTTTTAATCAAGTTATTTGTTTTTTTTGGGTGTTGAGATGTATGAGGTCTTTATATATTGTAGATATTAACCCTTTATTACATGAGTCATTTATGAATACATTTTCCCATACAATAGAATGCCTTTTTGTTCTGCTGATGGTGTCCTTGGCTATACATAAGCTTTTTAGTTTGATGTAGCCCTACTTGTTCATATTTTATCTTGTTTCTCTTGCCTGAGGAGATGTGTCCAGGAAAAAATTGCTTATACGTGTGTTCAAGAGATTTTACCTATGTTTTCTTCTAAGAGTTTTATGGTTTCATGTCTTACATCTGGTCTTTGATCCATTTAGAATTTACTTTTGTCTGTGGAGTTAGAGAATAATCCAGTTTCATCTCTTACATGCAGCTGTTCAGTTTTCCCAGCACCAGTTATTGAACAGGCTGTCTTTTCTCCATTGTATATTCATGGCTTCTATATCATATATTAATTGACCATATATGTGTGGGTTTCTATCTGATCTCTTTTCTGTTCCATTCATCCGTGGGTCTGTTCTTATGCCAGTACCATAATGTTCTGATTACTGCAGCTTTGTAGTATAGTTTGAAGTCAGGGAGTATAATGTCTCCCTCTCCTCCACCCCACCCTGCCTTTGTTTTTCTTTTTCAGGATTGCTTTGGCTATTCAGGATGTTTTGTAGGTCCATAGGAATTTTAGAACTATTTGTTCTAGTTCATTGAAAGATGCTGTTAGAATTTTTATAGGGATTACATTGAATCTGTAAATTGCTTTGGGCAGGATGGTCATTTTGAGCAATATTAATTCCTCCTGTCCATGAGTGTGGGATAGATTTCCACTTACTTGTGTCTTCTTTAATTTCTCTCTAGTCTGTTACAGGTTTTTAGAGAATAGGTCTTTCACTTCCCTTGGTTAGGTTTATTGCTAGGTATTTTATTCTTATTGATGCAATTTTAAATGGAATTGTTTTCCTGATTTCTCTTTCTGCTAGTTCATTGTTAGTATATAGGAATGTGACAGATTTGTGTATATTAATTTTGTGTCCTGCAACTGTGCTGAGTACAGTTATTAGCTCTAAAAGTTTTTTTGTGAAGTCTTTAGGGTTTTCTTTGTATAATATCCTGTCATCTGCATATAGTGACAGTTTAACTTCTTCCTTACCTGTTTGGTTGCTTTTTATCTCCTTACCTTTTCTGATTGCCATGGCTAGGACTTACAGTACTTTGTTGAATAAAAGTCATGAGAGTAGACATCCTTGTCTTGTTCCTGATCGTAGAGGAAAAGCTTTCAGCTTTTCACCATTAGGTATGATGTAAGTTGTGGGCTTATCATATATGGCCTTTATTATTTTGTGGTACATATTATCTATGCCCATTTTGAAAGTTTTAATCATGAATGGATGTTGATTTTGTCAAATGCTTTTTCAGCATATATTGAGATGACCATGTAATTTTTATTCTCCTTTTTGTTAATGTGTATGATGCTCATTGATTTACAGTATTGTACCATCCTTGTATTTGTAGAATAAATCCCACTTGTTATCATTTTAATGTACTTTTGAATTTGGTTTGCTAATATTTTATTGACAATTTTTGAATCTGTGTTCATCAGGGATATTGGTCTGTAATTTCCTTTTTTTGTGGTGTCTTTGCCTGGTTTTGGTATTACAGTGATACTGGCCTCATAGAATGAGTTTAGAAGTATTCTCCCTGCCCTTATTTTTTTTAATACCTTAGGAAGCATGGGTATTAACTCTTATTTAAATGTTTGATAGAATTCAGCTGTGAAGCCATCTGAACGTGGCCCTTTGTTTTTTGGGATTGTTTTGATTACCATTTCAGTTTCATTCCTGGTGATTGATCTGTTCAGATTTTCTCTTTCTTCCTTGGTCAGTCTTGGAAGGTTGTATTTTTCTAGGAATTTATCCATTTCTTCTAGGTTGTCCAGTGTATTGGTATATCATTTTTCATAGTACTCTCTAATAATTCTGTGTATTTGTGTAGAATCAATGTGGTATTCTTCATTTCTGATTTTGTTTATTTATGTACTCTCTCTTTTTTGCTTTATCAGTTTATCTAGGGATTTATCTATTTGTTTATTTTTTCAGAGAACTAGCTCTTAGTTTCAGTAATTTTTTTCCTATTGTTTTATTCTTCTCTATATTATGTCCCTCCTTCTACTAACTTTGGGTTTCATTTGTTCTTTTTTCTAGTTCCTTAATTGTGAGTTTAGAATGTTTATTTGGGGTGTTCTTGTTTCTTGAGGTATGCCTGTATTGCCAGGTGCTTCACTCTTAGAACAGCCTTTGTGCTGTCCCACAAATATTGGGCTGTTGAACTTTTATTTTCATTTGTCTTCATGTATTGCTTTATTTCTGTTTTAATTTGGTCATTGATCCATTGATTATTTAGAAGCATGTTGTTTAGCTTCCACATGCTTGTAGGCTTTTTTGTTTTCTTTCATTTATTTCTAGTTTCATGCCGTTGTGGTCTGAGAAGCTGCTTGACATAATTTCAATCTTTTTGAATTTACTTAGGTTCTTTCTGTGGCCTAGTGTATTATCTGTTCTGGAAAATGTTCCAGGTACACTTGAGAAAAATGTGTGTTCTGCTGCTTTTGGGTGGAATGTTTTTTAAATGTCTGTTAAGTCCATCTGATCTAATATATTGTTCAGTGCCTCTGTTTCCTTATTTATTTTCTCTCTGGTTGTTCTGTCTGTTGATGTTAGTGGTATGTTAAAGTCTCCTTTACAAATAGTTGTGATCTACTTTCCCCTTTAATTCTGTTAGTATTTGTTTTACAGATTTAGGTGCACCTTTGTTGGGTGCATAGATATTTATTATGGTTATATCCTCTTGTTGGACTGACCCCTTTATCGTTATATAATGATCTTCTCTGTATCTTGTTACTTTCCATTTTGAAATCAATTTTGTCTGATATAACTACTACTCCTGCTTTTTTCTCCTCATTGTTTGCATTAAATATCTTCTTTCATCCCTTTACTTTTAGTCTGTGTATTTGTTTGGGTCTGAAATGAGTCTCCTGTAGGTAGCGTATAGAAGGGTCTTGGTTCTTTATCCATTCTGCTACTGTATATCTTTTGATTGGTGCATTCAGTCCATTTACAGTTAAGGTAATTATTGATCATTATGTACTTTTTGCCTTTTTATTAATTGTTTTCTGTTTGTTTTTATAGCTACTCTCAGCTTCTTCCTCTCTTATACTTTTCTCATTATTTGATGATTTTATGTGGTGTTGTGATTGGATTTCTGTTTTTCAATTTATTTATGTATCATAGGCTTTGGGTTTGTGGTTACCATAGCATACAAGGATAACTTCCTGACTATATAACAGTCTATATTAAGTTGCTGATCACTCTATTTCAAATGCAATCTAAAAGTACTTTTTCTTCTTCCTTTATGTATTAGATGTCATGATCTGCATCTTTTGTGTATCCCTTGATTGATTTTATGTACAGTTGGTTTTGTTACTTTTGCTTTAATTTCTAACTTGCTTGGTA
This sequence comes from Manis javanica, assembly GCF_040802235.1. NCBI lineage: Eukaryota > Metazoa > Chordata > Mammalia > Pholidota > Manidae > Manis > Manis javanica. The sequence continues at coordinate 95,244,029 of NC_133160.1, read as the reverse complement.
ATTAATTGGTCTACTACCTTTACTGTGGGTTTAATTTTGCTAGTGAAAGTGACTTAGCCTGAGGAACATTTCCATATATAGCAATCCCTTTAACATATCCTGTAATTCTGGTTTTATTGTTATAAATCTTTGAGCTTTTGTTTATCTGGAAATTGTTTAATCCTGGTTTCAAATTTAAATGCTTATATTGCTGTGTAGAGGATTCTTGGTTGAAGGGCCGTCTGTTTCAGTACATTAAATATTTCATGCCACTCCTTTCTAGCCTATACTGTTTTCTGTTTTCTGTTGAGATGCCTGTTCATAGCCTGATGGGTTCCCTTTATAAATAATTTCTTTCTCTCTCTGGCTGTGTTCAGTACTCTCTCCTTATCCTTAATATTGCTATTTTGATTATTATATGTCTTGGTGTTGTCTTCGTGGGGTTCCTTTTGTTAGGGGATGTCTGCACTTCTATGACCCGAGTGTCTGTTTCTTTCCCCAGATTGGGGAAGTTTTCAACAGTTATTTCCACAAAGAGACTTTCTATCCCCTTTTCTCTCTCTTCTCCTTCTGGTACCCCTCTTATGCAAGTATTATTTTATTTGGATTGGTCACACAGCTCTCTTATCATTCTTTCATTCCTAGAGACCCATTTTTCTCTCTGTTCCTCAGCTTTGTTATGTTCCTGTTCTCTCATTTACATCTCATTGACTGTAGTCTACTTGCAGTAATCTACTATTCATTCCTTCCATAGTTTGTTTCATTTCACTTACAAGCTGGGAGAGTCTCCCTCTGCCTGCCAGGCAGCAAGTCTGACACTGCTCCTGGGCCGAGTGGGTTGGCTCACCAGCAGTGTGCACAGTGGGGGCACTTTTGAGCTGAATTGTCAATGACAGGGATAGTGTCTGGGGCTCATGAGATTTCCCAAACTGTTGGACTAAAGAAGGACTGGAGAGGTATCATACACCTGCCCTTTCTCCTGTGGAGAGAGCTCTGTCCAACCCTTGCCCCTCTGGCACCTCTCCTGCTGCTGGCAAGTCTTTCAAACTGCTACCCCTGTTTTGGGTCTCAGCAGGACCGGTGGAGCATGCCTGTTCTCCACAAGTGGCTGGAGTCTTAGACTCCTAGAGTGTTCCAACTGTCCTTGGTGTCCATTCTCACTAACTACCAGAACCCAATGCAATGTGGACTTGTGCTCCAGGGCCAGGTGTGTAGAATTCCTGAACACCTATCCCCTCCTACTCTGTTCCTCTTTCTCCCACCTGTGGACTGGGATGGGGGAAGAGGTTGGGTCCTGCTCCACTGTGGCTCTGCTACTTTACCCTTTTCTGTGAGGTCTTCTCTTCTTCCCCAGATGTAGGTGGTCTGTTCTGCAGTTTCCAGGTCTTTTCAGGTTGAGCTATATTTGCTGTAGTTTCTTCCTTTTGTATGTGTGTGGGAGGAAATTTCTGCCTTGCCTTCCTGCTCCACTGTCTCTATCACCCCTGTTGTGTTAGCTATTTTAAAAGCTCTACAGATGATTCTGTTGTTAACCTAGGTTTGTGTACACACACTCTGGATTATTTTTCTGTAATAAAGGCAGTACTGCTCTTTGTATTATTTCTTTTTTTATTACTTATTAGTACTCCCTTATACATCCCTGTTGTCAATTCATTACCACACCTTTGTCTTGTGTTTTCATTTATACTCATACTTTAGCCTTTTAAGTCTCCTCATTTATTCAACAAAGAATAATATCCAATAAACTGTTAACTATGCTAGGCACTGCTCTGAGTACTTATTATATTTAGCTGAGTTATTTGTTTGACAACTACATAGGATAGGTACTCTAATCACCCCCATTTTACACATGAGGAAACTGAGGTACAAAGGAGCAAAATATCTTGCCCAGGGTTATACAGTTGCTAAGAGGCAGTGCTGGATCTTCTTTTAGCTTCAGGTTACTCTCTCTGAAGTTGAGCTTTTGCTGTGTACCAGGGACTGTTCTGGGTGCTGAGATTAAAGCAGTGAATAGAATGGGCAGAAATCCTGCTCTTCGTAGTACATATAGTTTGGTGGGAATTCCTAAGGGTGCTCCTGATTTTTATTCAAGATATTTTCTTAGGAAATGCTTTATTTCTAAGCTATTCCTCTCATCCCATATAATTACTGATCACTGTGCATAATTTGCTCCAAGAAACATTTTATTAGTCTAGACTGATTTTGGTGGGTGGGTGTTGAATAAATGGACTTTTACAGAAAAAAATCCAACACCCATTCTTTAGACTTCCTCAAATCTGTTTAGTTCTTTCTTATATGGTTAGCCTTGGGTCAGAGGGTACAATTTTATAGTTAGAACTTAGTTTTCTCAGAGTGAAGGGTCCAGATTTATTTTCCCCTAACTAGAAAAACTCAAGTGTCCAGACCTTGATTTACCCTCATTCACCTTTACAACCTCTCACTGCAGCATCTCATTCTGACAGATAATAACTTAAGGAACTACACATTCTGATGCCAGCATTTCAGCAGGAGTTTTCATGTGAGTGGCAAAGAAGAACCGGGAGTCCCAATCCCTGTGATAGGTGGGGTGGAAAGTATTTTTAGCCTGCTGGCCTTTGGATCACTCCCCAAGTCACCACTAAACAGCTGCTCACTCTGTGTGTGTGTAAACAAGTTCTGTTCCCCCTTCCCAAGCATGTAGATTTGGGACCCTTATTCAGTCCTTCACATATATAGGTTTGGTTGTGACCTTTTACTCTAATCTGGACACTCCTGGGATTTTCAAGTACATGCTGACAGATTTTATGGAAATATGGAAGTATCTGCTTCATGGTGAGAAACAAACCTTTCAACAAGGAGCTCACCCAGTACTGCGCATTTGGACACAGTTGGTAGTACCTTAACAGTGGAACAGAATTCACTTAATGAAATCGTGCTTTTTGAAAGGCTGGCTTGAAAACATCGTAATCTGTTGTAGTTAGAAGAGTACTGGTCTTCCAAGAGGAATGATTCCTGAAATGGTCTGTCATTCTGAGCTGTCATTCTCCTTGGCTTTTGTTCTCCTGTTCATGCTCCTCAGCTCCAGCCAGTTTGTCTCATGATTAGTGAGTAGCTAAACCAATCAGCATGGCCTGGATTTATTATCAGTCTTCACTATAAAACCTTAAGATCCTTGAAACCTGGGAAGCACATCTTATTTAATATATTTTTTCAGTGCCTTGCCTAGTGAGGTCCATTGAAACTCTCATTATACACCTGTGGAAAGGTAAGGACAGCAAGAAGGAATTCTCCCAGGGTCTAGAGCTTGATGGTATGGAGTAGGAATTTTAACTCAGATGGTCTGATTCCAAAGTTTATGGTTTAACTTCACCAAAAAAAAATAAACAATTAAAGGTATTTAAAAACCAATATAATATATACCATTCCACAAAAAGCCTTTGTTTTTTCAGAGCTAATGTTTTGTGAATGACTTACCGATTAATGCAGTCTGACTGCTGTCTTTCCAGTGGGACTGTAAGCCCCTCAAGGGCGAGGGAGGGTACTTTGTTCATTGTTCATTCCCAGGACTATACAGAGTGTTCCTGAAAAAATCGTTTAAGTTACTTAATGCCTTATGACCAAAATATTTTTCTCCTAAAGATACAGTAATGATTTGCATCAACAGCAGAAGCCTATTCTCTGTCTACTGGAAGAGATCAGAACTTTTAGAAAGAAACTAACTTATTCTCAAAGGGCAGTCACACCTAGGATTCTTAACTCAGGCTGTAAATTATAACAGTGTCACAAGTGTAAATATTCTTTTAATTCTTACAGGTTTTAACAAAATTACATAGATTCCTACCCTACTTTATACTCATAATTTCATAAATTACAAGAGGTAAATTCATACTGGTTAGAAAAAAGCACCTGATTCATTCTACTTTTAGTACTAATTTCAGACAAATAATGTATGCTGCTAAAATTTGAGTTTTCAAAAATGTGGTATTCACAATAATTAGAATAATGGATTCTGAGAGAGATCATTAGAGCTCACAATGTGCTTTAACTCTTAGCAGCTGTGGCAGGGCAAGCCATAGTTATTCCTCAGGTTTTGCCTAGGAGCTTTAAAAGAATCTGTTTATAAACTGGAACCTATACTTAAGTGTCACTGGATTAACACTTCAGAATTTCATGTTTACACATATATTTCACAACTCTCTTTAAAATGCTTTAAAGCTGTCTGAGACTTATTTATGTGTTACACAGCTATACTGGGTTCCATAATCTATAGCTACTTTCTTTTGAAATTAAATTTACTGCCACAGAAAATTGTGGCGAAAATCAAGGCAAAAGGTGTAGCAACCGACTAATTGAAAACATGTATTCTGTAGCGAGTAAGCATTAGTAAGCACTTAAGAAGTCTTAGTAGTTTTGAAGTTTAATACTAATATTCAAAAAGTGATTAAAAAATTACTAAAGTCCTCTCAGAATTAGCTAGAATATATGTGTGTGTATATGTGTGTGTGTATGTATAAACATGTTTTTGTAAACTTTTGTAAATTCATGCAAAAGACTCAAGGTTTAGCTTCAGATCTTGTTGGAAGAGATTCCTGCTAATAGAGATCTTAAGACAATCAAAATTAATAATAGTACAGTAAAACAGCAGTACAAATAAGCTATTGCAGTCAATTCCATAAGTACCTATTTGCTAGGCATTGTTCTAGGCCAGGCAGTATGGATATAAGAACAAACAGGATACAAGTGTTAAATTGTATGGATTTAATTGTAAGCATACAATAAGGCCAAGGTTCATAAATGTTTTCTTCTGTGGCCTGGATAGAGCATATGTCAGCAGCTAGTTTAAAAAACAAAACTAGATTGTCTTGGTAAATTAATATCATGTGCATCTATTCAGGTGGTAGGTAAGTGAATTCTCCAACTCTCCTTGCCACTCCAGAGTTTATGAGACACTCCTTTCTATATACTGGTACTAAGCTCTGGGTAACACTTCATTGTGTGGTGATTGCTTATCTGTTTTTACTGGACTGTGAGCTTCTAGAAAGCAGAGACCAGTCTTATGTTTACATATAGATCTTCCCACATTTAACTGTGGTTGGATAGATGAGTAAATTAAGTAAGTTGGAAGGAAAGGGGGGAAATTGACAAAAAGGAGAAGAAAGGAGAAGAAAGATGGACTGTGTAAAGAGAGAGAGAGAAATATGAGAAAGAACAGGAGGTGAGTGGCTGCCTTTCTTTCCGGTCCTCTTCAGGTGAGACTCCCAGTGACCTGCTGTCCAGGGGCTGGGAGAGGGCACAAGAGCAGGGCCACAACAGCTGGTGTGGCTGCAGCCATCTCTACAGCTTGTGAAAAAGTTACTACTATGAGTTTGGTACCTAGATGACTAGTCTGGATGCATTCCAGAAATACACTTCAAGCTAGGCAGTTGGGAACCATTTGTCTCAGGCTACTAAACAGCAGGTTACCTCAGCAGCTGCTGAGCCCAGTGCAAAGATAACACAGCGTTTTTCGTGCAGTGTTCTTCAGTCCAGTGTTCTTTCAGCGTTGCTGGGGGATGGCCCTGTAAGGGGGGCTTTGAATGATGATCGCATTTTAAAGGGAGATGATATATAAAAGCACACTAAGATGTATACAGAGAAGTATATATAGAATTATATTTTTGCATCCTGGTTGAAAAGCATTAACATAAAAAAAGAGGTGTTTTCAAGTTAATTTTTGTATAAGTGTTTGGCAAGGATTCCCACAGGCAGCCACTGTTTATGCCATGTTGTAAGCTTTCCTGTTAACCAGAAATTCTTTGAAATGCTTAGTAGAACTATTTCAAAGTCATTTGTTGTTGAGGTTGTGGAACCCTTTTTCAGATCACATATTAAATTTGCCTCACTGAAGAACAACATAAGGTCTTAAAGAATTCTGAGACAAACTCCTTTAAAAAATTTCATTGGAAGTAGAGTGGAGTGGGCAACACAAAGGAGTCTGTCTTGTCAGTGGGTTTCAGCCCCCAAGCAAGTTCTCTATGGATTCAGTGTGACCAAAGAAAATGACAGTAAAATGTTCTTGGGGTGAAAGGGTTATACCCAACTTTATTTCCATGGTGGCAGGTCAATCACTAAAATCCCGTTCACTCAGAGCGAGTTTGTGTGCAGCAAGCTGGTCTCTTCCTCTGGGCCTCTCTGCCTTCACAGCTGTCCTCTGGGCCTCTGTCCTCTGCTCTGCTCTCCTGCAGCCTTGCAGCCATGCCACTGTGTCACCCAGAACATTGGGTAGAGCTCTTTATATACAGTCAGTAGTATATATTGCCCACACATGTGTAGTGAGCTAGCTGACCAGGGCCAGGTGAGAATGTATTGCCCACACATGTGTAGTGAGCTAGCTGACCAGGGCCAGGTGAGAATCCTGGCCACAGGAACCTTCACTGTACCCACAGGGTCCTTTGCAGTTGAGGCACTGATGAAAAGTCAGCGTGGCTCCGTTCACTTCCACACTCTCCTTAGGGCCACCTAAGGGTTGGCGGGTGGCTGCATGTGAGCTGTGGGGAAAGCTGGGACAAAGCTGGGTTTTAGAACTGTGCTGTGGGAAGCTCTGCATCCATGAAGGGGAGCCAGCAAGTGGCTGGAAAGAGAGTCTTGGAGACAACTAGCAAGGGAGAAGGAAATATTGATCATAGTTTATGAGAAAAAATAAAAAGACCTGAGGACTCTGTACTGTACACACAGCCCAGCCTTTCTCAGTGCCAAACTGCTGGTCCTACACTTATTCTTGGGGCTGGTTTCTACCTCACATATAGAATAGAGAAAAGGTTAGATGTGCCTGAGCAGTCTACATATTAAAGAATAGTGTATCTTAGTGTCCTTTTAGTTATTTATTTACTTTGTAAATACAATTTTCTTTATTAAGGTATTATTGATATACACTCTTACGAAGGTTTCACATGAAAAACAATGTGGTTGCTACATTCACACATATTATGGAGTCCCCTCCCATACCCCATTGCAGTCACTTGTCTGTCAGTGTAGTAAGATGCCACAGAGTCACTACTTGTCTTCTCTGTGCTATAATGTCTTCCCCATGATCTCCTCCACACCGTGTGTGCCAATCATAATACCCCTCAATCCCCTTCTCCCTCCCTCCCCACCCTCCTTCCCCCACCCCTCCCCTTTGTAACTTCTTGTCCCTTGTTGAAGTCTGTGAGTCTGCTGCTGTTTTGTTCCTTCACTTTTTCTTCATTGTTATACTCCACAAATGAGGGAAATCATTTGGTACTTGTCTTTCTCTGCCTGGCTTATTTCACTGAGCATAATACCTTCTATCTCCATCCATGTTGTTGCAAATGGTAGGATTTCTTTCTTTCTTATGGCTGAACAGTATTCCATTGTGTATATGTACCACATCTTCTTTATCCATTCATCTACTGATGGACACTTAAGTTGCTTTCATATCTTGGTTATTGTAAATAGTGCTGTAAAAAACATAGGGGTGCATATGTCTTTTTGAAACTGGGATGCTACATTCTTAGGGTAAATTCCTAGGAGTGGAATTCCTGAGTCAAATGGCATTTCTATTTTTAGTTTTTTGAGGAACGTCCATACTGCTTTCCACAATGGTTGAAATAGCTTACATTCCCACTAGCAGTTTGGAGGGTTCCCCTTTCTCCACATGCTCGCCAGCATTTGTTGTTCTTAGTCTTTTCAATGCTGGCCATCCTTACTGGTGTGAGGTGATATCTCATTGTGGTTTTAATTTGCATTTCCCTGATAATTAGCAATGTGGAGCATCTTTTCATGTGCCTGTTGGCCATTTGAATTTCTTCTTTGGAGAAGTGTCTGTTCATATTCTCCGCTCATTTTTTTAATCAGGTTATTTGCTTTTTGGTTGTTGAAGCATGTGAGTTCTTTATGTATTTTGGATCTTAACCCCTTGTCAGATATGTTGTTTATGAATATATTCTCCCATACTATACGCCTTTTTGTTCTGCTGATGGTGTCCTTTTTTCTACAGAAGTTTTTAGCTTGATGTAGTCCCATTTGTTCATTTTTGCTTTTGTTTCCCTTGGCTCTTTTATTGTATATTAATTGACCATATATGCTTGGGTTTATATCAGGGCTCTCTAGTCTGTTCTATTGGTGTATGGGTCTGTTCTTGTGCTAGTACCAAACTGTCTTGATGACTGTGGCTTTGTAGTAGAGTTTGAAGTCAGGAAGCATAATATCCCCAGCTTTATTCTTCCTTCTCAGGATTGCTTTGGCTATTTGGGGTCTTTTGTGGTTCCATATGAATTTTAGAACTATTTGCTCTAGTTCGTTAAAGAATGCTGTTGGTATTTTGATAGGGATTGCATTAAATCTGTAGATTGCTTTAGGCAGGATGGTCATTTTGACAATATTAATTCTTCCTATCCATGAGTATGGGAAGTGTTTCTATTTATTGTTATCTTCTTTAATTTCTCTCATGCATGTCTTATACTTTTCAAGGTATAGATCTTTCCCTACCTTTGTTAGGTTTATTCCTTGGATTTCATTCTTTTTGATGCTGGTGAGACTTCAACACTTCATTCACTCCAAAGGACAGATCAACCAGAAAGAAAATAAGTCAGGAGACAGAGGCACTGAAAAAAACACATTACAACAGATGGATCTAACAGACATTTACAGAACTCTACACCCAAAAGCAGCAATTGTGAATGGATTTGTTTTCTTGATTTCTCTTTTTTTAGTTTATCATTAGTGTATACAAATGCAATAGATTTCTGTGTATTAATTTTGTATCCTGCAACTTTGCTGAATTCAGATATTAGATCTAGTAGTTTTGGAGTGGACTCTTTAGGTTTTTTTATGTACAATATCATATTATCTGCAAATAGTGACCGTTAAATTTCTTCTTTACCAATCTGGATGCTTTTTATTTCTTTGTGTTGTCTAATTGCTGTGGCTAGGACCTCCAGTACTAAGTTGAATAAAAGTTGGGGAAGTGGGCATCCTTGTCTTGTTCCCGATTTTAAAGGAAAGGCTTTCAGCTTCTTACTGTTAAGTATGATGTTGGCTGTGAGTTTTTCATATATGGCCTTTATTATGTTGAGGTACTTGCCCTCTATGCCCATTTTGTTGAGAGTTTTTATCATGAATGGATATTGAATTTTGTCGAATGCTTTTTCAGCATCTATGGAGATGATCATGTGGTTTTTTGTCCTTTTTGTTGATGTGGTCGATTATGTTGATGAATTTTCTAACATTTTATCATCCTTGCATCCCTGGAATAAATCCTACTTGATCATGATGGATGATCTTTTTGATGTATTTTTGAATTTGGTTTGCTAATATTTTGTTGAAGATTTTTGTATCTATGTTCATCATGGATATTGCTCTCTAATTTTCTTTTTTTGTAGTGTCTTTGCCTGGTTTTGGTATTAGAGTGATGCTGGCCTCATAGAATGAGTTTGACCGTATTGCCTCCTCTTCTATTTTTTGGAAAACTTTAAGGAGAATAGGTATTAGGTCTTCACTAAATGTTTGATAAAATTTAGTGGTGAAACCATCTGGTTCAGGATTTTGTTTTTAGGTAGTTTTTGATTACCAATTCAATTTCGGTGCTGGTAGTTGGTCTGTTTAGATTTTCTGTTTCCTCCTGGGTCAGTCTTGGAAGGTTGTATTTTTCTAGAAAGTTGTCCATTTTTTCTAGGTTATTCAGTTTGTTACTATATAATTTTTCATAGTATTCTCTAATAATTCTTTGCATTTCTGTGGTGTCCAGCATGATTTTTCCTTTCTCATTTCTGATTCTGTTTATGTGTGTAGACTCTCTTCTTTTCTTGATAAGTCTGGCTATGGGTTTATCTATTTTGTTTATTTTCTTGAACAACCACCTCCTGCTTTCTTTGATTCTTTCTATTGTTTTATTCTTCTCAATTTTATTTGTTTTCACTCTAATATATATTATGTTCCTCCTTCTACTGGCTTTGGGCCTCATTTGTTTTTCTTTTTCTAGTTTTGTTAATTGTGAGTTCATATGGGATTGTTCTTCTTTTCTGAGGTAGGCCTGTATTTCAATATACTTCCTTCTTAGCATGGCCTTCACTGCATCCCACAGATTTTTTGTGGTGTTGAATTATTGTTGTCATTTGTCTCCATATATTGCTTGATCTCTGTTTTTATTTCATCATTGATCCATTGATTATTTAGGAGAATGTTGTTAAGCCTTTTTGTTTTCTTGGTACAATTTATTTCTAGTTTCATACCTTTGTGATCTGAGAAACTGGTTGGTATAATTTCAATCTTTGTGAATTTACTGAGGCTCTTTTTGTGGCCTAGTATATGATCTATTCTTGAAAATGTTCCATGTGCACTTGAGAAGAATGTGTATGCTGCTGCTTTTGGCTGTAGAGTTCTGTACATGTCTGTTAGATCCATCTGTTCTAATGTGTTTTTTTCAGTGCCTCTGTCTCCTTAATTATTTTCTTCTCGTTGATCTGTCCTTTGGAGTGAGTGGAGTATTGAAGTCTCCTCGAATAAATGCATTGCATTCTATTTCCCCCTTTAATTCTATTAGTATTTGTTTCACATATGTAGGTGATCCTGTGTTGGTTGCATAGATATTTATAATGATTATATCTTCTTGTTGGACAGATCCCTTTACTATTATGTAATATCCTTGTTAGTTTCTTGTTACTTTCTTTGTTTTGAAGTCTGTTTTGTCTGATACAAGTTCTGCAATGCCTACTCTTTTTCTCCCTATTAGTTGCATGAAATATCTTTTCCATCCCTTCACTTTCAGTCTGTGCATGTCTTTGGGTTTGAAGTGGGTCTCTTGTAGGCTGAATAAAATAGATCTTGCTTTTTTATCCATTCAGTGATTCTCTGTCTTTTGATTGGTGGATTCAGACCATTTATATTTAGGGTGATTATCGATAGGTATGTACTTATTGCCACTGCCTGCTTTATAATCATGGTTACCAAAGGTTCAAGGGTAATTCCCTTACTGTCTACCAGTCTAACTTATCTCCTGTTGTATGCTATTACAAACAGAATCTAAGGGTTCTTTCTTTTTTCTCCTATTTTTTTCCTCCTCCATTCTTTTTATGTTAACTGTCATATCCTGTACTCTTTTCTATCCCTTGACTATCTTTGGAGGTAGTTGATTTAATTTTTCATCTGCTTAGCAATGAATTATTCTACTTTCTTTACTGTGGTTTTATTTATTCTGGTGACAGCTATTTAGCTTTAGGAACACTTCCATCTATAGGAGTCCCTCCAAAATACACTGTAGAGATTGCTTGTGGGAGGTAAATATTCTCAGCTTTTGCTTAAGTGGAAATTGTTTAATCCCTCCTTCAAATTTAAATGATAATCTTGCCCAGTAGAGTATTCTTGGTTTGAGACCCTTCTGGTTCATTATGTTAAATATATCATGCTACTCCCTTCTGGCCTGTAAGGTTTCTGTTGAGAAGTCTCATGAAAGCCTAATGGGTTTTCCTTTGTATGCAATCTTTTTTCTCTCTTTGGCTGCTTTTAATAGTCTGTTTTATCCTTGATCTTTGCCATTTTAATTACTATGTCTTGATGTTGTCTTCCTTGGGTCCCTTGTATTGGGAGATCTGTGCATCTTAATGGCCTGAGAGATTATCTCCTTTTCCAGAGTGGGGAAGTTTTCAGCAATTGCCTCCTCAAGACACTTTCTGTCCCTTTTACTCTCTTCTTGCTTCTCTGGTACCCTTATAATGTGAACATTGTTCTGTTTAGATTGGTCACATAGTTCTCTCAATATTCTTTCATTCCTAGAGATCCTTTTTTCTCTCTATGCCTCAGCTTCTTTGTATTCTTATTTTCTAATTTCTATTCCATTTACTTCTTCTCCACTGTATTGAATCTGCTTTTCAGCCCCTCCTTTGTATGTTTCATTTCTGATACTGTATTCTTTAATGATTGGATCTCCATCCAAAATTCATTCCTGAGTTCTTGAATATTTTTCTGTATCCCCATGAGCATGTTTATGATTTTTATTTTGAAATCTCTTTCAGGAAGATTGATAAGTTCAGTTTCACTTTATCCTTTTTCTGGTGTTTGTGGGATTTTTGGTTTGAACCAGGTTCCGTTGATGTTTCCTGTTTGTATGTGGCACCCTCTAGTGCCCAGAAGCTCTGCTCTCTAGAGCTGCTCAGCCCTTGTAGTGATGTCAGGAGTTGGTGGGGAGTGTTGCTGGTGCCTGGGGGGAGGAAAGAGCTGTTTCCTGCTTCCCAGCTGCTATGCCTGCATCCATAGCCAGAACCAGTGGGCCGAGGACACAGTGTAAGCCTCTATGCTTTGTGTTTTTAGCTGCCATAGGTGGAGCTTTCCTCTGCCTTGCCTGACTCCAGGGCAGGAGCTGCCAGTTTGTGAGCCAGTGTGGGCTGGCCAGGAGGAAGGTGCAGCAGATTGCGTATCATGGTGGGGGGCTTTGGAAGTGTGTAGCCAGCCACAGGGATGGGGTGACTGAACCTACTGACTGTTCCCAACCTGCTGGGCATAGTGCCTCTGGACAATTTTGTCTACCTGTCCTTTCTCCTGAGCAGTAAGCTTTGTGCAATCCTTGCTACTTTAGCAGCCCTCTCACTGTTCAGAAGTCTCTCAGACTGCCTGCCTTTCTTTTATTCCAGAGCAGCCAGATGTGGATTCCTGTTTTCCACAAGTGGCTGGAATCTCCATCTCTCCAGGTATTCTGCCTGTCTTAGCTTTCCAACTCCACTAATGTCTAGAGCACCATACAATGTAAGTCCACGTGCCCAGAGAAGATCTCCAGGGCTGGTTGTTCAGCAGTCCTAGGCCTCCACTCCCTCCCTGCTCTGTTTCTCTTCCTACTACTGGTGAGCGTTTGTGTGGGAAGGGCTTGGGTCCCACTGGATCACAGCTTTAGTATGTTTCCCTGTTCCATGAGGCCTGTTCTCTTCTCCAGGTGTATGCAGTCTGGTGCAGCCTTTCCTGTTACTCTTTCAGGATTGGTTGTATTAATTATATTTTCATATTATATGTGGTTTTGGGAGGAGGCCTCTTTCTCACCTTTCATGCCACTATCTTTAATCTCACCTTTTAATTGTTAAAATCTCTTATGGTGTTTCAGTTTCTTTCAGCATCACAGTGAGGTAAAATCAAATGTGTAATTGAGCTACTAATTCAAGTGTTTCTCAGTTTAAACCAGTTTTGTTTGGATTTTGATGCATCAATCAATTTACTACATAATTAGCCTGATCCTTGCCAACATTTTCCTGAAGAGCTATACAGGAGGAAGCTGAGGAATACTTCCTCCCTGTCACTTTCTTCTCTGTAGCCTCCCCAGTTAATGAGATGACTCCCTTTTCTGGGCTGGTACACAGCTCTGTAGGAGCATGTATTTTATGATATATAATGTTCAAATTCCTGTCCAGTTTCTGTCTTCTACAAAATTTCCATTATTGAATGTTCTACATAGGTGTCATTGATTCAAATTGACATTTTTACTTCATTGGTGTATCAGAATAATTTTGTATATGAAGATAAAATTCCAATTCAAATTGATTTAAGCAAAAAAGGAATTTATAATCTCCCATAAGTGGATGCCCATGTACGGTGGTACCAAAGCTGAGAGATGCATTGTTGAGGCTCAATAATATCACTGCAGACCTGTTCACTCTAGTCACTGACATTCTCCATTGGCCTCATCCTCTGCCTGTGTTGGCATCACACACCACCTTCAGATATGAGACCATTTCCAGAGGAAAGCAGATACTATCTTTTATTATGCATTTTCTTATTATGGAAGAAACCTTTCCCAGAAGCTCCATGGTGTACTTGTCCTGACTTTTCATGGGTGAGAATTGGGCCACTTGCCCCTTTCTAAGTCATCACTGACAAGGGAAATGGGTGACAGTGCTGAATCAGACTTACTATTTGTGTTGAAAGATATGTTTGAGAGTGAATCAGTGGCTACTAATAGATAAATCTATAGTGACTGTGTACAAATGTCACAATGCTTTGCTGAATACAGAAGCAAAATGGATTTCATTGCTTGTGAATGAAAATACTTTTATAATAAAATAAAAACAAATCTCATAAGTATACATTTGTAGAAAATTAAAATAATACCATAACAGAGGGAATTTTTTTCTGGTTTTCTAAACTTCGGAACTGGGCATGTCTTAACATTTCTTTTTTTATTTCAGGCCTTAGTGTTAGGATATTATTTTTTCCCATTCCTTTGGTTTACTGGGACTAGATCTAAAAGCTCTGTTTATTTGCATTAAAAAAAGATGTTTTAACAATAATTTCATGAAAAGAATGTGATACCATATTTTATTATTTTCTTTGATCACAGCCAGTCAAGAGGGAAATGAATGAATTAGCAGAATCATACTGCACGTAGAAGTTAGATTTTTGAAGATACACTGTGAAGCATAAATGAAACATTAGTTTCTTGAATGGGCTAACTACAAATCTTACATAAAGCTTTTGCCTGCAGTCTATTGGTGGAAGAGTTGAGAGCTTGTGAAGAATGTTCAGGTTAAATAAGGGTCGGAGGCTGTTGCAGATGTTACGCCTCAGTCAGGAGCCATCATTTGCACATCTGCACAGTGGGGGGCTTCTCAGCTGGCAGAAAAGCTCACTGGAGTTCAGACTGCTTCCAGACACACTTCCTGCTCACTCTGTTCTCTTTCTGGCTGTGCTTTCTGCTGTGCCCTTGCTCTCGTTTGTTCAAGCCATTTTCCTAGGAAAAGTTCTTGTGATTTCAGATTTTCTTGAAATATATTAAAAAAATGGAATCATTGAAATTCCTGTTAAAAAGTTGTTTACTTTTACATTCAATTACTGCTACCATTAGTAGGGTGATTATAAAGGGAACCTAGTAAATGTATTCTTTGGGGAATATCAATGAAGGAGGAACATCTGGAAAGTTCTGTACAATAATAAAAATGGAAACAGATGCATAATCGCTATGCTGCCTCCTGTCAGAAGTCTCTGTTACTAGTAATTTGGGAAAATTTTATTCTGCCTGCCCACAAGGAAATGTAAATATATACTTATAATATTAAACTGTTGAAGCCAAAATGAGGAGTTTTATATTAGTCTTACAGATTTCAGTGAACAAGCTTACATTTCCACTAGTAACAATTTTGCCATAAAATATAGGAATTATAGAAACTTTGATATGAACTTGTCAAACAGATGTAAATTCTTTAAAATAATTTATAGTGTTTAAAAATACAGAATATTATTACTTTCAAAATGTTACAATTATAAAAATAAGCCAAAAATACCGAATTCTAAAAAAAAAGTATCGTGTTTTTAGGAAGTAATTTTTCTAATGTGAAATATAATCTAACTTGGCTCATTAAATAAATACTATGCCTAAAGTGGCATTCTATATAATAGTCGTTCACTTTGCTCTATTCCTGACCCCTCATTGTCTTTCTCTGGTCGAGTTGTTTTGAGACTTGAGCAGCAAAAGCCCCTACTTTTGTAGGGTGACTAGTTTCTCTGTCTCTGATAGTAGATAGAATGATTGTATTATATAAGGTCCATATTGTCCTTTGGAAATCTAAATAATCCTTTTAAAATAAAGTTTACATAAAGAACTTAACTCTCAAACATATTATTTGTTTCTGGGCTGTTTCCAAATAACTGCCTCTTAGTCATTAATAACAAGTTGAACAAATATGTCAAATACCAGCTGTGTCAGGCACTGGGGGAGTCCCTAGAACAGACAAAAATCTTTTTTTCCTCTCAGGGAGCTTATATTCTTTAAATCCTATTAAATATTCATGGATACCTTCATTTAGAGTTAACTCTTTTCTTTCTTTTTATCCCCCTAGCAATTCATTTCTTAGCTTCTGACGTAGCTATATTAGAAAGTGTCTGTACTATAATGTGAAAGATTTAAAATATGTATATTTACACATGCAAGTTTTGTGATTAAAAGGAATAAAATGAGAAAAGATGCTAGATAAAATGCACAGGGTGCATGTATAAGTTACCACCGAGGCAGCGCAGTGAAATGGAGAGATGACTGGAATGTGAGTCAAAGACAAGTCATCACTTAGTTCCACGAATTGGTGACTCATGAGGCTGTTCCTTTTCTCCCTTAATTCATGGGAACACAGAGACATGCTTGCCATATCAGATTCACACAAGGTGTTTGTAAACACCAGATAAGATCAGGTGTGAGAAAATATTTTAACCTGATCGTACTTAAGGTCTTCTGTTTCATTGCTTAAGCATTAGTAAATGTGAATAAGGTGGATCTGTGGCTTTCAGTATTTCAAAAAATGGTGCGAAAGTATGCATAACTTCTAATTGGTTAGTGTTTGAGCATTGTGTGATCTTGACATTTGCTTCCCACTAAGAGCTACAAAAGTTAGTGTTGCAAGAAATGATGTACTTGACTGGATGAACTGCGCCTGATCGCAAGTTGAGATGCCATTATTTTATTTGGGCAGGAATGATACAGGATAAGAAGTTGGATGATTTCCAGGAAAAGAATTATTTTCTGCTGAAATACATTGGAAGGAAACAGTTCTAAAGTCAAATGGAGGTTTTCCCAAAGTGTATTCTACAGAGCATGGTAAAATGTTAATGATTGATTGCTCTTTGATTAAAGAATTGAAGGGCTTAATAACATTGTTTGATTAACAACATAAAGCTTTTAACTTACTGCAGGACTTTTCAGAGCTTTTAATATATTAATGTGTAGAGTGAAATTTTGAGAGGGAATGCAGAATATGTGGCATTCTCCGGCAGCATTTGAGAATGCCTCTTTCCCCCAACAGGACACCTAACAGCATACGAGGGCATTAGTCCTCAGTGTGTGGTCCCAAGACCAGCAACTGCACCATTACATGGACCCTACCTGAAACCTGAAGCAGATTCTTTGAAGGTGGGCCCTGCAGTCTGTGTTTCAACAAGTCCTCCAGGGGATTCTGATGCATGTAAGAACCACTGTACTGGGTTTCTGGAACATAGTTTGTAAAATACACATCTAATGAATTTAAAGCATGTATGCTTTTAAAAGGAACTGCTGTTCTGAGTAGTGACATTTAGATCTCAAGTTTTCATGCAGGTCTGTGTGTGTGTGAGAGAGAGAGAAATCATAAAAAAAAAAATCTTGCCAAGTAGAATAGGTGTGGTAGAATGAAAAAGGTGTTGAAAGTTTGATTCAGGATTTAGTAAAAGTGGAGTTGGATTAGCTTTAGATTATGTATCTGGCCTTATAAGCCACACCCTGACTACTTCAGATTTATACTCCTGTGAACTGAAGGAGTGCGTATGTGCACATTGTGGATTAGAAAGTAGAATTTCTCAGGATTTAAATTTTCATAAGGAGCTGTGCCTTTATCCTTTTTTCTTATTAAAAGCTTCCTGACCCTCTCAATCTTTTTCAGCAGGTCATAATTTCCTTAGGAAATTGTTTTGGCAATTGTTCATTGGCTGTTGCATAGGTGCTTCGTAGGCACTGTGCTAAATGCTGGACATAGAGAGGTAAATGCTATGCTGATCATCACAGGGCTATTGTGTATGGGAAGGTATTGGCAAGGAAACAGGTAGTGCCTAAGGAGTGAAGTGATCTGGCCAGAAAGTCTAAGATGTTAAGGGAGAAGGAGGGGCACATATTCTAGACCTTGGGCCTCATGGAAGGTTTTTTCAAGGAAATGTTGATGTGATAGATGCAGTTTATTATATTGCACAGTGATTAACTCGAAAAAATAGTGCAGGACTATTCTAACACATTTCTGTATTTTGGAAGGAAAAATTTGGAAAGAAGTATAGTAGTTTAGAAGCATATCTGAGCTGTGGGAAGTTCAGCATGCAGGATAAAATTCAGTGCATCTGTCTTTTGTAGGTGGAATTACAGAAAAAAGACCATAATTATCCTGAATATGAATTTTTTGGGAAATGAGATTTAATAAAATAAATATGTGGTTATGGAGTTATCTAAGCCATTCTGATTCAGTGATGTGTTTAGGCTATCATAAGACAGAACATTTATATTAAATAAGTAACTCCTGCATATGTTTGAGTTACAGTGAATTTCCCTAGAAACAAATAGGAAATATTTATTTGGATGCCTTCAGAAGGGAAAATTCCAAGTTTAGATAAAATAATATTAGAAATACTTATGAAGTAAAACCTTTTTCAAGAGTATTAATGTGTAAACATCATGTTGACTATAAAATTTTACCTATTTATATGTTAACATTTCTGTACATCAGTTTATTTTGTATTTGTGAATATAATTCTGTTTAGATGAATAAGTTATTCCTACCATGTCAAAAAAGGTCTTAGTTTTAAAATTCCAATATCTAAAATACATTTGAGTCACTAGTTTTCATTAATTACTTGTGAGTTATTGGCATCATAGGTAGGATTTGATTCTGTGTAGTCTTTAATTTGAGTTGTTCCCTCCTCCCTCTCTTTTCAAACACTCTTGCAGGCACTGTTATTTGATCTTGGAAAATTTAACTCTAGATAGTGCCATGTCTGAAGTAATAGAGGTGGATGTTAATAATGTTAATAATGTAAATATGTATTACTTAAAAAAAAATTTATCACTAGAGGTAAATGATTATCTACTCCAGACACTTATTATTATTTAAGCCGCCTAGAGACCCTAAGCATTGTTAGAGGAAGGCTCATGTGAACCATGGGGCAGCAGATTTCTTTGCTTGTTCAGGGAGGTCTCATATGTAAGTGCAGTGCGCCTTCTACGCTCTTTAGGACAAATTCTGGCTCTGCACTGCCACTGTGCATGCCATTTAACTTTTCTGTGCATTACAAAGTTCCCTTATCTTTAAAATGTAGTTATAAATAATACCTGCTTCACAGTGCTGTTATGAAGATAAAAAAGGTTAATAGGAAGTACTTAGAATAGTCCCTGGCACATAGTAGATAATCAATAAATATAAGTGATTATCATGTTTCATTTGACCTTCAGTAACCTTCATTCTCAGGATAAAGAAAATACCCTTAACAAGGCCCATAAAACATTCCAATTATCTGACCACAGTGCATTCTCCACACTTTTTTTTTCTGCTGAAACTTCCAAGCTCCTTTTCATCTTTGGGAGATTTTGTATGCGCTTGTTATTCTCTCTTCTGAAATGCTCTCTTCCTTATCTTCCCTTAGCAATTTGGTTGTTTTCTCATGCTTCAGATTTGAGCTCAAAAGGTACATCCTTATTTAACCTTTCCTGAAATTCCCTGTACACCCCCAGACTGGATGCTGACCCATTATTAGTGCGTTCCACATAGAATTGTACTGTTTATGATGACACGGTTGGATTCTTACCTCTCCACTCTGCAGCCTATCATGGACCCAGAACCATTTTTAACTGTGCTAAGAACACAGAATAGATATTTGGTGTGTATGTGCAAGGGAGTGAGTGAATTATGAAGGAATGAATTTTCCTGTATACACAGGTATTATGTATATTTAGGTACTATAAACACAGGACCAAGATAATCCTGATACATGAGATTAGACGTTTTTTGTTCTTGAAACTTGAGAAGGTAAATGCCTTGCTGTATGCAGGTGTGCTTGAGAACTACTTACATGAGTGTGGTGTTTGGTTTTGTTGATGAAATGAACAAAAATCTTTTGATATTTACAAATTGTGAAAAACAGAAGTATTATTGTGCTTGAACTATGCTAACCTCAGTTGGAACTGTGCCAGTCATTTTCCATGATACCTGGCGATTTAAATATTCCCAGCCCACTCAGCTTTCCCAGGCTCCTGTGGAGCTGAAGAAGGCAGTTGTGTCTCCGGCTGTGTGTCCACAGGGACCACCTTGAGTTGAGGCAGTTGCCCACAGGAAGTCACTGAGAATCGGACAAGTTGGACACCAAGGCTCCTGCATGAACGTCACAGATACCGGTTTGTTCAGGCAACAGATCAGTTCCCCTGGGGTTGTGTTCATGATCTGCTTAGCCACCTTTTCTCCTATCCTCTTCCCCCCTTATCACTTGTACTATCTTCCCTACTTGGTAAGTTTCTCCTTTCTTTTCCCTGCTTCTTCCAACTTTGCATACTTGAAAACTTTTCCTTTTCCTCCTTTTTGGTTTGAAAAGCCACGGGAAGCTTCTTCTTTCCCCTTTGAAGTTCTTTAAGATTTTTGTGTGAATCTCTGAAGCCTTCTACAGCTTTGGCATAGGCAGTGAAAAACTGATATAAATCTGCTCAAAGACCCATGGTGATGTACATTTGAAGCCAACATAAGATTGTACATTAACAACAACTTAATTAAAAAAAAGTTCTCACCACACGAAAAAGAATAACTATGAGGTGGTAGATATGTTAACACCTTATCATGGTAACCATTTCATGAGATTATGTATATATCAAACCATGCTGTACACCTTACAACTTACACAACTTAAACTTACACCAAGTTATATGTCATACACCATCTTATATGTCAATTATATCTCAATAAAGCTGGAGAGAAAAAAGACGTTAAACTCCTGTTTCACTTAGAGATTAAGGTTTGGTGTAGGAAATGAAATTCTATAATTGAGAATCTTAGGAGCCAGTACCACTAAAATGGTTCACCAGAATGGGAATGTTTTATACTTCCTGATTGTCCAGCACAGAAAGTTCAGCATCACCAACATCCAGTAGTTTGTAGCTCTTCTGTATGTTACTCTGAAAAGGAAATGGCAGTACCTACTTTATATAGTTTAATGATAAAAGGGACTCATTTTTTCCCCACTGAACCCAACAGTTTCTAAGAATAAGGCTGTCATAAGTCTCAGAAGAATCTGAACACTGTGTCATTTGTTCTTTTTTTTTTTTCTTTAAAAATATCCATTGAAGATAGGGAATAGTCTCTTCTCTGTGAGTTGTTACCCATTTGATAACAATTTGCTTTTGTTGTTTTGGAAGACAGGTAGATTTTATGGTTGTCTGAGTGATCTTTGGTTATGAAGACAGTTATAAAGATTTTCCTATAAGATGTTTTAATTTTCCATAGAACAGCAGGGGTTATCTTCACAGCTGTTTTTAAAATGTAAGACATGATTTGCTGACATTTTTTTTGGTGGCAGTGTACACACAAGCTCTTTCACCAGAAAGTCATTCCCTAAGCTTGCTAACTCTGCCTGAAATGATCTGCTTAGAGAAATGCCCTTTAAAAATGGAATAATCTTCTGGTGAGGTTAACAAGTAAACCTTTCACAAGGCAAAACATCTTATATTGTCATAGCAATAATCTCTTGGATGTTAATCAGATACGGCCAGAAAAATGTAACAATATGCTTTAGATGCCAGTTTATATTGAAGATACTTATTAATTATAAGTTTTGTAAATCTTTACTATTTAAAGGTCCCATTTCCTAGCACCATGCTAATTTTTTTTAAAAAGTGAGATTGCCAGCCACTTAAAAGCCATCACTTTTCTACTGATGGTAGTTAATGAGGTAATGATGAAAATAACTGTAAACGAAGTCATTTTCAGTAATGTTTCTTGGTATACATTCTAATCTCACTTTATGGTAACTCTTCCCCAGTGAGCCACTTAAAAAAGATGACTGCTGGAAAAACTGAAGAATGTTATTGTGATAATCTCAGCTACATGCAGCCCCTTGGCATGGATATGTGCTTTGTTAAGGGCTTGGTGCAGCAGTAAAAAGTGCTTGGAACTTGGTTTTTAAAAAATAAATGATTTGATTTATTGAGTGAATGGGTTTTTTAGAAATATGGTACAAAACTTAAAATTATAAAAGTAAGCTTCCTCTTAATTCCTGTCTCCCATCTGCTCAGAAATCCCTCCTCGGAGACAATTACTATGGCCATGTTCTTATTATTCATCGAGAGATAGGGTATGTGTATATATGTATATGTATATATACACACACACACATATACATGATTAATTATATATTAGTATATGCATATTATATATTAACATATATATACGATACACAAAGTATATGTAGCATATATACTATATATATATGTCTTGCTTTTAAATACAAATTGGAATAGCTGTATATACTCTTCTGTACCTTGCTCTCAGTTAGCAATGGATGTTGTCAGTCATTCCACATCAGTACGTATAAAGTTGCATCACTCCTGTAACTGCTGCACACAGTCCTTTTAAAGGCATTGTATAGTATAATGTATTTGGTTTTTACAGGAATTTGTTACTTACATCCATGTGTGCACAGAACTGCAGGAACATGTCCTAGAGCAGGGAGAGGTGTCCCCACAAGGCATGTGCCCGTTTCCATGCCCCCACAATGTGCGAGGTGCTTGTTTCCCTCTATGCCACCATATATTATCAAACTCTTAAACTTTTGAAAAGCTGGTGAAGAAAATAATACCATCTCTTCAATGTTGTACTTCCCATTTCTCTTATGAGAGATGTTCAGCATTTTTTTCATATGGTTCAACATCACTGATGCTCAAATTCTTGTAAAATCTTTGTTCGTGTTGCTTGTTTTTCATGAATTGTTGGTCCTGTTTTTATTGTTTTAGAGGCTTATGATATGTAAGGGGAAAAAATTGCCCTTTGAGATAATCTAAATATATTTATTCAATTTGGGTTTTGACTTGGCTTGTGAATTTTTTTGACCCAGAAGCAAATGTTGCATTTTTTGGCCATTTACTCAGTGCCAAACACTCTTTTAAACCCTTTGTCTTCATAAGCTTCTTCAATCCTTGAAAAGTAAAAATAAAGCCATGAGGAGTTAAATAATTTGCTCAAAGTCTCACAGCTAAATTGAACTCAGGATATCTGACTTTCCAGTGCTCACCCTCTACCTACTCTATAGCTGCCTATGTCCATTTTTTTAAGACAACAATGCAATGTTTCTGATAATTAAAAAAATTCTATTTCATAGGAGTTTTTCTTCCTGATATTGACAACTAATAATTAACAGATATGCATTTCAATCATAATTTATTTTTCAAATAGAAATATAGGTATTGGTTTACTACTCACTTCAAAGTAAAATTGACAATTATTTGTTCTTGTGGTTAGAAAAACATTTTTATGCTCAGATTTATATATTTGATTGCAAGGAATATTAGGCATGAAAGAAACTATTTGGAAAATGATGTTTATAAATAGCACATTTTGATTTGTCTTTTTCTGAAAATAAGAGTGCTTACCTTGATTGGATTTTAGGTGAGATATATTCTTGGCATCATAGGACACTGAGGCAGGGTGCAACATATAGACATGAGGTATGTTTTACAGAAGGGTGGGCAAAAGGGCATGGGCTATATAAAAATTATAGATCTATCTTGTTCTTTCATGGATAAACCTAATATTGAGCAAGACTTTTTTGTGAATTGTTTGTTGTTTTCTGCTTTAAATGTAAGCAACTTGTTTTAAAAATACACTTACTTTTTGCATGCTTGCCATTCTTAAAAATTTGCTGCCTTGAAAACAGTATAGTTTGAGGGCTTACAAGTTTTATGGGTTTACAGTAAAAATCAGTGAGCTATATGGTGGGTCACAGAGGAGAAAGATAGTTCCACCAGGAAGGAAAGGAAGGCAGAAGGGAAAGGCTTTGTGGGTGAGCTGGCACTTGTGTGAAATCTTGAAAGAAGAGTAGGAAGCAGTAGTACACCAACAGGGAGCTACACCCATGGGAGATGCACTGCCCGAGGTTAAACTGTGACAAAGGGATGAGAAAACACGAGAGCTAAAACTGGTTGTCTGTGGGGCACTGCTGTGCACTAGAAACATAATGTGAGCCACATATATAATTTAAAATTTTTAGTGGAACATTACAAAAGGTACAACACAGGTGAGGTTACTTTTAATTATTTCATGCAAGCAGAAAAATTGGATGGGAGTTGGGGTAGGTGGCATGATGTATGGATTTTTTATTTTTAATTTGTGAAGAGGAGACTTGGAAGTGCTTCAAGTTGTAAGGAACGATTTAGAAGAATGAAATTATTCAAAATATAGGAGACCAACTGGGGAAGTATAGATAGATTGGTCTTAATTGGCAGAAAGAAGAACTTTTCCTCTGAAACTAGAAGGAAGAGGACAGGTAGATTTACATCTTGTTGAAGGTTTTAGAAGTCTAGAGAAACTTAAAAATGCATTTTTAAGTATAGCTTTTCAGGAAGAAAAATGACACATAAAAATCTAGATTGCTCATAAATGGAATATTTCTTCAGGTTTCCCTATTTACAATAGCATCAATTCTTCACATGGAAGAAATGGCCTAGGACTCTGAGGGCCATAGAATACATGGCAAGAAGTGTCATGAAAGAAGCCACTGCAGCTTTATTCAGATTGATGGTTGGGTGCATCAGGACAGACGATGGCACAGACAGTGTCTTGGAAGTTTTAAGCCGATTCATAAAGGAAGGGATGGGCACAGATTGATAGGAATTCTTGGTGTCAAGCAGAAAGGAGTAGGGAGGGAGAAGAGGAACAATAGTATAGAGGAAGAGAAAAAGGCATTGATGTGAGTAGCAGAAAAGATTCAAGGATAATAAAATCTCTGCTCTCTGGCTTTAAGTCAATGTTTTTTCAATTTTTCAACAGAACTATCTGTTACATGTTACAGAAAGTGCATCTCAGACTCTTTTTTTTTTTTTTTGAGAGGGCATCTCTCATATTTATTGATCAAATGGTTGTTAACAACAATAAAATTCAGTATAGGGGGGTCAATGCTCAATGTACAATCATTAATCCATCTCAAGCCTAATTCTCGTCAGTCTCCAATCTTCTGAAGCATAACGAACAAGTTCTTACATGGTGAACGAATTCTTACATAGTGAATAAATTCTTACATGGTGAACAGTACAAGGGCATTCATCACAGAAACTTTCGGTTTTGATCATGCAATATGACCTATAAACAATCAGGTCAAATATGAATATTCGTTTGATTTTTGTACTTGATTTATATGTTGATCCCTCATTTCTCCTATTATTATTATTATTTTTATTTTTAATAAAATGCTGAAGTGGTAGGTAGATGCAAGATAAAGGTAGAAAACATAGTTTAGTGCTGTAAGAAGGCAAATGTAGATGATCAGATGATCAGGTGTGTGCCTATGGACTAAGTATTAATCCAGGCTAGACAAGGGCAGCAAGACATCCACGGATGCAGAAGATTTCCCTCAAAGCAGAGGGGGTGAGGTTCCATCTCAGACTCTTTTAAACAATGAAAAAATGTACTGGCTCACAAAATTAAAAAGGCCAATCATATTGGGCCTCAGGTAAGGCTTGATCCAGTGGCTCAGCATGTCGCTGGGATTCAGCTGTTTTCTGAGATACTTTGGACTCTGCCCTGCTCAACATGTTTGTGCCATCTGCAGGCAGGCTAGCCTCATTGTCTCATATCTTCATGCCCTATTGTCCAGAGTACCAGCCAGGTTGTTAGGGTGCTCAGACTCACTGCTCAGGCTACAGCTAGATCACAAACTCCCTCTCTGAGGCTGGGAATGGAGTTGGGGTTCCTGTGATTACATGCATTCTCAATGAAAACAAGGGCTTATAAAACAGGAAAACAGACTGATGATACACTGAAGAGTTCCCATAACACGAAGGCAAAGGGAGAGTGGACACCCCTCCAAGATCCTTGAACAAGCAGCCTGAAGCACAGACTTTTAATGTCTCCTGTTTTATATTAAACAATTATAATTTTATATTCCATAATACACGTAGTGTAAATCAAAAATTCTTTTAAAATTTCTAAGGAAAATTAATGATCCAAAGCTTTTGCTTAATCTGTGACTTCAGATACCTTTTGGTGTCAAAAGGTATTTGTAAACAAGTAGTGCATAATCCTAACCTAATGGACTCTTTAATACAAACACATGTTTAATGTATGAAGTAAAGAGAACACTGAGATATTTATTAAATACTATATCCTAGAGATATTGTAAGGAATAACTTTTTAAAGATATTGTCCATTTTTAGGAAAAAAATTTCCCAATTCACTTTTATTTACAACTACCTATCACTGCTGGACTTAACCCCCTTTAAGACATCAATAACCATGGTGAAAATATCTGAGGATACCTTTTTTAAAAACATGCTTTGTACTCTAGGTCATTAAACTTATTATATGAATGTGTTGAGTAGTTGTAATTGTGCTGCAGGACATTTTCAAATCCAGAGCTGGACTCTTAACCCCAGGTTTCTTCTGAGATAATTACACAATGAAAAATAACTAAGAAAAAAAATCTGTTTACTTTCATTAATAAAAATGCCTCAGTACTGTTTAGGACCTTTTAAGTTTAATGATTTTCATTTTACATGTACACACACAAAAAGCATACACATTACTTGTCTGGTTTTAGGAACTAGTTTTCCATTTACTTTGATACCTAGATCTTGTTTGAGACTTGGACAGTAAAGAAAAACTCTTTAATTATTTTCAAGCAAGAATAGGACTTACTATGTTCCAGCTATTGTAGTAATGTTTAAAATATAGTTGCTTTTAATACTTAGAGCAACCCTGAAAAAGGCAAGTTCTAGCATGATTAAATAATTTGCCCAAAGTAATTCACACAAGTACTAAATACTTGAGCTGGAGAAGCCAGGCCGCTGGACTGTGGGAATGTGGGACGGTGGGACTGTGGTCCTTAACTACACACTGTGTTGATTCTTAGTTTTTCCATTAGTGAAAAGGAAACCTCTGCCAGTTAAATGTGTGGAAGCTTATTATGAAAATGATTTGTGGGGATACTGTTCCTAGTCGTCTCTAGTTTGAAAGTGAGCTGCCAACCCTGTGTTTGAGCTCCCGCGTCTGAGCGGGCTGTTTCCCAGAAGCTCACATCTGTGCCTTTTGAAGTCATGCTTCACTGGGGCTTTGATGTGTTTCTTCTGTCCAGGTTCCTTACAGGTGTCTAACTTCAAATAAATGGTTATGGTGCCATTCTTCACTGATCACATAATAGAATTTGGGTTCTTTTATCCTTGTTATGTGGGTTTTACCCTACTGGATTTTTAGAGAAGCTTATTTTAACTAATCAGAATATTGAGTTTTAAGATTTATCTTTTGGTTGTTATCTTATATGTGTATCCATTAAATGACAAATCAGATGTGTTTGAAGATCCTTTTTGAAACTGTTCTGCAAAAGAAGAGTGGTGAATGACATTTTTTATTTTTGTTTTGGTAAGCAATGACTGGGTGAAAAACCTTAAGAATCATTTTTTTCTCTGAGCCTCATTGAGATGCAGCTCACCTTCAACTCCTTTATTTTGGAAATTCACCTCATGTTTCTGTCAGTTCCATTATGTTCCTCCGGTTTGGTTGGAAGAGTGAAGGATGAGCTGAGGCTATAACCCTAAACCAGAAACTTTGAAGAAATGGTAAGTGTAAACTTATCTTTCTTTCTAGAATCATCAATGTGATTTGGATAATCATGAATTACTTGAACTATTTACATGATTATTTGAGTGATTTCACATTGGGTTGTTTACTCGGATTCATTTTCCATCATGGCTTGCTTTTTCTAGCCTCCTTGCCCCCATGCCACCCCATCCTCCTCTCTCTCTATATATATAGTCACAGAAGATAAAGTGATTTTAAGATAAGTAGATTTTTGGGGAGGATTCAAAGTGGCTCAAAGGAAAATATGAACATACCGGCTTTAGGATTAGAGCCAGTTGCCTGTTGACCTTTGTTGAGACACCCTTTGAGGAGATGACTTGTCTGTAGTCACCTTTTCTGTTTAAGATGACGGCACCTGGGAGGAAGCGTGGGAGGCCCAGGGCAGCCCTCCGCGTGGCCCCACCTCCAGGCCAGAGGAACTTGCTGTGTAGGGCAGCTTGCTGCAGAAGACTGTGCGGATGGGATGCTGACCCGTCCTCTCTCTGAGGTCTTCTCCATCTGTCTCTCTGGATTCCACGCACACTCCCAGACATAGGCAGTCTAATTTGCTACAGGTTTCTGCTCTGGGGAAGAAAGACATGCTGAAACAAGAAAAGAGTATTGTCTCTGGATTCCAAATCAATTTCATATTGAGCACTGGGTAATTCTCACTCATGTTTTTCACTGATCAGAAGTGCAAATTGATAAGATTAATGAATGTGGCTGAGAGGAGAATAGTGGGCAGAACTTAAAAGGCATATATTCCCACCTGTACCTTTCTTCAGGGAAAATCCAGAGAGGAAGGAGGAAGAAGAATTAGATTAGCAATTGTGCTGGTTCTGATTTAGCTTCTTGCAAGACTTCTCTGCTCTCACCAATAAGAGGAGAGCAAAGTAGGAGGTTGACACTAAAGGATGAGAGAAAGAAAATCACAAAGTGTCAAGAATTAGAATTGTATAAAATACTTTAGGCAAGACCTACATGCTAATGAAACGTGTATTTTTATCTCCAGTCAGGCTGCTCCCTCAACTCCAGCCTCACATATCCACTTTTCCATGTCATTTGATGATGTATTTCTTAGAGGTTTTAACTACATAACTTAAAGAGCAAATGATTGGGTTCAAAGTTATATGAAGAATATATTTTTTCTAGGCTAATTTTATTTATTTTAATGATTTCAATTCAGGGTCACAAAGTTGTTGAATTATAAGGCAGATTAAAATAAACTGTTAGGTTAGAAAAGGTGAGACAACCAGGAAATTCTTAGTTTAAGAAAGACCATTTTCAAAACTTAGGGAGACTATTCTTTGTTTCAGTCAGAACCTAAAGTTTCTGCCTTGTGTTTATATCCTCTATTTAAACCTTACAAAACCAATTTTTAATTAAAATTCTGTCTAGGTTTAAGCAAAAATATTTGGAACTAGTCCTCTTGCATTTAATCCTCTAAGAAGAAATACTAAGTGAAGGAATTATTTTGACTTATCAGAGGATCAACATGTAGGAAAGAAATTTCAAAGAATAATTTTTCCCTAGAAATCTGTATTTAATCTTTGTCACCTTATCAAATATATTAAAAAGCATTTTGAAAATTGCAGTGGAAGTAAGCATAAAGATATCCAGTTCAACTTAATTGAAGTATTGGTAAATAGATGCAGTTCTAGCCTATTTGATATAATCTTAGGATTTAGTTAGGAATTTGAAGAAAGATAAAACTAAATTTTAGGTAAGGTCTTTCATTGAGCTTATGAAAGTCATTTTAGGGGAAGAATTAAAATCCTTTAAACTGTTATATGTAACAATTCTTTATAATTAGTCCCCAAAGTTTCCAAAGAGGACATTTTTTCAGTAACAGAAATATGAAAAAAATAATTTTAAAGAATTAATCACTGCAGTGATTTTCATCTGTTAGCAGTGAGGCACATTTCACTGTATACTGGGGAAAGATGGTCCTAGGAGGGCAGGGAGCAATGCAGATGCCCCAGGCAGCGGTGTTGGCTTGAAGACCAGTAAGGAAGCCAGCATGCCTGGAGCAGAGTGGTTCAAGGGGAGAGCACTAAGAGGGCGTTCAGAAAGGTAACAGGTTGTGTTTGGGCTTGTAGGCAGTTGTAAGGACTTCAGCTTGTATTTTTAGTGATATGGAAAGTCACTGTGATGGTGGAATGTTTAATCAAATGAGTAACATGAGTTGTCATTGGCTTTAAAAAGATTATTCTGGCTGCTGCAATGGAGACTAATGTTAGGACAAAAACATGGCAATAGTGAGGCCTGCTGGAGTCTTCTGCGGCAGTCCCAGCTGAGCCAGGATAGCAGGGGTGGAGCTGATGAGAAAAAGTGAAATTCAGAATGTATTTTTAAAGAAAGAACTGAAAGGATTTGAATTGGTTGTGGGAGACAAATAGTAGGGAAGCATCAAGAGCAAGTATAAGGATTTTTCCAGATCAGAGGATAAAATTCCACTTGTGGGGCTAAGGAAGACTGAAAGCTGAAGGTATGGGTGAAATCAGGAGTTCAGCTGGGCATGTTGAGATGTCAGTTGAAGGGGATATGAGAGGCTGGAGTTAAGTGAGGAGCCTGACTGGAGGTAAAAATAGAAGTTTCATTAGCGTGTAGGTTTCACCTAAAGCCGCTAGACTAGATGAGACCACTTAGAGAGTGAGTGTAGTAGAAAGTTGAAGACTGATCCCAGAGCACTCTGACCTCTGAAAGTTGGGAGTGAGGAGGAATCAGCAAAGAAGGATGAGGAGGAGTGTGGTAGGAGGGCAATCAGGAGGCCCTGTGTATCCAGGCAGCCATGTGATGGAAATATTTCAAGGAGAGGGAATTAATTGATAACCTTAGTTAAATCATGCTCAGCAACATGGAAGGCCAGCTGCTGACCTTGACAAAAGCTGGCTTGAATGTTGAGGGAAGCCCGACTGGGCTCAAGAGAGGGCAGGAGGGGAGGACGGCGTTGGAGGCAGCAAGAATAGACAGTTCTCTTGAGAAAAACAAGGAGCTGATAAATGAGTAGCTGGAGTAGGAAATGAGGCCAAGAGAAGGTTATTTTGTTTTGTTTTAATGTAAGGAAATCCAGCCTGGGAATGATCTGGTCAGGACGTACAAGAAGGGGACAGGGAACTGCTATATTGCTGTGCCTGAGCTACTCAGACAAGATGGGCTCTAGTGCACAAGGGGATGGTGGGGTAGGGGGAGAGGTGGTCTTGGATGTGCACACAGACTGTTTATTCAGTTAGAAGGAAAGGCGGAGTACATGGGCACTGATTCAGGTTGGTGATTAGGTGTGGGAGGGCATGACAGAGTAAGGCTTTAAAGGTGTTCATTTTTTACATTGATTTTTGTTCTGTTTTTTTAGTTTCTGCGGGCTGTCTTAGATTGAAGGGTGTGGGAAACAAGAAGTAAGGCAGGACGGGGGTGAGAAAGCAGTTCTAGAAACAAAGTGGCAGTCTCGTGGTCAGTGTGTCTTCAGAACCACCGGTGCCTGTCTTAAGATATACAGATTGTCTCTCTCTCCATTTGTTCCAATCCTTCAGACAAAACTGATAGCGCAGAGAGGATTGTCCCCTGACTGGTGTCTTTTCCTTCCAGTTCTTATTGATGCCATTCCTTCAGTCTTCCATAGCTCCATGAGCTCAAGGGTGCTCGTGGGCAGACAACTCCGAGTGAAGAGTTGAGACAATGGAGAGAGATCTCAGCATCATCTTTCCTGCCTTTATTTAAAAAAATTCTTTCCTTCATGCTTCAGAGCAGTTGTTCTCCCTTTTTTGTTCCATGGGTCCCTTTGGCAGACTAGGGAAGCCTATGGACCACCTCCTCAGGGTCATTTATAAATGGAAAAATTCAGAGTGTTATAAAGGAAACTAATGGGATAATTTTCAAAATATAAAAAACACTTAAGATATAATGTGTGACTCATTGCTGTGCATGAAACAACAAACGCTAGTGGCAGGTCATGTGACTACCTTAATGTCAGAGTTAGTAATGTAAATAATATTCTGAGATATGTGTAAAGTTGAGATATGACATGGAAATGTTTGTGATTTGCCCTGGTGACAAGGTCACAGGTATAGGCAACAGCATTGTTACCTACTATCATAATTAAAGAAAATCCTAAAATTCTGTTAAAAATTCATACAAACAGATGAAATCTTTTCTCCATCCAAATTATCTCCTGCTTTTTGTGCATGAATGCTGTACAGGTGGGTCTGTGGTCTTCGCATCTGTGGTTAATCACTCCTGCCTCAGAGGAAATAGTGCATCTCTCCTGTCCAAGGCTGACCTGCCTACCCGTGGTTCAGCCTCCTACTCCATTTTCTTTGAGACCTACTCCAAACAAATAACCCAGATTTCTTTTATGCCTTTACTGTCCTTTTCTGTCCATGGGTTTTTCCTTCTTTTTTGGAATATACTTGCGTTTCTTCAACCTTCCATTCCCGATGAAGGTGATAAGTAAATAACCTTAATTGCCTGAGTATAGCCAACCCAGTGATTGGCATATGCTTTTTTTTTGTGTGTGTCATTAATATAGAATTACATGAGCAACATTGTGGTTAAAAGATGCCCCCCATTATCAAGTCACCACCACATACCCATTACAGTCACTGTCTATCAGCATAGAAAGATGCAATAGAGTCACTTGTCTTCTCTGTGCTATACTGTCTTCCCTGTGCCCCCTGCTACATTAT
The DNA here is from genome assembly GCF_040802235.1 of Manis javanica. Classification (NCBI taxonomy): domain Eukaryota; kingdom Metazoa; phylum Chordata; class Mammalia; order Pholidota; family Manidae; genus Manis; species Manis javanica. The sequence goes on along the minus strand of NC_133160.1, from coordinate 95,212,111 downwards.
GTGTGCTAATTGTAATGCCCCATATTCCCCTTCTCCCTCCCTTCCCACCTACCCTCCCCAGTCCCTTTCCTTATGGCAACTGCTGGTCCATTCTTGGGTTCTGTGCGTCTGCTGCTGTTTTGTTCCTTCAGTTTTTGCTTTGTTCTTATGCTCCACAGATGAGTGAAATCATTTGATACTTGTCTTTCTCTGCCTGGCTTATTTCACCGAGCATAATACCCTCTAGCTCCATCCATGTTGTTGCAAATGGTAGGATTTATTTTCTTCTTATGGCTGAATAATATTCCATTGTGTATATGTACCACATCTTCTTTATCCATTCATCTAATGATGGACACTTAGGTTGCTTCCATTTCTTGGCTGTTGTAATTAGTGCTGCAATAAACATAGGGGTGCATATGTCTGTTTGAAACTGGGCTGCTGCATTCTTAGGGTAAATTCCTAGAAGTGGAATTCCTGGGTCAAATGGTATTTCTATTTTTAGTTTTTTGAGGAACCTCCATACTGCTTTCCACAACCATTGAACTAATTTACATTCCCACTAGCAGTGCAGGAGGGTTCCCCTTTCTCCACATCCTCACCAACATTTGTTGTTGTTTGTCTTTGGATGGTGGCCATCCTAACTGGTGTGAGGTGATATCTCATTGTGGTTTTAATTTGCATTTCCCTGATAGTTAACGATGTGGAGCATCTTTTCATGTGCCTGTTGGCCATCTGAATTTCGTCTTTGGAGAAGTGCCTGTTCAGATCCTCTGCCCATTTTTTAATTGGATTATTTGCTTTTTGTTTATTGAGGTGTGTAAACTTTTAATATAATTTGGATGTCAACCCCTTATTGGATATGTCATTTATGAATATATCCTTCCATACTGTAGGATGCCTTTTTGTTCTACTGATGGTGTCCTTTGCTGTACAGAAGCTTTTTAGTTTAATATAATATAGTCCCACCTGTTCATTTTTGCTTTTGTTTCCCTTGCCCATAGAGATATATTCATGAAGAAGTTGCTCATATTTATATTCAAGAGAGTTTTGACTATGTTTTCTTTTAAGAGTTTTATGGTTTCATGATATACATTCATGTCTCTGATCCATTTCAAGTTTACTTTTGTGTATGGAGTTAGACAGTAATCCAGTTTCATTCTCTTACATGTAGCTAACCAGTTGTTGAAGAGGCTGTCATTTCCCCATTGTATATCCATGGCTCCTTTATTGTATATTAATTGACCATATATGCTTGGGTTAATATCTGGACTCTGTAGTCTGTTCCATTGGTCTATGGGTCTGTTCTTTTGCCAGTACCAAATTGTCTTGATTATTGTGGCTTTGTAGTAGAGCTTGAAGTTGGGAAGCAAGATTTCCTCTGCTTTATTCTTCCTTCTCAGGATTGCTTTGGGTATTCGGGGCCTTTTGTGGTTCCATATGAATTTAGAACAATTTTCTATAGTTCATTGAAGAAAGCTGTTGGTATTTTGATAGGGATTGCATTGAATCTGTAGATTGCTTTGGGCAGGATGGCCATTTTGACAATTTAATTCTTCCTAGCCAAGAGCATGGGATGAATTTCTATTTATTAGTGTCCTCTTTAATTTCTCTTAAGTGTGTTTTATCGTTTTCATGGTATAGGTCTTTCACTTCCTTGGTTAGGTTTATTCCTATATATTTTATTCTTTTTGATGCAGTTGTGAATGGAATTGTTTCCCTGATTTCTCTTTCTGCTAGTTTGTCATTGGTGTATAGGAATGCAACCGATTTCTGTCTATTAATTTTGTATCCTGCAACTTTACTGAATTTGGATATTAGTTCTAGTAGTTTTCGAGTGGATTCTCTAGGGTTTTTTATATACAAAATCATGTCATCAGCAAATAGTGACAGTTTGACTTCTTCCTTACCAATCTGGGTGCCTTTTTTCTTTGTGTTTTCTGACTGCCGTGGCTGGGACCTCTGGTGCTGTGTTGAATAAAAGTGGGGAGAGTGGGCATCCTTGTCTTCTTCCTGATCTTAGAGGAAAATTTCAGCTTCTTGCTGTTAAGTATGATGTTGGCTGTGGTTTTGTCATATATGGCCTTTATTATGTTGAGATACTTGCCCTCTGTATTCATTTTATTGAGAGTTTTTATCATGAATGGATATTGAATTTTGTTGAATGCTCTTTCAGCATCTATGGAGATGCTCATGTGGTTTTTGTCCTTCTTTTTGTTGATATGGTGAATGATGTTGACGAATTTTCGAATGTTGTACCATCCTTGCATCCCTGGGATGACTCCCACTTGATCATGGTGTATAATCTTCTTGGTGTATTGTTGAATTCAGTTTACTAATATTTTGTTGAGTATTTTTGCATCTATGTTCATCAGGGATATTGGTCTGTAATTTTCTTTTTTTGTGGTGTCATTGCCTGGTTTTGGTATTAGAGTGATGCTGGCCTCATAGAATGAGTTTGGAAGTACTGCCTCCTCTTCTAATTTTTGGAAAACTTTACGGAGAATGGGTTTTGTCTTCTCTAAAAAATCTGATAAAATTCAGCAGTGCATCCATCTCATCCAGGGGTTTTGTTGGTTAGTTTCTTGATTACCAATTCAGTTTCATTGCTGGTAATTAGTCTGTTTAGATTTTCTGTTTCGTCCTTGGTCAGTCTTGGAAGGTTGTATTTTTCTAGAAAGTTGTCAATTTCTTCTAGTTTATCCAGTTTGTTAGCATATAGTTTTTCATTGTATTCTCTAATAATTGTTGTCCATAGTGATTTTTCCTTTCTCATTTCTGATACTCTTTTTTTCTTATGAAGTCTGTCTAGGGATTTATCTATTTTGTTTATTTTCTCAAAGAACCAGCTCTTGGTTTCATTAATTTTTTTTATTGTTTAATTCTCAATTTTATTTATTTATTCTCTGATCTTTATTATATCTCTCCTTCTACTGACTTTGGGCCTCATTTATTCTTCTTTTTCCAGTTTCAATAATTGTGAATTTGGAGTATTCATTTGGGATTGTTCTTCCTTCTTTAAATAGGCCTGGATTGCTATATATTTTCCTCTTAGAACTGCCTTCACTGCATCCCACTGAAGTTGGGGCTTTGTGTTGTTGTTTTCATATGTCTCCATATATTACTTGATCTCTGTTTTAATTTGGTCTTTGATATATTGATTATTTAGGCGCATGGTGTTAAGCCTCCATGTGTTTGTGAGCCTTTTTATGTTCTTTGTACAGTTTATTTCTAGTTTTATACCTTAGTGATATGAGAAGTTGGTTGGTACAATTTAAATCTCTTTGAATTTATTGAGGCTCTTTTTGTGGCCTAGCATGTGGTCTATTCTAGAAGATGTTCCATGTGCACTTGAGAAGAATGGGTATCCCACTGCTTTTGGGTGGAATGTTCTATAGATGTCTGTTAGGTCCATCTGTTCTGGTGTGTTGTTCAGTGCCTCTGTGTCCTTACTTATTTTCTGTCTGATGGATCTGTCCTTCAGAGTGAGTGGTGTGTTGAAGTCTCCTAAAATGAATGCATTGCATTCTATTTCCCCCTTTAATTCTGTTAGTATTTGTTTCACATATGTAGGTGCTCCTGTGTTGGGTGCATATATATTTATAATGGTTATATCCTCTTGTTGGACTGATCCCTTTATCATTATGTAATGTCCTTCTTTATCTCTTGTTACTTTCTTTATTTTGAAGTTTGTTTTGTCTGATACAGGTACTGCAGCACATGCTTTTTTCTCCCTATTGTTTGCATAAAATATCTTTTTTCATCCCTTCACTTTCAGTCTGTGTATGTCTTTGGGTTTGAAGTGAATCTCTTGTAGGCAGCATATAGATGGGTCTTACTTTTTTATTCATTCTGTAACTCTATGTCTCTTGAATGGTGCATTCAATCCATTTACATTTAGGGTGATTATCAATAGATACGTACTTATTTCCATTGCAGAGTTTGGATTTGTGGTTACCAAAGGTTCAAGGGTAGCTTCTTTACTATCTAACCTTCTAACTTAACTCACTTATTATGCTATTATAAACACAGTCTGATGATTCTTTATTTTTCTCCCTTCTTTTTTTTACTCCTCCACTCTTTTGTATGTTAGGTGTTTTATTCTGTACTTTTTATGTTTCCCCTGACTGACTTTGTGGATAGCTCATTTTATTTTTCTTAGTATTTAGTTGGTCTTCTTCCTTTGCTGTGGTTTTATTTTTTCTGGTGTACAGCTATTTAGTCTTAGGCATACTTCATTCTAGAGCTGTCCCTTTAAAATACACTGTAGAGATGGTTTGTGGGAGGTAAATAGCCTCAACCCTTCCTTATCTGGGAGTTGTTTAATCCCTTCTTCAAATTTAAATGATAATGTTGCTGGATAGAGTATTCTTGGTTCAAGGCACTTCTGTTTCATTGCATTGAATATATCATCCCATTCCCTTCTCGCCTGTAAGGTTTCTGTTGAGAAGTCTGATGATAGCCTGATGGGTTTCCTTTGTAGATATCTTTTTTCTCTCTGTCACTGCTTTTAATACTCTGTCCTTGTCTTTGATCTTTGCCATTTTAATTATTGCATATACTTTTTAAATATTTACTGCTTATAGAAGATGCTCACTGTTTATTACATAAATAGACACTTCTATTTCCAATGGAAATTCACTGACTATTGTCTAAATTAGTAAATGTTATAACTGTCTTTCAGCTGGTGAATGGATGATCCTTGTAGGACTAATAAGCATCATGCAAGCCCCGTTGTTAAAGCCAGTGAGGAAAGTGCATCATTCAGTCAGTACATGATGGTGTTTAGCATCCTCACAGAAGGATATGATAGATTTCCAAATTTAGGTAATTTTGATAAGAAAAGTTGAGATTGACTCTTGTTCAAATCAGTTCTTTGGTTTTCATGAGAGTCCGATAAAGATGATACAGTGACTTAGTACTTGCTGGACTTTAATTAAAAAATATGGTTCACCTCAATTTCTGTAAGTTGCATGTTGGAAAATATAGTTTTGATTTGAATTTGCAGTAGATTACTGTAGACATGAAGTATTTTAGATTAAAGGAGTAGAATTCAGTGACAATAGAATTTAGTTTTAAGGAAGTATCTCATTAGATTTAGAACATAGATTTTCTGCCATCATTTTATGATTTAATTAAATTTCCTCATAATCTAGTAATTCATCTTTGAATACATACTTCTAATTTATATAGCTATTAATTATATTTTGTAATATTTGCTATTGTCTATTGAATGGTTAATTTGAATATTTATATGTAAATATTTATGTAAACAATTGAGATTATGTAAAGCTGTTAGGCTAGTGTTTGGCATATAATAAACACTATACAATAAAGTAAGAAAGCACAAATATACATATACACAAACATTTATTCTCTTCATTTAGATTATAAACATGGGTGTAAACGGTGAACATGGGACCTTGTTTGTCTTGTACATCCCCTCTTCCCTTGTGTCTGGCACAGTGTCTTGTTCATCGTAGGTTATCAGTAAATACTTGTGGCATGGATGTAAGCCCCTAAGGAGCAGTGATCATGTAGGGTGGGAACAGAGATGGAAAAAGTAGAGATTATTTCTGTAACTCATTCTAAAAGTGAGCACATTTCACTCTCTTACCTATTTGTACTTAGTGCAACTAGCATGTCTTACAAATACAAAATGAGTATGGTTATTACAGGTGAATGAGGTATAGGGAGGTTCAGTATTCAGTCTGGACACACTGGCATGGCTGTCTTAGTTCTTTATAGCCAGGTTCCATTCTTATTGGATGTAGACAGGCCACATCAAGTGGACAGCATTTGAACATCATTTGTGGGCTTAATTGAATATTTGGGAGAAAAGGTATTCAATTAAGCTGTATAGATAGACAAAAATATATGTATGTACACACATATATCCAGATATTACTATATGTCTGTTAAGCAGTGATAGATATTTTAGCATATATTCAGTATAACCATTTACATGTCAAAGAACCCATGTAATAAACCATATTTTAGTATTAGTAAAAATTAGATATCTTAACACTGAGATGTTGCTTTTTCTAGTTTCAAGTGGCAGTCATGATAATGAAAGTACATTATTAGCTTTCTTACATTTATGTACTTGCTAGTTCAGTAGGGGATTCAAATCAGTCAGTAACATATTCTTCTTGTAATGACAAACACATTAAAGTGATCACATTCCACGTACCTTATTTTTTGACCATCATTTACTATTTGTCTCCCTTTAAGAAAAAAGAAGAGTAACTACTGCACTATATGTAAGGTAATTTTATACTTGCCAATTGGTCTTCTCTTGGAGGCTACTGTAGTTTTTATAAATAGCTTGCTGACTTTGAAGAAACACACTTCTGTTCTTAGGAACTCATCTGGAAAGGGCATTTCTTTGGGGATATGGATGGAGACCATGTGGGGAATTTCAGCTACAGGTAAAATTCTGGGATTTAAACAAAGAAATATTGGGTGGTTTAACATTGGAAGTCTATTGTGAAGAATTGGTTTGCTTTTAATAGCCATATTTTGTTTTTAGAACCTAATATATTGTTGACTCGTGGTCCCTACTCTGGCGTTTTTGGATTCCTGGGGACCTGCAAATGCCGATTTGTCCCACTGGTCATATTATCCTGGTCAAAAGTACTGATTCAAAGTAGTGTATCATGGCTTTATCAGAGAATAGCAACAGTGGTTTATTACTTACAAAAAAACAATTTGTTTAGTTCACTAAATTTTTTGTAACATGGAGTTTATGGAGTAAAAATAGCAAAGTTCCCTGGGGAAAGAATCGTATTAATTTGGAGTCTGTCCTATACAACTGTCATATATGTGAGCTTGTTACTGCCAAGACTTTTTTATTGATTGAATTAATGTATTTAGTTGTATAGCTAAGACCACAAACTATTTAACTGAATTTCACTTTAGGGTGAATATCAAAGTCTGGTGAATTTTTTCCATATTAAAATTTGATGAAAGATGCAAGTGGTTTTATAATATTTCTGTGATAAGAATATGTGTGGAGGCTGGAATAGCTTCCTATATCTTTAATGCAATGAATGTGTGATACTGAATTCATATTTCTTAAATTACTTATTGTACTTGGATTAAGAGATATCCAAAATAAGCTTTGCTCTTTTTGGGTCAGAGTTATGCTTTCTTTATTTTTACTTTTCTTTCTCTCTTTTTCCTTTAGGGCGAGGGGGAGGAGGTCATGGTCAGCCTAGCGGTGCATGCCCCCATCAGGCTTCAGACATTTGGGACATAGATCATGCTCCATCCACAATTTCTTCAAATCGCTGTAAAAGCATTAGAGCTTTACTGTAGACTGAATTTTGAATGAATTCATTTTGAAACACTTTGAAACTTTGAAACAAACATTCAGTGACTAGTTATAGAATTGCTCCAACTTATAGTTGAATTTTTAAGAAAGCTTTGCTTATCACATTCTTAAATGACTTAAATATACCGATAACAAATACCTCAGTCACTATGATTTACAGTCCTTTTCTTCAGGATGATGTTTAAAATAACCTAAATTCTTGTTGCAAGTTAAATTTTCTCCTTCCTGTTCAATCTGTCGTTGAAGGAAAGTAACTGAGTTACTTGCATTCCCTCTGGCTGCCTTCCCATGTTTGAGGACTACTACTAGGAAGCTTTCTACTCCTGCCAGCTTGCTCTTCTCTTCCGTCCACACTGCCTTTTCTATTTTATAACAGTCCTTTATTCTGAAATGATAAAAAAATCATTCTGATGGCCTACTGTAATCCTCTTTGTAATATTAAAAGGAAAAATTATATGAAAATTCATTTTTTATAAAAATTTGAACAAATACACTTTTTAAAAATAACATGAATTTCAGTATGGAAATGCTGGGGCCTAACTATACCAGCAACAATGAAGTAGTTAGATTCTTGTATATACGTGTATCATCACAGTGAAGACCATAGATAGAAATGTAGGCTGAAAGAACTCCTGTACTGGTGATTCGAGAACAGTGGTTTTTAAATTGTGGATGCAACTTTGGTATGGTGCATTGCTTTGGACAAGGCGCTAAACAAAACAAATCCCTTGGCTTACATAGTTGTGTTCTTGAAAAATTCAGTGTGTATTAAAAATTTTTCATAAATACCTTGTGTTTATGTAAAACGGAGTAAGGTTCTAGACTCATTTTTTACCCTCATGCATCTCTCTAGTCATTCATTCAGAAGTTGTGAGGGACCCAAGAAAATTCTTTGGGATTTTTTGCATTGCAGTTTACAGAACAAGCCCCTTCTCAGCCCATGAAAGCAGCTAATACTCCCTAGTCATTGTGCCTGCTAACAATGCAATCACTTACTTTCAAAAAGGCCCAGGTGATTGTCTTGACATTTTTTGCTTTAGGTTAAGCTTTTAAACTTAGGGTTTCTTTTCTGAAGCATCAGTATTTTTTTTTTCCTCCTCTGTAGCCTACCTGATTTTTCCTACCTTCTACCTTAATCAGTAAGGACAAAGTATTGACATGTGTTTATCTCAGAATATACTTAATATATCTTGGAAGGTGCAAGCCAAGACAATCAAGGTGTGAAAATAAATTTTTAAGCAAACTATCAGTTGTGAACAAACCGTTGTGGGTGATAACCAAAGAGATCCATTCATTTTTTTAAGTGAAATTCCACTGCATTTAAAGATTGAATATTTTATCTTAAAAATATGTAGTGGGATGATAATAACACCAAACATTATAGAGCACTTCTCTAAGAGTTATGTTGTTCACTTTATCTTTTATCTTTAAGTCTGTTAACTACTGATGAAGTGGGCATTATTATCTTCATTTTACAAAAGAAATCAGAGCCATAGAGAGGTTAATTAGCTCACTCAGGGTCACACAACTATTAAGTAGTAGTTCCAGGATTTGATCTCAGATTTCTTTGACTCTATAGCAATTGCTCTTAAATTGCAGCAGTGTTCAGATGAAGCTTTTCAAAAACGGATCATCACTGTTAAAATGTGTCTAGAACAGACCTTCAGATAAGCTCTCCCCATCTCTTTTCTAAGAAGGTATTTATCTGTAATTCCTTTTATTTATTTTTTGAGTCATCTAGACATATGGGATGGAGAAGTGAACTATACACAGAAATTCTACTTGGTGTTATTTAAGTGTCAAAACAGCAATAAGAAATTGATGGGGTCCAAGTACTCCAGACTTAACAACATTATGATGCTCATGAGTAATAACCAAGCAACCTTAGTCTGCCTGTGTGGTTTAGACAGGTAGAAAATAAGAAAACACTGCCATGTACTTAACAAACACTTTATGAATAACAAAACCCAGGAGGCAGAGGATAATGCTTATTTTTCATTAACCACCTTCAATTTCGACTAATGGGAAAGGCTGCTTTTCATTCTTCTGGGGCCAGTTACCAGTGAAGTAAAAGAGCGTGCCTTTCTGCCTCTGGTGGTATTTCTGACTCCTAGGTAAACAGGCCTTCTAGCCTCCTATGTCGTGGTGTCTTCAGCATTAATACATTTATTTAAATAAAGTTATACGAATGGATCAAAGGAGTTCTTGTGCCTGACAGTGAAATAATCAGATTTTAACTTACATTTAAAATGTAGAGAGGCTTCCCATAAAAAATAGCATTTGGCTTCAATTGCTCTTACAGCGTCTTCTAATTTTCTGCTAAAAGATTAATGATGACCTAGAAGCAAACAAACTTACCATTATGGGGGTTGTGGGTGGGGGGGTGGGAGACTGGTACTCACTTGCTAGAAAGCTTGCTGAGTTTCCTCTACCCACAAGGAACTGAACTGCGGAAAGCACGATCGTATCCTGAAACAGATAACCCAGCCAATCTCAACTAGCAAGTGCAGTGTCCTTCCTTTTTTCATAACGTTTCCTGCTTGCTGAGACACCACTGATCTTTAAGCAGTGAGAAAATGGGGCAGCGCTCCATCTGCTATGGGGGTGCTATGTTTCTGAGGGAGCTACACTGTTTCCATCACCTAGGTCTCCATTCTCTTGTATCTTTCTGCATTGCCCACAGCTGTGCAAACATAGAGTAAGAACATGAAGGACTGGGAGAGTCAGAGCCACTGATGGCTGCTTCCTCAAGGAAGAGGGCTCCTCAGGTAAAGAGCTCAAGGTGGGAACAGATAACTGAATGGTAGGCATTTTTGTCTCAGGTGATCTGTTTTCAGACCAGCAATATGTAAAGAGAAGGTCCCTTGGGAACCCAGAAGACCAGCTTCAAAGTAATGCCTGAAAGTCACTGAGAATTGGGCTTTGAACTCTCAGAGCTATCAACATTCCTGCTACAGCATTGAACAGGGATCTCTATACCTATCCAAGAGCATATGAGCCAGGCCAAGCCTTCTGTTTGTTGGTGGACACCATTGTCATCACAGGAAGATGCAACAGAGCAACTCAACAACATTTGACATATTAACAAATAGTGTAGTCTAGGGGAAGGGCCTATCATCCTGAAGAAGCAAAAGAAAAGCACATTTTTGGAAATATGTACTCTAGAAGAACATTTAGAAAATAGTTGAGCGCAGCAGAAGGTAGAAGATGTGTCTATGAAACTGCAGTGGAGGACTGCAAGGAGAGGACAAACTTGTGTTTAAACAAAGGTCAGAAAACATTGTAGGGGACCCTGAAACTTTGAAAGTGGTGTTCAAGTCTGCGGAGGAATTGATTGCAAGAATTAATGTGTTTGGAAAACTGAATCAGCAGTGTGAAGAACAAACTTGAGGAACTTCCTTAGGCTTCAGAGAAGGATTAAGAAATGAAAAGTGAGATAAAATGTAAGTATGAGGAGAGAGAACTGAAATCCACTTTAAGAAAGAAAAATACAAATGGCAGATAATAAAATGAAAAAAAATCCAGACTTTCTGTTTTGCAAAGAAATGAAAATGAAAATAAGAGTTCTCATTTTGTGTCAAATTAGCAAATATTAAACAAGTGACAACATATTTCTGACACAAATCCAGTGAAAAGTGCTGTTTGAAATGTACAGTTATTTAGATAGTTTGGCAACATTTTCTTAAAAATGTTAGCACTTTTATCTAAAGAACACTTGTGCATATGTAATAAGATTTATATGCAAGGATAAGTTGGAAAAAATCTAGCAAACTATGAGAGATTTAAATGCCATAATAATTTATATTCTTAAAATCATGGTTCTGAAACTATTAAATGATATGGGAATGTCCTTCCAATATAATGTGGTTTCAGTGTTTCTTAAGGTGGATGCTAACAGATGAACAAGGAAAATATATTAAGTAGAAAATAAATTTGAGAGTCTGATTGTTACACAAATTTGTTACGATTTAAGAAGTCATAATATTATATCAGCTCTGAGAAATCTGTAATAAAGACATCTGCCAACTTTGCTTAGAACTTGTTATTCATTTTATACCACAGAATACTTTTTTAGGGGAACAGATGTTAACATCTCCCAGAAGAATGTTCTTTAAATACCAGTTTGGGATATAATATATTAAATGAAAAAAAAATGTATGTGAGATGTAGTAAATATACTGAATAATTTAAAATCATCTCTGAATAGTGGATCTATTTTGTGCTTATCTGTAACTCCTAAATTTTCTTCAATGGGAATTTCTTCAATAAGAATGCAATAATTTTTCTCATACGAAAATAAAGCAAAGGTATTTAAAAAAAAGAAATTTGAGAAACTGTCTATAAAATTTAATAATCATTAAAGGATATAAAACAAAACTATCCTGTTGCAATTCATGCCATGATTATTTGCTATTACAGAATTTTAGATTAGGCATTTGTTTTAAAATGTAGGGGGATGTATTTTTACCAAATTTTTGATGTTACACAGAATTAGTTTCTCTTTGATTGTGAATGCATTCCAATAAACCAAAAAGTCATCATGAGTCAAAGTAAAGTGAAAATATATATTTTTTGTTTATTTTGTTTAAAAGAGTTGAATTACAACCCTTCTCTTATTTGTTACTAACCCCAACCATGTGAAAATGGGACATCGAGTGAATTGATGGTATCAAGGGTGTGGTTGTGTGTGTGTGTGTGCATACATCAAAGTGAAAGACACTGTAATCCTATCTATTCATTCTTTCTCCATTTCTTCCAAGTTAACTTAAATTCTTCTAATTACTCACAGATGAGATTAAGTCCAAAAAATATTTTTTTCATGTTCTACTTCTTTTGTCTTTTAGAGATGACTACCTTTCTTTTTGCATCTCTGTGAATATATAAGCATGTCAACATAGTTTACTATTGCCATAACGTATTTTATAAATGCAAGAATTTTAGACTAACAGGCAAATCTGGAAGTGATTTAGATCCTTGCTTTTTTGAAGAATTTGAATTGCCCTCTCAGACTGTCTAGAGCAAATTAAATAGGGGGTTGAGAGAATCAAGCTTCAAGGGGCTACCCTTTGTGTTAGAATGGGTGGTAACACTGAGTTGTAAAGTGAAGTTGAAAGAAATGCATGTTTTGGTTAATAATTCTTTTTTTTTTTTTAAAAAAAACAGCTTTCCATCATTCCTTTATCTAAGTAAGTTTTTTGTGATTTAAACTGAAGGCTGTAGACATAACATGAACACCTTTCCGGTGAGGGATGTTTTCATGTTGAAGCGTCAATAAGCCAGTCTTACTTTATGTACCCAAGGGTGTGTAAGGGCATTACCCCCTGCCATGCATGTTAAATTACTAGGTAAGATATAATTTTGGAAGACCTTGTGTACATTTATTTTTAGAACATTCAAAGATAGGACTGAATCCTCATATGGTCGACGCCTGCATTCCTGATTTGGTGAACACTTTGATTAGTGTAGTGTGGCCCTTTTGCAGCCCAATCTCAAACCAAGTAGTATAAAGATGATGAACCTTAAAACAATGGGATTCAGTGACAAGGCTTTTAAAAAAATGCAGTAATAACTAAGTACTAATATTTGAGAAATCTATGAAAATAGCAAAAGAGTTCTGAGTTATTTTGGCCTAGAGTGTGAGCAAATTATTTAATTATATATAAATGACTAAAGGATGCTGTGGTTTAGATTTCAAAAGTAAACCATTTCCCTTTTATTCAGTGAAAAACCCACATCTTCCTGGGTCTCTAGGAGCTCAGTTAATGATTTGCATTGTGATCAGCATACTTTTTGGGGATTTTCATCTGTAATTAGAACTTGTTTTTTGCTTTGAAATTCTACATATGTGGTGAAACTCCCTAACTGGAATGAGAGAAACAAAATTTTCTGCCCCCATTTTTCCGTGACACTTTCCCAGTTGGGTGGAAGGACTTCTGACAAAGGGAGAAATTGAAGGTTGAAAGAATTTAACAAGACTGTTACTTTATTTTATATCCAGATTTTTTTCACTAAGGGGGAAGTCTCTTTGGGGAGGAAATAAAAGTAGGGTCTGAGAATTAAATGATATATACTACAAAGTTGAAGATCAGCAACTGTGTATTTAGAAGCATTTAGAGATCCAGAAATATCATTAAGGTGATGAGCAAGTATGCTACCAAACTAGTTATCCGATATTGCAGAAAGAGAGATACATAATTTTCCAAAGGACAGCTCTTGAGGACCAGGGCCATTTCTTATTTATTTTTGAAGTCTTAGGTCTTGAATAGCACTTTTTATATAATAGCTTTGCTTTAATATCCATTAAGAAGATTTAAAAACTGAAGCATAAGGATTCAATTTATTAAGTAAATTGTATCTATTGGTCTCTGTAATCAGGCATATTGTTCTTTTTTTTTTTTTAAAGAAAGTATGTCTGCTACTTTAAGATACTCTTTCAGTTTTCATAGGATGTTGCTCTTTCTCCTATTAAGCATTGAGAGTATAGTCAGTTTTATTTTATAATAGATTAAACAAGCCTGGCATTTGTCAGACCTGGGTCATCTTGATTCTAGGCATTTCTGCTGCCAATGCATCCTATTGGGCGAGGTCCACCTAAACAACTGCTTTCATAGGTCTCTTTCACAGTCCCATTCCATCCCATTCTTTATTCCTTCATGTATGTGTATCTATTTTTGACTTCCCTGTTGAGAGCTATAGTGTGGTTCAGTGATGCCAGGACTAAACTGGATATAAATCCCAGCTCTGCTGCTTACTGGTGGATGAGCTGAGGTAAGTTAATTCATCTGTATCTGTTTCCCAATTAAAAAAAAACTAGGATAATAATATCACTTACCTCTCAGAGCTGTTGTAAGAGTCACTATGATAATACAGGTAAAGAGCCTGGAACAGTGTGGTGCATATCTAAATTCCTTTGTCTCTCTTCGAAAGCTGATTAGAAATTGCTGTTATCTGTTTCATCCCAGAGTGTTATGTGACCCAGCTGGGTGTTTGCATTTCACTTTAAGTAAGTTTGACCTCTTGCTTTGGTATCCCCGTCCCATGCCCTGTGTGTTCCTAGAACATGCTCCACACTGCTTCACCTATCTGATACCTAATTCTCAGAAGATGCATGTCAAGCCTCCTAGCCTATGTCATTATCTTAATATCAAAGTAAAGATGTGGTCCCTGAACTCACAAAAACTTACCGAACTAGATTACAAACTTTGTGAGTGTATTGTATTTTTATTATATTCTTTATTACATTTATTACATTATTCTTGATAGTCTTTGATAGCACTATAAAAAGTTACATATGCTGATTGTAAAACTGTGCTCATATCTAATCTGTTTTCCAAAAGAGAAATTCAGAAGTGATATAGGTCAGAATAGATGTTATCTGCAATTTCAGTTGTACATTTATTAAAGGACTAGGAGTAATCAGAGGTTGTTTCACTTTATATGTTCCCTTAACCTGTTGTTGGAATAAAATAGGGTCATCTTAAGGCTGAATTTCATACAGCCTTGGATGAAAGGTAATATTTTTTCTGTACTACTTATTATCCTTCAGTTGTGAGGAAACTGTATGCTTCAGTGAAAATAATGGCAGTAGTGAACCATACAGCAGTTACTTCGTGCCGCATGGTACCTATTTACCAATATCTAATCATGATGGAAAATCCTTAAAAAAACAGACAAGATGACTCGGGAAATTTCAGATTTAATTGTAAATTTTGGAAACTTTTTTTTTAATGAAAGACTTTAGAGAGTTTTGTGTTGACTAGAAGAGATGCTTCTACACATTCACTAGACCACCTCTGACTCTGGTGGGGGTCACTGCAAGAAGTGGGACAGTCGAGGACACTGTCCTTGGCTACGTGGAGTGGCAAATAACAGTACTGGGATTCTCATTTCCACTACAAATCTCTCTAGGATCTTCAGGCTATTCAGAGTGAAAGGGGAAGAAAATAGCAGTACTCTATTTATTTTGCAGTTGCTATTTGGTTTCTAGTTTAGATTGTGTATTTTCCTTTAATTCTTCATTTTGACATAATATATTTTAAAATGGACTTTTCTTGTGGATAAACATTTTATGATATAATTTTTCTCAAGTTCTAGGAGACAATGCGGCTGTGTTTTATTTACTTGAATCATTTGTGATGAGAACCAGACTCAAACTTATTTCAGAAATAGTGTTAATTATACAAATGAAAGAGACAGATATCTTTTTGACTCATCTACACATTTTAGAGTTGCTCTATAGTGCATTCCTGAAACCATATCTAAATAATCATATAACATCTCATAAGGTCAGCAGATATTTTGTTCTTGCCTGTTGGAAGTTGTATTTAGTTAAATGACTGCACAATAATGTGTGGTTGTCAGGCAGAATGAGATTCAGTACACGGGTAGATAGTATATGATAATGAGGTTAAAGGTAATGGAAAATATTCAAATATACATGATCAATTGTGTATTGACATTGTTCCTTTACTTATTGTAGATTTTAGTCTATATCCTGTTGGTATTTATAAGACAAAGTAAAAAAGATGATAGATCAGTTTATGATTTCAGATACTAACATTTTGAGTGGGCAGAACTCAAGGAATATGTGTGACAGCAGTGATACTATGAAGAAACAGTGGTCTGTGGCTTGAGTGCCCACCACTGGAATTGATTCATTGTCCAGAGCATCATCTGCATGTGCTACAACCCCAGAATGGACCTCGGCCCCTCCCATTTTGCATCTACTTCATGGTCAGTATGTAGCAATGGGGGCAAGTGGAAGGATGTCCACACAAAATCAGGATTAAAAACTCCAGTTATTGAAAATCAACATAAAGGTACTATTCAGGAGATTTTGGAAGGAGGAAAAGAGATAGAGGGAAGACTGGGCAATCGTTTGACCTGAGTCCCTTAGGAAGAACATGTTTGTTAGGGACTATTTATAAGCCATCTAATTTTGCATTTCTTTTACAAATGGATCCATTAATAAGAGTCAAAGACTTACCAGGAGATTTAAATTGTATTTAAATAGATAATTTCTTGACTATAGATTAGCGAATTCACTTAGTTAAATTAGGTCATTGAATTTGACAAAGGAGTAAAAGCTCAGGTGCTTTTTTTATGCTTTGGAAACACTAGGATTGGAAGTTAAAAGTCAAGAAGTCAAGCTTATCTAATTTACCTTTTAATCAAGTTAAATCATATTTGAAATTGTAAATAAGGCTTATACTGAGGAAATCTTCAACTTATTTTTTCTGTTTAAATATATATTTTTCATTATACATGAAAAATATTCTTAATTAGTGGTATATAGAGGTTTGTTAATTTACAAATGATACACGTCATACAATAATTTCCACAGTTTTAAGATTTGCAGGTTTTATGGATATATTCTAGATTAATTCAGAATAATAAATGTAGGTATAGTTATTTTTGCTTATTAAAACTAATATAGGAATGGAAGTACATAGTTCAAACACAAATCTGCTCATGTTCTTTCCTACTTAAAATTTTTCAGTGGTTCCCATTGTCTTCAAGATGAAGTCTCACATATCTGTCATGGAGCCTCATCTTTTTAGCTATTCATTTGCAAAGCTTCTGTTTGTCCCGTGTACTCCCTCTCCCCTTCCTAATAGGGGTTAAGTCACAATCCATCTTCTCAAGCTCTCTGCATCAATTTATCCCTGTAGATTTTCAGAGGATGACCGTTTCTTTTCTTTGATAGAGGAAATACAGGTCACAAGATACGTCTACCAGCTTCCTACCTTGTGTCTAGGTTCCCACACATTCATACTGACATCCCTCCTTTCTAGGTATCAGGACTCTGCTCCCTCTGAAACAAGATGCTTATTCAGTCATATTCTCTCTCTCTCCTTAAACACTCCTTCTTTCTCTTTTACTTCTCTGTTAACTCCTTCTTTACAAACTCTCTTCCCTTAGCAAAACTCTTCCCTGACCCAATGTCAACTTCTAACTATTGCCCTAGCTCTCCCTCTGGAAAACTCGTCTGTGTTTTCAACCACCCATTCATTGTTTATTTCACCGTCTGTAGCTGAAATTAGTTTCACCAAGTCACTAATGACCCTTGATTTGCCAAATCCAATTGACACTTGTTTCAGGCCCTGGCATATCCCTGTAGCCATTGGTGCCACATACTGAGAACACAACAAATATTAGTTAAATGATTCGCATTTTTTTAACTTATAGTATCTTACTTCCCCTCAGCTTACTTACATGGCTTTCCCTCCTCTAGGATCAAAACTGGCTCTTTTATCTGCCTCTTAAATATGTGTCCTCTGAGGTCCCAAGAGACCACTTTGTCTTTCATTCTAACATGATTTATTCTTCTCTGGATGGATGCCCCACTCACAAGCACGCCTCTGAATATATAGAAGGTCCCTTACCTTATGGCTTGACCCTTACTAAAAGGCTTCAATTTTTTTTGTTGTTGTTCCATAGATACCTCAAACTCAGAGTGCCCAGTTTTGAATTCATGAGTAATCCCACCAAGTTTACTTCTTTTATGTTATTACTTGTGAACTCTCTTTAAGTGACATCCCCAGATACACAAACACTGAAACCAGAAATCTAGGGACAAAGCTTTAATTCTTGCTGCCTCTAGTATTTTAAGTTTGAGTCTTCCTCTTTGCTTTATTCCTACATCTTAGGGCCTTGGTTCAATATCACCTCAATTTTCACTGGAATGGCTTTAGGTTAGTCTGTCTACCTGCTGATTCTCTGCCTTGGGCTATCTGTATTTTGTTATTTTTCTTTTCTCCTTTATTTATTTTTTTAACTTAAAACTTTTTAAAGTTTCATTGGGATGTATGATTTTTTTTCTGAGTAAATTGAAAATACTGATTTGAGAAGTAACTTGGGTAAACAAAATTTGGGAAAAACAATTTTTTGGAACCTTCAAAAAGGGATCGATACATTGCTCAATACATGTTTGTTGTTTAAACAATTATTGTATTTTGAAGATTAGTTTTAGCTGCATATTAAGATAATTTAGTTCTTTTCAGTCAGTTAAAAAAAAGGGGCTTCTCTGTCGGTGGAATTGGGTGTGGGGAAATGTGTTGTGTCACATTTTCTTGGAAGGGGTCAAGATGTGTCCTTTGTTTCCAGTGTGGAAGGATAAGCATGACTTTCACAGTTGTATGGGAGAGAAAGGCTGTTCTGGCTAGACAGAAGACAAAGCCAATGCTTAATGCCTTGCGAAGAAGCAGGGTGAAAATGTTCTTGGAGCATGAGAATAAATGTTGGAATTTATGAGAATGCATTTGTCTTACTTTTAATGAGAATGCATTTGTCTTACTATTAATCAAAGTAATTGTTTTACTATTAATCTGTCTGAAATTTGTTCAGACAAATATTTGGTCGACTCGACATAATGGACTATATGCTGTGCTTTAATTTCTTCTGTAACTTCGAATTTCTTGTTAACACTGCTTATTTACATAATAGTATAAGTCTCATTGGATTCATTATTTACGAGTTAAATGTTAAAGCACTCTGAGGACAGGTCTAAAAATCAAATACTGTATCTTAAATTTCTCTAAAACCATAAAAAAGTAAAAAAGCTGTAATTTGTCTAAATTAATTTCCTACTGTCTTACACACACAGAAAGGAGGAATAGTGATTTGTATTTCTACTTGCTGGATAATTTGTGATTTCATTTTACTCTTTCGATAATGTAAAAGATAAAAAACCTCCTTAGTCTTTCTTTTAAAGTCTTGATTTATTATTCATATATATTGTATGAAAACAATCTTACACTTTTTTCCTTCACACCTTTTTCCTTTATATTAATAAGCACCAGAAGAAAGTCAAACTTTTCCTGTGATGCTAAAATTTCTTCCAGATCATGTGGTAAAGTACCTTTCCTTTTCCTTTGAGGCACTTCTTAAGTGATCAAATGTAGACTTTTAAATGTGTGTAGGGCCAGCTCTTTGATCTGAGTGACTTTGTCTAAATTTATGTTATTCAAATAGCATTTATCTTCAATATTCAGTTGTTCATATGAGCTATATTTTAACCAGGTAGTATTTATCTTTTTTCTTCTTTTATATTTGACTGAAATTAGAGGTGTGTTCCTTCTACATTATCTGGGTTCAAAAGATGTGCTTGATTTTGAAATATTCATTATAAAATAAAATGTGACTGTGTTTCTGTGTATGTTTCCTAATTAGTAACATTTTATTTTGTTATTTTCATGTAAGCATTTCCTTTAAAAATTAGTTTGTATAAATGATTTCTGTTTTGTGTATGCTTGGCTTTTATATTTGCTAAAGATGCAAAGCTGAATGGTTATAAAGGACAGGGGCACCACTTTTCTCTTTGAGATCTGGTCAATATCTGTGTAAAGTGTAATAAGTATCTTTAAGACTGGATACATTTTTAGTACTTTCAAGATGATATTTAGCAAGTCTTATGGGTAATAGGGTGAGGGGAAGTTGGAGTTTCTATGGCCAGAATCCTCACTGAACTTAAACCACCTGACGATGTAACTGGCCTGTTGCTAGGCTACCACTTCCACACCTTTAGGCAATAAGCTTTTATTGTGCTATATAGAGAGCTTGGTCCAGTGCTCTGGGCGGAGGCAGAGACGCTAGTGCTCGACCTACCGCCGGGAGAACAAGCGGGGTGATAAACCCTTTCACCCCAAAGAACAGTTTGCTGTCAGTTTCTTTGGTCACATTGAATCCATAGCGAACTTGCCCGGGGCTGAAAACCATTGGCAAGACACAGGGTTGAATATATGCATAGTTTATATGTTTAAAAAGTTACATACATTGCTTGTAGGAATTGCAGAGAAATTTAGTTTTTATGAAATTTATCTGCTCCTTAAGAGCCTTCTAAAATTCTATTTTCATAAACTCTGGCCAGTCTTGACTAAATTTGCCTTTAAATCTGCATAACAATTCATGTAGCATGGGTATCTGCAGTGTGAACTCAGTGCCATATTTGGACTTGTTTTTGTGATTTTCTTCCACCAGACTTGGAATAGGTTTTTGGCTCCCAAGGGCCATGATAGTCACACACTAGTTCTTCATCCCTATGTCTGTGGAGTGTCTTGGTGATGCAGCTCTCAGTGCATTGACTTCCTTTTCTATCTCCAGCCAAAATTTTTTGAAATGTTTCCACCAAAAAACCCCCACAAAATTGCAGTTTTACCACTTGCGATAGAGAACATCTTTACTTAGTCCTGCTGTTTGCTGTGTGATGGTTATGGAATCACTGCTATGACAGAAACTGTCAAACTTTAAGTTATCTGGGCACATTTTGGATTAATCACATCCCTAGTTTTTGTTTCTTCTTTGTCCTTTCATTCCATTATACCTTAGAAAATGGACAATTGGGAAGAAAAAGAAATGATTTAGTATTTCATCATTTAATTCAACTCTTCTTGAGAGAAAACTTAAAAGTTTTTTCAGAGGCTTTTGCCTTATCTGGGGATTTGATTTTCTTCCAGCAAAAATTATCTCCTGTTAGCACAGTCAGTTGATAATTGCTCCAACATTGTTAGAAGTCTTTCGTTGGATTCTATTCTGACTCTGGAAGCTTTTTCTCTGAAACTGAGGTGAAATTAAGAGGGTGACTGTGACTCAGTTTGTGATTTCCCATGTTAGCCCTGGAAGGCGTCTCCTGGCAGCTCCTAAACGAGTACGTATGGAGCGGTGGAGCGGTGGAAACAGCCTCAGAGGAGAGCTGAATAACCCTAGTTCTCAAGTAGGCTCTGTTTACTGAGAGTTTCAGAAACTCATCTCCAAATAGTGATGATTGTTTTTAAAGTAAGAGATATGTTAAATGCATAATCTTATTCAAAGCTTGTGGTTAATTTGAACTAGGCATCATTATCCCCACTTTACAGATGAGGAAACCAAGGCTTAGAGAAATGTAGCAGCTCACCCAGGGTCACAGAGCTAGTAAATACAGAGCTGGCATTCAGATCTAGAGACTGGGTCCAGACCTGGCTCTTCACTGCTCTTTGCATTTTGCTCCACGTAAAGTACTATGTCCTTATTTTAAAGATTACGTAAAGTAATTTGTACATACACTGTAAATGATTTTTCTTGAAATATGTATATATTTGGAACTGTTTGCAATTCCTTTACATTTGCTTCATGTTTTTATATATAAATATACCTTCAGGATTTTAATATTTTGTCAATGTCATGTTTCCTGATTTATGAAGTACTCACATATTTTAAAGACTTTATTAAGAGGTAAGGGAATCTATAATTTTTTTAACCCCCTGTATCCCATGGATTTTTGGTGTTTGGAAAAAAAAATTTTACATCAGAATCTTCTTTAGGATTTTCTGGACTTGAGGATTTAATAATTTATTGTATTATACACTTAAAATTTCATGCTAGAGAATAGGATCTGTAACACTCCACTACCTAAAAAAAAAGGTAATACAAGGCAAACACATATAAAAAAGACTGATGCTTCAGTAAGGACACTGAATAGTGAAAAAATTTTAAATAACATAGTTTACTACCTGTATACAGAAGCTATTTTGAGTGTTGTATGTTACTGAAATACTTTAAAGCCTTTTGTTTGTATGCATTGCTGAAATACTCTAAGGTTTGATTCTAGAATGCTTGAAAAATTAAAATTGCAAGAGGAAAAAAATGAATACTTACTCATATTGTAACACTTTTCTGTAATTTCCCTCAATTTCTGAGGTTGTCCTCTGGTAACTTTTATTCAGTTTACTAATAGATTTTAAGTACTCATGATCCACATAATTTGTTTAATTGTCTTAATGCTATCTTTATAATGATTTTAAGCTGTGGCCTCTCTGAGCAAGTGCCAGGGTCTGGATAATTGACACAGTCAGTGAGGTCTGCTTTCTCTTACTGGTCTCTTGGCAGCCTCTGTGACCTCACAAAGGAGTTAAAAAAAGTCTTTTACCCTCTAGTAGCTTTGAAGCCAAAGTTCTAGAATATGGTTTGGGAATTCAAAAATGATAATTTGAATAAACTAAAAGCAAGTGTTTGTAGACAAAGTTGTCAAGTTTAAACTATAGTTTAAATACCTTCTAAAAGTGCAACTTTTTTTCAAAATTATTTTTACATCCCAGAAGCATTATAGTAAGAAAAGTCCCTACCAACATCGTATGTTTAGTGAGTTACAATTATTTATTTGAAATATAAAATTTGAAATTCTATTTTTTATTAAAGTAGAAGTGTATGAAATTATTAACTTTGTTTCATATGGAAAATACAGATTTTTTCCTGCATCTTTCATAAATAGTAGAAATTGATGAATCTATGTTGTTTGTTTTTTTAACTTAAGGCTTATTTTTTGTTAACAATTTCAAGTGGTTAGCATGGCCCCACATTCAGCAATGAAAGGTGATCATTGACTGCCTAAACACTTGTATACACTGTCTGTAAGCATAAAACTACACTTTGCATGAAGGATATAAGGGGATATCTCTATTCTTAAGTTTGGAGTGAAAAAAATTCAGTTTGATACAATTCAAAGAGTCTATACTGGGTTTGAAAGGTTTTCTATGATATATCTTCATTTATGGGAAACCCAAGTGATTAGGTTGCCTATGGGGGCCACCTCACATGTGCCTAGACTAATTCTAGAAATATTCTACCTGAAATTTATTCGCCATAAGCCAGACTTTCTGGGTCAGCACTGAGCAATCTTGTAACAAGTGTTCCTGATGACATTCTCTCATGTCTCTAGTTTGTCTAGCCAGGGCTTTATTTGTTCTGTCACCTCAGAGACTCTCCCTTAAGGACAGACCACCTTACCAGATGATCCCAGTCTACTTTTCTAGTTTCATCTGGGCCATTTTTCTCTTATCTGCCTGTTGCCTGAATTTTTTTTTTCTCCTCTGAATACTTATGTAGGTTGGATCTTCTGTCTGAAATTTTCACTTTTGTTCCTGTTTCTTTAAATCTATCCATACTTCAAGGCTATGAATTCTGACTTTGTAACTTCAGTATATTACTTACTGCCTATGCCTTACTGGCTTTTTAAAAAATTTGGATAGAAAACATAAAACATAAAATTTACCACCCTATCTTAATTTTAAGTGTGCCGTTTATTAGTGATAAATATATTTAAATTGTTGTGCAACAGACTGTCACAACTTTGTTATCTTGCAAAACTGACACTATGCTCATTAAAAAACTAATTTCACCCCCACTCCAGCCTCTGACAACCACCATTCTACTTTCTGTTTCTATGAGTTTGACTACTCTAGATACCTCATATAAGTGAGAGCATACACACTTGTCTCTTTGGGACTGGCTTTTATTACTTAGCATTAAGTCCTCAAGGCTCATCCATGTGATAGCATGTGACTGTATCTCCTTTCTTTAAGGCTGAATAACACTCCATTGTATGTCTATATTACATCCATTCATCTACCTGTGGGAATTTGTGTTGCTTTCATCTCTTGGCTATTATGAATAATGCTGCTATGAACATAGGTGTGCAAATATTTCTTTAAGATCCTGCTTTCAGTCCTTTTGGATATATACCCATAAATGAGATTGCTGGATCATATGGTAATTCTATTTTAAACTTAGTGAGGAACTGCCATACTGTTTTTATAGCATTGTGCCATCTTATATTCTCTCAAACAGTGTACAAGGGTTCAAATTTCTCCACCTTCTTTACAGCACTTGTTATTTTCTGCTTTTTAAAATTGAGATATAATTGGCATATTCATTTCAGGCATACAATATAATTGGATATTTGTATAGATCATCACAGTAAGTCTACTTACTATCACCATACAAACTTACAAATTCTTTTTTCTGGCAATTTTTTTGGCAATTTTCAAGTGCATAGTACAATATTATTGACTGTTGCCACCTCCTGTATATTATATCCCCATGATTTATTTATAACTCTAAGTTTGTGCATTTTGACCCCTTTACTCTTTTGCCCACCCTGCAATCTCCCTTGCTGCTGGCACTCACCATTCTGTACTCTGTGAGCTTTGTTTTATTCATTTGTTTTTAAGTTTCACATGTAAGGAAAATCGTAAGGTATTTGCCTTTCTCTGACTTTTTCACTTAGCATAAAATCCTCAAATCCATTTAAGTTGTCATAAATAACAATATTTCCTTCTTTTTTAATGGCTGAGTTGTATTCCATTGTGTGTGTGTGTGTGTGTGTGTGTGTGTGTATACCATCTTCTTTATCCAGTTGTCCATCATTGGACACTTAGGTTGTTTCCATATCTTGGCTACTGTAAATAGTGCTACAATGAACATAGAAATATACATATCATTTTGAATCAGTGTTTTAATTTTCTTCAAATAAATACCTAAATGTGGAATTGCTGGATCACATGGTAGTTCTATATTTATTTTTTTAAGGAACCTCTATACTGTTTTCCATAGTGGCTACACCAGTTTACATTCCCATCAACAGAACACAAGGATTCCTTTTTCTCCACATCCTTGCCAAAAATTGTTATTCTCATCTTTCTGATAACAGCTATCCTAACAGGTTTGAGGTGGTATTTCTCCATGGTTTTGATTTTCATTTCCCTGATGATTAGTGATATTGGATGTGTTGCTATTGGCTTTCTCTATGTCTTCTTTGGAAAAGTGCTTATTCAGATCCACTGCCCATTTTTTAATTGGATTGTTTGTATGGGTTTTTTGTTGTTTTTGTTTTGTTTTTTTGGTGTTGAGCGTTGGAAATTCTTTACATATTTTGGATATTAACACTTTTTCAGATACATGATTTGAAAATCTGTTCCTCCATTCAGTAGGCTGAATTTTGTGATGGTTTCCTTTGCTGAATAGCTTTTCAGTTTAATGTTGTCCAGCTTGATTATTTTTGCTCTTGTTGTCTTTGCTTTTAGCATCATATTTGAAAAATCATTGCCCAGACTGATGCCAAGGAGCTTACAAGGTTTTCTTCTAGGAGTTTTATGGTTCAGGACTTACATTCAAGTCTTTTAATCCATTTTTAGATGATTTTATGTATAGGATAAGATAGTGGTCTAGTTTCATTCTTAGAATGACATGTATGCATGTACCTGTCCAATTTTTCCAACACCATTTATTGAAAAGACTCTTCTTTCCCCATTGTACTTTTCCCCCCCTCCTTTGTCATGAATTAATTGAACATATATATGTGTGGGTTTTTTTCTGGGCCTTCTATTCTGTTCCATTGTGCTATGTATCTGTTTTTATGCTAATACCATACTGTTTTGATTACTATTACTTTGTAATATACTTTGAAATCAAGGTGTGTGATACTGCTAGCTTTGTATTTCTTTCTTTTTTTTCTGTTCTCATTTTTTAAATTGGTAAACTATACAGAAGTTAATATGTATCATTGTAACCATTTTTAAATATATAATTCAGTTGCTTTAAGTATATTCATATTGTCAGGTAGCATAGTACCCCCAGCTTTGTTAATCTTTCTCAGGATGGCCTTACCTATTCAGGGTCTTTTGTGGTTCCACATGAATTTTAGGATTTTATGCTCTAATTGATTGAAAAATAAGGTTGGTATTTTGATAAGGATTGAATTGAATCTGTAAATTGCTTTGGGTATGATGGTCATTTTGATAGTGTTCTTCCTATCCATGAGCATGGGTTGGATTTCTATTTATTTGTATCCTCAGTTTCTCTTATAAATGTCTTATAGTTTTCAGAGTACAGGTCTTTCACCTCCTTGGTTAATTTTATTCCTAGGTATTTTATTCTTTTTGATGCTATTGTCAATGGAATTGTTCTCCTGATTTCTCTTTCTGCTAGTTCATTGTTAGTATATAGGAAAGCGACATATTTCTGTGCATTAATTTTGTATCTTGCAACTTAGCTGAATCCAGTTATTAGTTCTAATAATTTTTTGGTGGAGTTTTTAGGGTCTACTGTACATAATATTATGTCATCTGCAAATTGTGACAGTTTAACTTATTCCTTACCAATCTGGATGCCATTTATCTCTTTATCTTGTCTGATTGCTGTGACTAGGATGTCCAGTACCATGTTGAATAAAAGTGGTGAGAGTGGCCATTTTTTTTTTGTTCCTGATCTTAGAGGAAAAGCTTTCAGCTTTTTGCCATCGAATGTGATGTTAGCTGTGGGTTTGTTGTATATGGTGTTTATTATGTTGAGGTACATACCCTCTGTACTCATTTTGTTGAGAGTTGAGAGTTTTTATCATGAATGGATGTTGAATTTTGTCAAATACTTTTTCAGCTTGTATTGAGATGATTGTATGATTTTTATCCTTCTTTTTGTTATGTGGTGTATGATACTGATTGATTTATGAATATTGTACCATCCTTGCATCCATGGATAAATTCTACTTGGTCATGACTGAATATCCTTTTGATGTATTTTTGAATTTGATTTGCATCCTTTTTGAGGATTTTTGCATCTTTGTTCATCAGGGATATTGATCTATAATTTTCTTTTTTGTCTTTGTCTGGTTTTGGTATTAGAGTCGTGCTGGCTGCATAGAATGAATCTGGAAGTATTCTCTCCTTTTCTACTTTTTGGAATACTTTAAAAAGGATGGGTATTAGCTCTTATGTAAATGTTTGGTAGAATTCAGCTGTGAAGCCATCTGGTTCTCAAATTTTGTTTTTTGGGAGATTCTTGATTACCAATTCAATTTCATTGCTGGTGATTGGTCTGTTCAGATTTTTCTGTTTCTTCCTTGCTCAGTTTTAGAAGGTTGTATTTTTCTAGGAATTTGTTCATTTTTTCTAGAATGTCCAATTTCTTGGCATATCATTTTTCATAGTATTTGGGAATAACTTTTTTCTGTGGTATCCATTGTTACTATTCCTTTTACATTTCTAATTTTGTTCATTTGTGTCTTGTATTTTTTTCTTGATAAGCCTGTGTAGGGGTTTTTCTATTTTGTTTATTTTCTCAAAGTACCAGCTCTTGGTTTCATTGATGTTTTCTATTGTTTTATTTTTCTCTAATTTATTTATTTCTTCTCTGATCTTTATATTATCCCTCCTTCTACTTACTTTGGGACTCATTTCTTCTATTTATAGTTTCTTAAATTATGGGTTTAGACTGCTTATTTGGGATTGTTCTTGTTTCTTGAGTTAAACCTATATTGCTAGGTACTTTCCTTTGAGAACCACTTTTGCAGTATTCCACAAATTTTGGACTGTTGTTTTTTTTTGTCCTCATGTATTGCTTGGTTTTTGTTTTGAATAGTTCATTGATCCATTGATTATTTAGAAGCATGTTGTTTAGTATCCATGTTTTTATAGACTTTTTTGTTTTCTTTGTGTAATTTATTTCTAAATTCAGATCACTCTGGTTGGAGAAATTGCTTGACACAATTTCAATCTTTTTGAATTTATTGAGACTCTTTTTGTGGCCTAGTAAGTATATGATCTATTCTGGAGAACTTTCAGTGTGCATCTGAAGAAAAATGTGTATCCTACTGCTTTTGAGTGAAATGTTCTGTAAATGTCTGTTAAGTCCTTTTGACCTAATGTGTTGTTTAGTGCCTCTGTTTTCTTATTTTCTTTCTCATTGATCTGTCTATAAATGTGAGTGGTGTGTTAAAGTCTCCTAATGTGAATGAGTTGCAGTCTGTTTTCCCTTTGAATTCTGTAAGTATTTGTTTTACATATTTAGGTGCTCCTATGTTGGGTGCAAAGTTATTTATAATGGTTATATCCTCTTGTTGGACTGATCCCTTTATCATTATGTAATGTCCTTCTTTGTCTCTCTCTTGTTACTTTGTTTTTTAAGTCTACTTTGTCTGATATAAGTACTGCTACTCCTGCTTTTTCTCCCTATTATTTGCATAAAATACCATTTTCCATCCCTTATTTTTCAGTCTGTGTATGTCTTTGGGTCTAAAATGAGTCTCTTGTAGGCAGCATATGGAGGGGTTTTGTTTTTTCATTCATTCTGCCACTCTATGTCTTTTGATTGGCGCATTCAATTCATTCATAGTTAAGGTAATTATTGATAGGTATGTATTTATTGACATTTTATTTATCGTTCTCTTATTTTCATAGCTCCTCTCTGTTCCTTTTCCCTCTCTTAGACTCTTCTCTTGTTATTTTATGGTTTTCTTTAGTGTTATGATTTGATTTCTGTTTTTGAAATTTTTTCCTCATCTATTACTGGCTTTAGGATTGTGGTTACCATAAGTTTCAAGGATAGCTTCCCAACTATAATACAGTCTATATTAAGTTGCTGATTGCTCTGTTTCAAACAATCTAAAATTACTTCTTTTATCTTCTTCCTCCTCCATATTTTATGTATTCGATGTCATAATCAGCATTTTTTTTTGTGTTCCTTGACTGATTTTGTGTATAGTTCATTTTACTACTTTTGTTTTGTTTTAATATCATACTTTCTTTGTAAGTAATTTGTCTACCACCTTTGCTGTGGCTTTATTTTCACTGAGAAAAAAATATTTAGGCTTAGGAACATTTCCCAGTCCTTTTCACATATCCTGTAATGCTGGTTTAGTGGTCATAAATCCCTTTACCCTTTGTTTTTCTGGGAAATGTTTAATCTCTTCCTCAAATTTGAATGATAATCTTGCTGGATAGAGGATTCTTGGTTGAAGGTCCTTCTGCTTCCATACATTAAATATTTCATGCCATTCTCTTCTGTCCTATAAAGTTTCTGCTG
This sequence comes from Manis javanica, assembly GCF_040802235.1. Lineage (NCBI taxonomy): Eukaryota > Metazoa > Chordata > Mammalia > Pholidota > Manidae > Manis > Manis javanica. The sequence goes on along the minus strand of NC_133160.1, from coordinate 95,183,187 downwards.
AGAAGTCTGCTGATAGCCTGATGGGGTTCCCTTTATAAGTAATCTTTTTTTTCTCTGTCATGCTGCTTTCAAAAACCTTTATCTTTAATTGTTGTCTTATATCTTGCAGATGTCTTCCTAACATTCCAAGACATATGTTTCCAAGACATGGGTGCCTATTTTCTTCTCCAGATTCGAGAAGTTTTCAACAGTTATTTATTCAAGGAGACTTTCTACCCATTTGACTCTCTCTTATCCTTGTGATATGCTATTATGTGAATGTTGTTTCATTTGGAGTTGTCACATAGCTCTTATTATTCTTTTGTTCCTAGAGATTCGTTTTTCTTTGTTCCTCAGCCTGTTCTTCTGTTCTCTAATTTCAGTCTCATTGATTGTCTCCTCTACTTGCAGCAATCTATTATTTATTCCCTCCATTGTATTTTCCATTTCAGTTTCTGTATTCTTCAGCTCTGAATGGCTCTTTTTCAACTCTTCTCTCTCTTTGTTGAAGTTCTCCCTGAGATATTTAATACTTTTCCTCAAATCACTGAGCATATTTATGATGGTTACTTTGAAATTGTTACCAAGATGATCAGCTATCTCCATTTTTTTAGCCCTCTCTCTGGTGTCTCCTCCTGTAGTTTTCTTTGCACATATATTTGCCTCTTCATTTTGTTAGGGCTTCTGTGTTTTTTCCTTTGTATTAGGTGGATCTTCTATGCTTCCTGGTCTAGAGAGTAATGGCTTTATGAATAAGGCATCCATGGTTCCCAAAAGCTCAAGATTCTTTACTCTCCAGTGCCTGGTTCACCTTTGTAGTGGACCCCACTTGCCATTGGTAGGCTATGGATGGGGCTCCCTTTCTGTCTGTCTGCCAGCAGTGGTCTATATTAGTTCTCTGCAGAAGACTGTTCACCTCAGCCAGCTCTGTGTGAGGAGAGCAGTGTTGGTTTGGCTGCAATTGCTGTGGTTGGAATTGCTCTCTGCCTGCCCTGCCAGGATGGTGACACTGCTCTGCTAATGGAGTGGGTGGTGCAGGCATACAGCGGTGGTGGTGGTGGGTAGTTGGGGGCTGCCAGTGCAAGTTTGTGTGGTGGTAGAGGGGCATGTGACATTGGTCTGGGCTACCTGCAAGGAGGAGGGAGCACTTGAAGCTGACTCCCACAGGTGCCTGCTAGTTGAGCTGATATAGGGCCAAGAAAGCCATAACATTTCCCTCTGCCTGCCTGACTACAAAATCCGATGATGCTGGCCCAAGCAGGCAGGATGGGAGTGAGGAGCAGGTTTGCTGTGAAGCACCTTGGGGCTGATCTGCCAGCAACTGGGATGGAGCATGTGGGTCTCCTGATTGTGCCTCATCCTCATCTGTTCAGCCAAGGGAGGTCTTGGGAAGAGTCATCCACCTGTCTTTTCTCTTATGGAGATAGTTCTATCCAACACTTCTAGCTCTGGGACCCCTCCTACTGTTGGCAAGTCTTTAAAACTGTGGCCTCTTTTTGAATCTCAGCTGGATTACCTGAGCATTCCAGTTCTCCTCAAGTGGCTGGAGTCTCAGCCTCCTAGAGTACTACAACTCTTTGTAGTGTCCAGCCCTGCTAATCACCAGAACCCAATAGAGTATGGACCTGTGATCTCCAGTGTTAAGTGTGCAGAGTTCCTGAGTGCCTGTCCCCTCCTGGCTCTGTTCCACTTCCTCCCACCAGTGGGCTGGGTGAGGGAAGGCCTGAGGTGCTGATTGATTGTGGCCACTTTACACTTCTCAATGTGGACTTCTCTTCTTCACCAGGTGTAGGTGGTCTGTTCTGCAGTCTTCAAGTCATTTTCAGGGTTAGTTGTATTTGCTGTAGTTGCTTCCTTGTGTGTGTAGGAGGGGGTTTCTGCCTTACTTTGCTAGTCTGCCATCTTCTTTTTTTTTTTTCTTGATATTCTGTATTTCTTTCTCAAGATTGCTTTGACTATTCAGGGTCTTTTGTGTTTCCATACAAGTCTTAAAATTGATTGTTCTGTATTTGTGACAAACTCTGTTGGATTCTTAATATGGATTGCATTGAATATGTAGATTGCTTTAGGTAGCATGGATATTTTAATAATTCTTCCAGTCAATGAGCACCAAATATCTTTCCATTTATTTATGCTTCCTTCAACTTCTTTCATCAATTGCTTTCAGTTTTTAATGTACAGGTCTTTCACATCCTTGATTAAATTTATCCCTAGGTATTTTATTTTTGAAGCAGTTGTAAATGGGATTATTTTCTTTATTTATCTGATCAATCATTGATAATGTATGGAAACACAACATATTTTTTTTCATATTGATTTTATATCTTGAACCAAATGTATTTATTAGTTATAACCATTTTTTTGTTAAGTCTGTCAGGTTTTCTACATACAAAATCATGTCAACAAATAGTGACAGTTTACCTTCTTGCCAATTTGTTTTATTTTTGTTATTTAACTGAAGTACATACAATAAAATAGATAAATCCTAGTGTATAACTCAATGAATTTTGACATGTGTATACACTCATGTAACCATCATCCAGATCAAAATATCAAACATTGTCACTGATTTTTTTCCACTTCACCTATTTTACCCATTCTCCACCCCTCTCCCCTATGGTATTCACTAGTCTGTTCTCTGTGTCTGTGAATCTATATGTTTTCTTTTGTTTTTTAGATTCCACATATAAATGAAGTCATATAGTATTTGTTTTTGTTGTCTGATTTATTCTCTTGGCATAATTTGGATGCCTTTTATTTCTTCTCTAACTGCTGTTGCTAGAACTTCCAATACTATGTTGAATAATTGTGGTGAGAGTGGGCATCCTTGTCTTGTTCATGATCTTAGAAGAAAAGATTAGCTTTTCACTGTTGGGTATGATGATAGCAATGGGCTTGTGATATATGGCCTTTATTATGTTGATATTGATATTGTTAAACACTTTGTTGAGAATTCTTTTAAATGATGTTAAATTTCTCAAATGCTTTTTCTGTATCTATTGAGGTGATCATAAAATTTTTATCCTTCATTTTATTAATGTGGTGTATCACATTGATTTGTGGATATTGAATCATTCTTGCATCCCTGGAATATATTCGACTTGATGCTGGTATATGATCCTCTTAATGTATTCTTGAATATCATCTGCTAATATTTTGTTGAGGAGTTTTTTATTCCATATTCATCAGGGATATTGGCCTATAATTTTTTTTTTTGTGTGTGTGTGTGTGGTGTCCTGGACTGGTTTTGGTATCAGGGTGATGCTGGTTTCATGAAATGAGTTTCCAAACTCCTCTTCAATTTCTTGGAGTAGTTTAAGAAACACAGGTATTAAGTCTTCTTTGAAGGTTTGACAGAATTCACTAGTGAAGCTGTCTTGTGATGAACTTATGTTTGTTGGGAGGTTTTTGAGTAATGACTCAAAACCTTACTAGTAATTGGTCTATTCAGATTTTCTATTTTTTCAAATCAATCTTGAAGATTGTTTCCAGGAATTTAGTCATTTCTTCGAGGTTGTCCAATTTGTTGCCATATAATTGTTCACTATAGTCTCTTATGATCCTTAATATTTCTGTAGTATCAGTTGTAACTTCTTCTATTTAATTTCTGGTTTTATTTATTTGAGCCCCCTTTTTTTCTTGGTGAGTCTAGCTAAAAGTTTATCAATTTTGCTTATCTTTTCAAAGAACCAGCTGTTAGTTTAATTGATCTTTTCTATTTTCTTTTTAGCCTTTGCATTTATTTCTGCTCTGATCCTTTTTATTCCCTCCCACCTAGTAACTTTGGGCTTCATTTGTTCTCTTTTTAATTCCTTTATATAGAAACTTAGATTGATTATTCAAGATTTTTTCTTGTTTCTTGAGGTATATGTGTGAGTTTCCCTCTTAGAACTACTTGTGCTGCACCCCATAGATTTTTGGAGTTGCATTTTGATTTTCATTTGTCTCAAAGCATTAAAAAAAAATTTCTTCATTGATCCATTGGTTATTCAATAGCATGTTGGTTAATTTTCACATATTTTTCATATTTTTTCCCATTTTCTTCTTGTAATTGATTTTTATTTTCATAACCACTGGATCATAAGGATGCTTGAGATTATCTGAATCTTCTTAGATTTATTGAGACCTGTTTTGTAGCCTAACATGGGATCTATCCTGCAGAATGTTCCATGTGCACTTGAGAAGAATGTGTATTATGATTTTAGATGTACTCTGTATATCTATTAAGTCCATTTGGTCTGATGTGTTGTTCAAAGGCACTGTTTCCTTATTGATTTTTTTGTTTGGATTATCTATCCACTAATGTAAGTAAAGTCCTCTACAATTATTATATTAGTCTCCATTTTCCTCTTTTTGTCTGTTAATATTTGTTTTATATATTTAGGTATTCCTCTGCTGTGCATGTTGATATGTACAATTGTTATCTTCCTGCTGGTTGAATCCTTAATTATTATATAATGTCCATCTTTGTCTCTTGTTACAGTCTTTGTTTTAATGTCTATTGCTTCCTAATGTAAGTACTGCTACTCTAAGTTTTTTTTCATTTCTATTTGTGTGATATATTTTACTAGCCCTTGAAGGTGTGTGTGTTTATGTCTGAAGTGAGTCTTTTGTAGGCAGTATATAGATAGGTCTTGTTATTTTATTGTTGCCCTATGTCATTTGTTTGCAGCATTTAGTCCCTTTACATTTGAAGTAATCATTGATATAGGTATGTACTTATTACAATTTTGTGAAATGCTTTTTGATAGTTTTGTAGTTTTTTGTATTCTTTCTTCCTTTCTCTTCCCTTGTGTTTACTTGATCTTTTCTACTGATCAAAGAAAGTGATGACTTTCTTTAGTGCTATAGTTGGGCTCCTTTCTCTTTATATTTTGTGTATCTACTACAGGTTTTTGATTTGTGGTTACCATGGGGTTCATATATCACATCTTTCATATATAGTAGCTCATGTTGTTGATGGTCACATCAGTTTGAATGTATTCTAATATCATAGCCTCATAACACATTTTTACTCTTATTCTTCTACATTTTATGTATTGATGTCTTCTACACCTGTTTATTTACTGTTCTCTTAACAAATTTTTAGATATAATTGATTTTACCACTTTTATCTTTTAACCTTCTTAACTAGCTTTTAAGTGATTAATACCCTTGCTATGTTTGACTTTACTGGTGAAATTTTTCTTTTCCTAGAAATTTGCTTCTAGTTATGGCCTTTTCTTTTCCTCTTAAATAAGGCCCTTTACCATTTCTCGTAAGGCTGGTTTAGTGTTGGTGTACTCCTTAGTTTATGTTTTACTTGGAAGTCCTTTATATCTTCCTCAATTCTGATGATAACCTTGCTGGGTAGAGTATTCTTGGTTGTAGGTGTTTTTCTTTCATCATTTTGAATATTTCCTGCCACTCCCTCCTGGCCTATAGAGTTTCTGCTGAAATATCAGCTCATAGCCTTATGGGATTTCCCTTGTACATAATTCATTGCTTTTCTCTTTCTGCTTTTAAGATTTTCTCTTTCTTTTTAATATTTGACATTTTAATTTTTGTGTATCTTGGTGTGGACATCCTTGGGTTCCTCATGTTTGGGACTGTCTTTGATTCCTATACCTGGATGTCTATTTCCTTCCTCAGGTTAGGGAGGTTTTCAGCTATTATTTCCTCAAATAAGTTTTCCCCTCCTTTCTCACTTTCTCTTTTCCTTCTGGGATTCCTAAAATGCCAGTATTAGGATGTTTGATGCTGTCTTCAAGGTCCTTTAACCTATTCTAATTTTTTTCTTTCTGCTGTTCAGCTTGAGTGCTTTCCATTACTCTGTCTTCCTGGTTGCTGATCCATTCTTCATCCTCTAATCTGTTAATTGTTTCTAGTGTATTTTCCATTCATTTATTATATTCTTCATCTCTGATTGGGTTCTTTTTTATATATTCTACCTCTTCCTGTATATCTCCTCTGCATATCCTCTGTCTCCTCACTTTATCTGGCTCAATATGTTTGTTTAGTCAGCTATTATTTCTCCAAATATGTTTTCTGTCCGTTTATTGCTTTTTCTTCTGGGACCCCTATAATGTAAATGTTAATCTATTTGGTTTTGTCCTATAGATCACTTAAACTGCCTTAACTTTTTAAACTTCTTTTTTCTTTTTGCTACTCTGGGTGTGCTCCACTGCCTTGTCTTCTAGATCATTGATCCTGTCTTGTGCTTCATCTAGTCTGCTGTTGAACCCTTGTAGGTAGTGTATTTTTCAGTTCACTTATGGCATTGCTCAGCTCTGTGGCTTCTGTTTAATACTTACTTATATTTTTCTGTTTCTTTGCTGAAGTTGTACTATGTTCATCCATCTTCTTCCTAATTGTGTGAGCATCTTTACGACCATTACTTTGAATTCTTTATCAGGTAAATTACTTACCTCCATTTCATTAAGATTTTTTTCTGCAAGGTTTTATCTTTTTCTTTTGTTTGGAGCACATTTCTCTGTTTCTTCATTTTACTTGGCTGTCTGTGTTTCTATGTATTAAGTGAAAGAGCTATCTCCCCCAGTCTTGAAGAAGTGGCCCTATGAGGGAGATGAAACTTATCATTCAATTTTGCATTAGCTCTTGATTGTCCCTTTATCCTTTGTGATTATCTAAGCAGCCTGATTTATTCTTGATAGGTCTCAGTTGAGAGTGTTCTAAGACCTGTCAGTCATAAAGGGTGGGTTATTTGTCAGCACCTAGTTTCAAGTTGATTTGAAGCTAGACCCTCAAGCAGCAGCTTTTAATGTACATAAATATATACAGTCCTGTGGGACTACAGTCATAAATCCTGCTGGCCTCCGTACCGGATGATCTGGAGGTGTTTCCTGGGTGACAGTTACAAAAATTGGAGTACCAGGTGAGTGTGTAAGCTCCTCTCTGGGAAGTACCAGTAAGTTGTAGCAAGGCCAAGAGAGATTGCAAAGATGTCTTCCTCTGTCCACATTCCTTGCAGAGGCTACCTCTGTAGCCACTAGATGTGTAGAAAACCTGTGGTCTACCCTCCAGCTGAAGTTCCAGGACAAGTGTAAAGGCCTTTTTCACAAGTAGATTGTGGGTATGTTTTAATCTGCTGTCTGTTCAGTGACCTTGGGTGGTAGCCTGCCAAGAACTGTCTCTCTGATTGTTACAGTCATAAAGGGGACCCAGAAGTGCAAGCCTCCTTAGTTACCATATCAAGGAGTGTCCCCTGCATGGACTACATATACCTGCTGGTTTTAGTGAGGCACAGGGCATAGGGCCTGGGAGTACCTGCTGGCTTTAGCAAAAGTGCGGGGATTACTCATACCTGCTAGCACTAACTAGGTAGAGGGAGAGTGCATAAAGGGCATCTGTCAGTGCCTCTGTCCCCGGAGAGAGCCAAAACAGGCCCCTGCCCTTATGGCAGACATTTTAAAATCAGCAAATGAGCCTTTATAGATAGTCCAGGAGTTTTTGAAAGTTCTGCTTTACCCTGGACCCTAGGATAAGTGAGTGTGAGCAAGCCCTGTAAAAGGAATATTTTAGTTCTGTATAACACCTTGGGTCTCCGGGACACAAGTCCCTTTGGTTTTCAAAGACAGGTCTTTTGTGGCCTCATATCTCTGGGAGGAGGTCCCAAGTGTTGGAGTCCTGATGTGGGGCATGCAGGGGAAGCTCTGGATTTGTGAGATCCCTCCCTGTTGTGGGTCACTACACCGAGGGTTGGGTTTTTGGTGAGACAGAATCTCTGCCAGTCCTACACATCTCAGTGTGTCCCTCTTTTCATTTGTTGTAAAGGAGCTGTAAGCTACTTTTCAGAGGGAATTGTCCTATTTGTAGCTGTATATCCATGGGAGGAGTGAGTTCAGGATCTTCCTATGTTACCCTCTTGGACTGTCTCCCCCCCTTTTTTTTTATTAATAGTGACAAGTCCTAATGGGTGTAAGGTGATATCTCATTGTGGTTTTGATTTGCATTTCATTTATTATTACAGTGATGTTGAACATTTTTCATGTTTGTTCACTATTTGTGTATTATCTTTGGAGAGATGTCTATGTAAGGCTTCTGTCCATCTTTTAATTGCTTGTTTTTCTTTTTATATGTAAGGATTCTTTATATATTGTGGGTATTGAACTTTTACCAGATATAAAATGTTTCCTTTCCACTCTGTTGATTGTATTCTTTACTGTGCAGAAGGTTTTTAGTTTGGTGTTGTCCCATTTGTCTATATTTACTTTTACTTTTGTTCCCTGTGCTCTTGCAGTTATATCCAAGGACTCATTGTCAAATCCAATATCATTAGTCTTTCCCTCTACATTTTGTTTTTTTTATTCAACTAATATTTATTTATTTTTTTAAGTTAAGTATCATTGATATACACTCTTATGAAGGTTTCACATGAGCAAGATTGTGGTTATTACATTCACCCATTTTATCAAGTCCACAACACACCCCCATTGTAGTCACTGTCCATCAATGTAGTAAGATGCTCTAGAGTCACTACTTGTCTTCTCTGTGCTATACTGCCTTCCCTGTGGTCCCACCCCCCTACATTATGTGTGCTGATCATAATGCCCCTCAATTTCCTCCCTCTCTCCACACCCACCTTCCCCACTCCTTCCCTTTGGTAACCAGTAGTCCCTTTTTGGAGTCTGTGAGTCTGCTGCTATTTTGTTCCTTCAGTTTTGCTTCATTGTTATACTCCACAAATGAGGGAAATCACTTGGTACTTATCTTTCTCTACCTGGCTTAGTTCACTGAGCATAATACCCTCTAGCTCCATCCATGTTGTTGCAAATGGTATGATTTGTTCTCTTCTTATGGCTGAATAATATTCCATTGTGCTTATGTACCACATCTTCTTTATCCATTCATCTATTGATGGACACGTAGGTTGCTTCCATACCTTGGCTATTGTAAATAGTGCTGTGATAAACATTTTATGTTTTCTTCTAGAAATTTCAGTTTAAATCTTATTTTTAGGTTATTAATCCATTTTGAGTTAAATTTTGTAAAGGAAAGTTTCCAACTTCATTCTTTTGCATGCAGATGTCCAGATTCCTCAGCAGCATTTGCTGAAGAAATTGTCCTTTTCCCAATGAGTAGTCTTGGCTTCTTTATTGAATATCATTTGACAACATATGAAAGCATTTATTTATGAGCTGTCTGTTCTGTTTCATTGATCTATATGTTTGTCTTTATGCCAATATACCACACTTAAAAAGTTACTATATTTTTGTAATATGTTTGAAATCAGAAGTGTGAGATCTTTGACTTTATTCTTCATTTTCAGGATTGTTTTGGCTATTTAGGGTATTGTTTTTCCAAAGCCCAATGTTATGTTATTTGGTGTATTGTCTTTCAAAAGCCTAATACCATGTAAAGCTTATTCATGTTTATGTCTCCTGGACTTGTTGCAGGGTCTGGCACACAGTAGTTATTCAGATAATACAAATTGAATTACTGCTGTCAGCCACTTATGCACTGAAATTATGTGAGTTGGATTCTTAGACAAAGAGCCAAACATTACTGAAGTCCTCAGCTGACCAATCTTCCAAGAGAGCTAAATCATACACATTCCATATTCTACCTATTGGAATTAAAGGAATGCAGCTGAGTATGAAAATGAATTTCCACTACAAAATAAGCAAGGGAAGAAAACTACAATGTCAGAAAACTTGTCATAGTAAAAAAAAAATACAGTTCTTAGAAATTTTGTCTGAGAATATAAATAAAACCTACATGAACAGGACAGAAAGCATTTTAGTATGGTATGAATTATGATTAATCTATTTCAAACAAGCTTTTCTCTGGTGATTTTTTAAAAAAATTAGTGTTCTAGATTCTAAAATGCAAGAATATACCACATTCTAAACCTTTTCTCCATCCTGTGTTTCAACATTTATTGAGGCTCTGGTGAATAAAAGGAAATATGAATATTTAATTGCTTTGTGTTACCTATGAATTCAGTCCCCTAATCCATGGATATGTCTCATATTGAAAATATAGCAACATAAACTGATAAGTTAGAGTGAATATAGTTGATATTCACTTTTCTTCAAACTGCATACCTACAATGATCCTCATAATTAGCTGATATGAAACCCTGATTATCAGTAGTATAAAGTGGTTTAAAATTCCTGAAATTAAAACAACCTTGGTTTCTATTGTCTTCTCTTATGATATAGTCATAGAAATTCTCTGTAGACTTCCTTTTGTCCTGATATCTGTCACTGGGTCCTGAGCATTCTTTTCTCAGAGAGTCAAGGTAGGTTATCGTTTGGGAGTAAGTCATGGAGTTTCTCTGAAGCCCCAGTGCCTTTAATGAGAATTATCTCCCCAGCAGATTGTCCAACATAAAAAGATTTCTGAGATCCAGCAATCACTCCTCAAACTAATAGTTTCATTTTTATCGGCACTACTATCCTTCTGATGTACTACTAGAAACCAAACTTTTACTTCCAGACTTTCATGAGTTTAAGTTTATAGGAAAATGTCTAGAAGAGACTGGTAGGGAGCCATGTTCAATTTCAGGGAAGTGCTAGTTTCTTACAGTCAAAGTTATTTTTTTTCTGTTTTTTTTACTTTTTTTTTGGAGGGAGGGGGGTAAAAAGGAAAAAAAAACTCCATAATGTTGTATAATTTAGATATTTGTTCTCCATTCCAAGATGTCCCCAAAATGAATATACTTTTCATGATCTTTGATAGTTATGAATGACCCACTCTAGAATGAGATTATTAAGGGGTAATGGAAAAGAAATAATAATTTGCTTTTTGAAAGTTGTAATACTGGGTAATCCACTCAGAATAAAATTCTTGACATATAGTAAGTACTCAATATTTGTTCAATGAACAAATAAAATTTTTATGTAAACTAAACGTTGAAAATCATCAAATCCACTCCATTAATCATGCTGAAACTAATGTTCATCATCAAGTGTTAGGCATTTTTCAAACACCATGATTTATTACAGATTAGGGGATTGAAGCACAGAGGTTCAGTTACTGTCAACTCATTTAAAGCCAGGATGAAATATGTTTACCAATTCTTCAATTACTAGTTACTTATCAAACATCTACTATTTACCAAGACTATGTTTCTAAGTGAATTGGTCTCATGTAGGCATTTCATTCAACACTTCCTACTGTACCTAAGTATTTCAATTTGATGCTCTGTACAGTGATATGTGTGACTTATGTTGATTATGCTATTCATTAGTATTTTTTGCATGTGTTTTAAATGCTTTTAAATTTACAGTAACTTTAAAACACAGAGTTAATAAAAAGCAAATCAACTAATTTCATATCTGGCATAATGATTATATAGTTTTGTTCAAGTGATTAAAATGTTCTATTTTGTGAATCCAAATTGAGGTCTCTCTGAGTTTAGTACAATTATATTCTAACAAAATTCTCTGGTAACTTTGAAGTGTATATGAAAAATGTATTTTATTTTGCTATGGGATTATGGGAATTTTATTACACTAAATCTGGCAATCAGGTAACCTTGTCAGTTTAATTCAGACATTAATTTGTTTGCTTACCTAATCTGATACCATTAGAATGGAAAATATTATAGTCTTAATTTCTACCTTATCTGACTGCACAGGCATTTTTCTTTTAGTCATCTTTCTTATGTATGTATCTCTTTTTTATGTGTTTTAACTAGAAAAACATATTTCATACCTAATTAAGGTGTGATTGTGGTTTACGCAAATTTTACTAGAATGGTCTGTTGGTGATGTGAATACTAACAAAGGGCTATGAAAACTTGATTTTTTTCTTACTTTCTATATTTTAATAATAAATAATCTTGGATAGAAAAATACTATGGGTGAAAATCTAATTGATATATTTACTCTCAAAATGTTTGGGTATTTTTTTATTTAAGTAAAATCTTTGCTTAAAAGCATTCCCCAAACTACAAGCCTAATTAGACTTAATATTTGCGTCTTTTTGGAAAGATGTTGGACAAACTTCATATGTGTCCATAGTACTGTATTTTCTCATGTTGATAAGCTAGGAGTTTGAAAGTTAGAGCTTTGAGATACTAATGTACAAATATACTTTTTTTTTTACAATTTAATTATGTATTGCCATTGGCTCTGCATTTGATTTGGTAAAAGATCACCCACAATTTTCTCAAGCCAATGGATTAAAACAAATAACAACTTAATTTTTCCCCCCTTTGTTGACAGGGTGGAATTCAATTTACTCTTTCTTAGATGTGAAAGGGAGGGAAGGTCATTTCATGCTTTGTTGATAAAAGTGAGGTCATAGTAATTATTAAAGAGTTGAGGCTGTTTGTTAGGCATCATTTTTGCTTTTTGACATCCTGACTTTGTGGTGTGCTAACCAAAAGAAAGATAATATATTTTATACAATGAATGGAATGTACAATTGTTCTTTTAATTATCAGTAAAAACACATAAGATAAGGAAACTGGTGTAAATCAACATGACAAAATGGATGTGGATTTGTTATATGAGAAAGTAACTTGTGCCCTTTGATTTGAAATGTTGGCTTATACACTTAGTCTGTTCATCAAACATTTACACACTTGGTAATAGCCTTCTCCCAAATATTGCTGATATCATGATAACATTTTTGAGGTTATTACAAACTAGAGTACAAAATTATGCTGTTTTCAAGCAAATCCAATCCATTATACTTTCAGGCCGATAGTTCTAGTTGGTTTCACTTGTATGAAAGGACTAATGTGAAACAGGTGGTATGGACTTCAGAGACCCCACCCCTAAGTAGATTGCCATGGACCTTGGTGACTGTTTGCTTGGAGAGCATTTTCTAGCCAGTGTATCCCTGTGTGTAGCAATTTTTTATAGTGTGCTACAATATTCAGACCATGTTATAAATACTTCATTTATGTTCAGTTTTTTCTTTACAACAACTTTGTGAGGAGTATTCTGTTAATAGTTTTGTTTTACAGAGGATAAAACTGAACACTGAAAGGTTAAGAAACTTGCTCAGTATTACTTGGCCAGTAAATGGTAGAACTGAGATTAAATCATAACCTCATGATCACAGTGCTATAGTGTACTGAAAACCTATAAAACTATTTGAACAATTACTCTGTAGCAGACCCTTGGTTTATCACATATCAACCTACAGCTTCAGCTACAAATTCACCCTCATGGCCAAATCCTACTTTTATGTAAAATTCTGTATTTCACAAATACATCACAATTTTTGACAACTTAGTGTGTTTTCAGTAAAAAATATGCATATAAAAATTATTTCTGTGGGTATATCAGTGTAATAGCTTACCTCCAATTTAATCTCTACAATCTTGTCCGTGTTTTTAAATATTTAAATTGTTTTAATGAAGGGTAAAGATAATATTCTATAAGAGAGAAGTATAATTTTTACCTTGTGATATTTTACAGTTTTAAAAATTGTTGTGGAAAATATTTGCTTCATTTATTTCATGTTTGCTGGAGTATTTACTCAGTATTACAAGATTAATTGCAAATTCTAAGAGGAAATAACTGCATATTTAAATATTTCATTTAAGATGAAATATTTAGGAAAATGAATTAAATACTTGTTGGAGTGAAGAACCTCACTTTCACAGCATGACTAACCAGCCATTGAGTGGAGCCAGAAACTGGCAGTCAGAGAATCTGAGCTGAGAGTGTAGGAGACCAGGGAGGCTGCCCGAAAAGGTTGTGTCTTTCTCAAACTTGTTTTACATTATACTTCTATTTAAAGGCTTGTGGGTGCAAGTAACTGTTTAATTGTAATATTTTTATAGTTTTTTGTAAAAATAAACTACTGAAAGCATGTTCCCTTCTTTCTGCTCTGTAACCAATAGTAGCACCATTCACCTGGTTGCGGTTACCTGAGTTATAGGCCTGGTACTGGGAGGAAATAAGGTAGCTTTAAAAGCTTTCCAACCTGTGTCTCTCAGTTGACAACCAATTACACCTAAGGTGACAAACACTTGGTTAAAGTGAAAAATTGCTAGGTGAAGGAAAAGAACAGTAAATGTGAGTGAATTAACAACTGTAAAGGATGTGGGCGTCCGAGAATTTGTAAGTCAATTTAAGGAGGTGCTTAATCTGTTCTTTGTAATTAAAGAATAAGTGAAATCTTAATGTATCTTGAAATGAGAATAAATTCTCACTTGGTGCTTCATTGGATTGAAAACAGTCCATTTTCCATAAAAAGAAATAAGAAAGGTAAGATCAGAAAGAGTTAATTGACACTTGTTCTCTGAACATGCAGGGTGAAATGGTTCATAATAATGGAAAGATGTGCTGTGTTTTTCTTACATCTTTTCTATTAATGAATGATAGGAAGAAAAAAGTTACACTTTTTAAGTATTTGACTTTAGTCCAGTAAACTCTATAAAAATGTTTTATACTTTAAATCATTACTAAATATCCTCAGGCAAGATATCAGAAAGTTTATTTCCTATTTCTAAAAGATCCCATTGCCTCAAAATGACCATTTTAAAAAACAACATAATTTTAACTAAGTGCTGACATAATGCAATTTAAAAGTATGTTTGAGTTATCAGTACAACTTAATTTTTTCTCTGTGTTATGTGTTTTAAGGTTAAATTTTCATCATGGTAAAGTCCAGAGCCACACATTATGCCATTATCCTTAAAAACCCACACTGTCTTGGGTTTCCGAATTAAGGAATTTTCTTCATGCAAAGAGATGGTTGAAAGGAAACCAGAAACCATAGGTCTTGATCTGGCTGCTGTCTCTCTCCTGGGGCAGGGCGTCATCAAGCTCCTGCAGTACCAGATGGAAGAGTTTAGAAAAGGTTTTATCCATTTTTGAGTCAAGCTGACAGTTGTTGATGGCATGAGTTAAAACCCAGGGGAGTGGGAGCTTCTATCAGGACTTTGGATGGGGTCAGAGAACCAGTCAGAGGTATTGGCTTCAGGGTTGAGAGTGCCTACTGGGCAGCAAACTGGAATAAATTAGAAAAGCAGGGAGAACCTCAGCTCATGACCTAGACCCTTATAATTCTGCTTATAAGAGAGAGGGTACCTACAGGCTCCATTACCTAGGAATAAAATTTAGGATTAAGATAGACTACAGGATTAATTTAGATCCCACTTCCCCATATGTAAGGCTTCTAAGAATGGCAAGCTTTGTAAAGATATGCCAGAATGATGGGAGTGGCTTAGCCTATAAGTTAAAATTTTAATTACATTTATAAAATAGCAAGATCAAGGAAAGTAGAAACTTAAATGCATATATGTTTTTCCTGATATTATCAACTGTCAAATTATTGAGTTTCACATATCTTGTCTAGAAACATATTTAATAGGACAATTAAAACTATTTTTATTAATGGAAATAATCCATGCTTATTATAGAGTTAGTAGAAAGTAAAAAGAACTCTATCACCTCAATGTTAGCATTTTTATATTCCCCCATCTCTATGTCTCTTTCTATATTTAAATTTGAATTAAATTGCCTTTATTGTTGAATGGTGTTCTAAAACATAACCTTAATGGCTGAACTATCCTATGTTGTATTGTTTCAGATTATATCTCTAGCACATATTCCTGTCAATTGAATAACTAGACCAAGAGATGGAACATTTGTTAAGGCTCTTGAAACAGACTGCAAAATTCCTTTCCAGAATGCTATATGATTTTTATTTGTTTCAGGAGTGTATGAGGGACTGGTTTCACTGACTATAGTAAAATGAAAATCTTTGCTAATTAGGGGGAAATTTACATTCCATTGTTTTAATATACTATTCTTTGAGCCCTTCTGAGGTTCCACTTTTTTCCCCCACCTCTGATATACTTAACAGACATTTGATCTTGTGTGAGTTTCCTGTTCATGTGTTTTTCAAGTTATTACAGTTATATGTGAAGTCCTTTCATAATTAGGATTATTGATTCTTTGGCTTTTTTGGCAGTCATGTCAAATATTTTTAGTATGTTGCTTACATTCTATTTAATGAATTTATTTAAGTATAGACATTTCCCTTGTATATATGTCTATGATTTTTTTCCTTATAATTTCTTCTACTTTCCAGAGTAACAAAGTAAAAACACAACCAGTTCGATGGAAATATTAATGAACATATGAAATGAATACTATATTTCTGGACCTGTTCTTTTACTTTTCATAATAATCTTAGGAAATAATTGCTGCTAATAACTCATTTTGATGAAACTAAGGCATAGAAAGATTGTTACTTGTCTGAGATAGCTCAGCAAGTAAATGGTAGAACTGGCATTTGAGCTGGTCATGTGACTCTAGGTCCCATGCTCCTCACCATGACCCCACATTTCCTGGTAGAGCAGAACAGACAATGTCCTTTAAAAATAAGATATTATTAGAAAGCATCAAGACACCTGACTTAATATCTGAATTTGATTCTCATTTTTTTCCGATATGCAGTGATTTATTTTTCTATTTGTTCCAGAAAAGCTTTAAAAAAATTACATTACTATTACTATAGAATTAGAATAAATTTTAGGAAAACAATTGGTCTAGCCATTGTTAGATATGTATTTCAATGTCATCAAATCCGTATGTGTATGGACAAGACTTAACTAGACAATGAAAAATTCGTTTTTAATACAAAGCTCAGTATGTTTTTAAAAACCTTGCACACTGAAGATACTGTAGTTATGCCAATATTATGGATTATTCAGATTTCTTGGACTAAATTTTAATTGTATTTTTAATTGTAATTTTAATAAGTAACTACAGATTTGCTGTTTGTGGTTTTCACCCAGTACCTAAGAGAAGTGAATTTCACACCTGCAAAATGATTTTCTATGTAACATCCTCTTACATGAAATGGGAAACAACAACTAAAAGTATCTCTAATTTTATTAGTATTTTTTTAAGTAGGATGCTGTTGAAGTATGTGTGTATTTGTCATTTACTAGCGAATAGTATTTTCCTAGAAGGAAAGCCCTTGAAAGCAGATGAGCACTGTGTATCTGTGATCAGATCTCTTCCAAGAACTGGCAGAATTGGAGAAAGCACTTTCTAAATCATGGTTATCTCCACATTTAAGGCAGAACAGCTAATTTGCTCTCAATACAAGGAATTAAAATAATATTTTAATTAGCTTTTAAAGGTAGAAAACCACCTTTTTTCTTTAAAAGGCTTGTGGGTGGGGAAGATGCAGCACAAGAACCAAGCAAGTATCCAGTTAGCCTCAGTGGGAGGCTAAGGTCCCTTCCAGCTCTACTACGCTGATGAACAGTGACTGTGAAGGGGTATGTGGGGGGACTTGGTGAAGGGGGGAGCATAGTAAACATAATGTTCTTCAAAAAAAAAAAAGACGGCATACAAAAAGACTTGGGAAGATTTCCAGAACATTTTTGAGTGGAAAAAATGACAGGTGACACAACTGGAAAAAAAAATTGTCATTGTAAAATAGGCTGAGCTATCCTAGAGTAGTTTATAAGTAAAATGAAAGACTCTTAATGGTAAGACTGCTTCAGCCTTGGCTGTGCACTTGACCCAGTTTGTGAGGTTTTGAAAATGCTGATTCCTTTTCTAAAAGACTACAATCGAGAACTCTGTATTTCAAACTCAGGACTGTGTATTTTGAAAACACTGTCTTATGAATCTTACGGATAAGGAGGTTTGGAACCACTGCTATGTGAAAGGCTTGTATATTGCAGCCCCTCACTGTTCTTTGTCCACTGAAGAATGGAGGAGGAGGGCATCTTTCTGTGGATTGTTTAATTATTTCTGTTTTTCTTTTCATAGATGTAGATTTTCTGAATAGCACCCAGTTCTCAGGTAAGGCTCTTTCTGCTCATCTGCCCTTTCTGGAAGTGTCCCGAAGAGATACTGAAAACTAAACCTGGAGGAGTAGCCGAGTTCTAATTTACCTCCCTTCTTCCACTGATGAGGGAACTAGGTCAGCTGGAGTTCAGTCCAGAGCTCTTTCTTTTACACTGTGATTGTGAATCTGAGGTAGCTTTTTGAGAGAGTCTGTGAACTCTGATACTGCATGCCAAATCTGTCTGTATTGTACATTTTCTGGTCTGTAACTTCATGAGATCTCCAGGGAGTCTGTATTCAAAAAGCAAGACAGAGCAGAGTTTTTGCATTCCATCACATTGACATTCCAGATGGTCTTATCTTATACTTTCAATCTCTGCTACTAACCAAATATTACCATGATAGCTCATTCCCCAAGACCTTATTCATCACAGATACATATGCTCATTTATTTGTGTTTATACCTTTCCTCTATTGTCACAAAGTATTTGGAATTGTTCATGTAAACCGTCAAGCAACTTCTTAGTAACTTGATTTTTATCCAAGGGGCATGTATTTCTTTATATAATGTATTACTTAATACATTTTATAAGCATTTCATCTAATACACTAGGTGGTTTCTAGATGGAGGATCCCTTATTGCACCTTGGTCAATATATGTACAAATATAGAAAATTTAAGGTACAGAATATAGGATGCTGATTTAGCTTGAATATTTTTGTTTATAAATTATTTTTTGTTTCTTTGTTATGATTGTGCTATATTTTTATATTTTACTGATTTTTTTAACTCAGAGGTTGAAAACTTGAATGCTTTGAGAGCTGATGGGAACTGAGTGGGTTTGGGATAGGAAAGTAGTAATAAATCAATAATAACTATGACAAGACAGAGTTAATAAAGTATTTACATTCACACTGTAGGAAAAACTGATAATTTAATCAGCACGGGCAAGGCAGATATATGTGACCTTGTTCTGTACTCTTTGTAGGACTAAAGATGCATCAATAAATTGGATATGTTTTCATTGAAACTATGGTAGGATGAAGCAAATGATTTTTCAGTAATACTTGGAGGAGCAGGTGGTTTTTTTGATTTCTGTCTTTGTTCTTCATTAAGCTGAAAGTTCCATGAGTAGATGGACTATTTAATCCCCAGAATGTACCAGAGTATTTGGTACATAGTAGGGGTGTTGAAAATACATTCATTAGTATAGTTAGTTCCATCCTCTCAACTGTTCCCCAAATCTGCCTACTACTATTTATCTCTACTGCTCATGTCCTGATAAGGGTGCTCTCTTTTGCCTAAGCCAATGCTATGGTTTATAACCTACTAAACGGTTTTTATGACTCTAGTATGGTGCATGTCAGTCTGTTCTTCACAGTGAAGCCAGAGTGATACTCCAAGAATTCAAAACTTATGACTAACCTTCTCAGCTAAAAGCCCTTAATAGATTTCGTGCCCTTGGGTGAAGTCTAACAAGTTGATTATTATTCTAGCCTTATATAAAAATCTTGACCTCTAGTCATCTAAATAGAGGCTCAAATCTGATGAGTTGTGACCACTCTAGGGAGGTACCAGAAACTTTATAACTTTCTTTAGGTGTTTTATAATTTTTTAGACACTAAATATGATATGAAATATCAACTGCAAACTATTTATAGGTTTTGGGTTCTTAATTGTACAAATGGCCCCAGTGCTTCCCTTCTCTTTGTATTGATATCCTTCGTAATGTGATCTTAGTTTTACTGTTAAGAAGTGGGATCTGTCTCCCCACCTCTTGAACCTGGGTGGGGCTTGTGATTTAGCCAATAGAATGTGGCAGAAGCGTGGTGTGCCAGTCCCCAGCCTGGGCCTCAAGAGCCCTTGCTTGCTTTTGTTCTCTTTTGGAATTCTGCCATTGCCATGAGAACAAGGACAGGCTAGCAACCAAATTGTTAAAATCGAGGCCAGCAGTTCTGGAATAGCCACCAGCCAGCTGACCCAGAAACATGAAAGAGCCCCACTGAGATAAGCAGTGCCACCTAGGCACCCCACACCTGACTGCTTGAGTGAGCCCACTTGAGACCTGAATGGCTGACCCATGGACTCATGAGCAATAATTCATGTTTGGTAGTTTATTTTTGTAGCAATAGTTAACAGGTATAGAGAGATTCGTGCCTTTTCATCCACTGAAAAGAAGACTCATTGAATGGAGCAAATTGAAAATGTTGCATCTTTATTTAGAAAATCGTCATTATTGTTCAGAGAAATCTGACAAGTACATCAGTCTATTCCTGAGAGTTTGAACATTTTCCTATCTGATTTTTTTTAAAAACCTGAAGAAGGGAATATAAAGTATCTTTGTTTTTTAACTGGAGCCATTGGAGCTAAGAAATTTACTACCAAAGGAGACACTTGTTCAAAGAAATTTGCCAAAGTGTCTGGCTCTTCAGTGGTTTTTGAAGGACATTTTAGGTTTATATAGAAAAAGAACACTTCCATTTCTGACATGGCAGAATAAATATGCTGAAATTTTTCAAGATTTTAAAAATATATGATATAAAAAGCACAGTCTAATTTTAAATGACATTTTTAAGCATATTCCTGAGCTGGCAAGATACTAAGAAAAATCTTCAGAGACCAAAAATAAGAAAACATGAATCCAGAAAAATAAGAGTGTCCCGGTGACCCAACCTGGAAGAAGAAATAACACTTTATGATGAAAAAGCATCACTACAGATAAAAAGAAGTCACTACATTTTGGTAAGAGATTCAAATATCCTGAAACATTCAGTTTCTAACTTGTATGCTTCTAAATGCATGGATTAACTTTATTTTTTATGAAGATAAAATGAGTGAAGTTACAAGCAGAGATTGACGAATGGACATTTTCAGTAGGAGATTTGAACATAATATTCTGTTATTGTTTGACCAAATAGGTCCCAAATCAGCCCACATACAGTAGAGTGGAGGCACACAAATGCTACATTTAATGTAATGGCTCTATGTTGTATGTTGCACTATAAAACTGTTGAATACACATTCTCTAAAAGTCATGGAAAAGTGTTTTGAAAAAATGACCATAGGCTTTCCAAGGAACTGAAGACAATGGGAGGGTAGTGTTGGAAATAGCCTCCCTAAATTCCTCCAAATTATATGAAACAAAATCACTTATTAGTAGTGGGTTTCTGTCTTCCTGCATCTCCTCTGGTTTTGGTTTCATAAAGGTTGTTGTTGGGTTATTTGGAACATGCACACCTCTCAGCATTATAGCTTCATTGTGGATTGCAGCTTTTTAGCATTAAAAATGCCCTTCTTTATGATGCTTAATGCTTTGAGGCTTGAATTCTTTTTCATTGGGTATCGGGATCCCATATGTCTCTCTGTACCCTTTTGCTTCGTATACTTTTGTCCACTCCTTTAGTTTTGGCCATTTTTAGTCACGTTGTTTTAGGTATGTCTCTAAATAAAATAGTATGTAGTTGGGTTTTGTTTTGGGTGCCAAAATGAAAATCTTTTTCTTTTAGTAGGTGAGTTAACTCTGTTCACGTGTTGCTGTGGTCAGGACATTTGGTCTCAACTCTATCATAATCTTGTATAATTATATGTATTTCATTTATTTGCTGTTTGCTCTTTTAAAAGATCTGAGGTATAGTATTTGGGAGGGATTGTGTTTTTGTTATGATGGTTACCTTTGTACTTACACAGTTTTAATGTCCTTAGTCCTGTTTGAATGGTTAGAAACCCACTATTAATAGTTGATTTTAATATACTGTACTCAAGTACACAAAAGATTATTAAGGAGATAGAAGATCTAAACAATAAAATCAGAAGAGTGGCTCATAGAGAGATACATATAAATTCTATGCTCTGACAGAAGAAATTACACATTAAGTGCCTGTCACATTCACAAATATTGATCACATAAAGAAAATATCAGTAGCCTTTATAAAATAGAAATACATCAAATAGCATTCTCTGATCACTCTGTATTAAAACTAGAATTTCCTCTAACTACAAAGAAATGAAGAACTTTGAAGGAAATGGAAACAGTTGACAAAGACAAGGGGTATATGAACCAAATTTGTGGAATGATAGGTGAATCTTCGTCATCGTTAAGGAGACAGTGTTTTGGGTTTTCTAAATACCTACCATATTAGAATTGAATAAAAATTTGAACTTACCAGTCCTAATGCTCAATTTAGCAAACTGAATTTCTACTTTTCCTAGTATTTGCCAAACACTAGGGTTTCAGAGATGAAAAAACCCTTCCTTGCCTTGGAGAAACTCCCTGTATAGGTGGGTAATTATCATCATTTTAACAGGGGCTGAATTGCCCAAGTACTATGGGAAAAACTCAGCATCTAATTTAGTATTTCTTCAGTTTTTCTGCTTGTGGAGCAGCTGGGTCTTCATACCAGATAGAAGCCTCTAGACTCTGTGCTGTTTTTCTTCTATACCTTGTGGCCTGGATAATATAAATCATGTTTCATAGCTTGTACATAGTCAGTACAATCAAAACCTAACTAATGATTTATATTTTTCTCACTTCTATAGCTTACAAGTTACTTTTGTATCATTTCATTACTTGTACTTTAAAACAATCCTTGAAAGAAAGAAGAAATTGTAACCCAACTTCATAGGTGTGGACTTTTACTGGAACAGGCCTTTTCTGGGATGCTTCCTGCTTTAGGAACCCTTCTACTTACTTTGGGATAGCGATGAGATGGCCAGTTAAGTCTTGTTTTTATTCGTTAAAAAAACTTTTATTTTTTAAATTACATGAGTTAGACTTGTTTATTTTAGACCAAAAAGGAAGTACAAAATAGGAAAAGAAGAAAATAAATATTTCCATTAATGTTTGTCACCCAGATGACTTTCCTCCTTTGGTGTGTATTCTTCTTGCTCTTTCTCTCCCTCCCATCTCCCCTTCTCTGAGCTCCTCCCTTGCCTCCTCCTCCTTCATTTGTACCTTCTGTGAGGGGTATAATTAAAAATTGTTTTTCTATTAGTTATAGTTATGTACACAGTTACATACACATAAATATTTATGTACTCAGTGTGATGCTGGTACCAGGGATGCTGATAAATTATAAGTAGGTGGATTGAGGAAGGCCTTTTGGAGACGGTGGCTTCTGATCTGGACGTCAGAGGACTGGGGAGGAGTTTTGACTGGCACAAACGGGAAAGAAGACCAGGGTAGGCAAAGTTCTCTTCCTAAAAGCACAGGGGCAGAAGATATACTGGATGTTTGGCAAATGCAAGTAACTGTGGCTATATGATTATCATCATAATAGCATGAAAAATAAAAATAGTGATTATGATGCTAAGTGCTTACTACAGACCATGCACTTTTCTAAGCACCTTGTAAACTATTTATTTTCTCACAGTTTTTTGAAGCAGGGGCTATTATTAATCATGCTTCAGATAAGGAAGCTAAAGCATAAAGAGATTAAGTAGTAACTTGGTCCAAAACTTGGTAAGTGATGAAGCTGGGATCAAGATGGAGGAAGGCTGTCTGTAAATTTGTGATTGCATCCATAAGTGACTAAGGGCACAACATTTCTAGGCTATTCTCAATTTAAAATATTTTTAAGTGTTTTTTTTACATGGGATTGTATTGCTTTATTGGATTTTATTGTTAGAAAATCTATTAATGATAGGCCTCAAAGAAACCACTTACTCCATTGTTTCTTATATTGAAAACTGGACGTTTACTAGTATTAAAACTTTTCAAATTTTATAGTGCATAAGACTAAATCAAAACAGGAGTAGTTTTCTAAAACATTATAAATAGGCTTCAGGCCACTTATTTTTCTTATTTTAAGTGTATAATGGAGCTCCAAAGAATGAGAAGGAAATTTATAACGAAGTCCTTTCAGTATGTCAGTACCAGAAGTCTCCTGTGTGAGATCCAAGAGAGACCTCCCTCTCTCCTGATGAATTTTTATTGTAAACAATACAATGGTAATGTTCCAAATGTGTTATCCTAAAGGGAACTTAATGGGGTTTTTAGTAAAAATATTTTATCTCTTGCTTTCTTATATTTTTATCTTAATTTGCCCATGGCTGGTATTTTTGTATTCAATAATATTATGCCATGTCTAGAATTCATCAAATATTTTATACATGATAGGCATTTTCTGAACCAAAAATGTCTAAGCCTTATGGCAGCACTATATTATCTCCATTTCCCAGATTAAGAACTGGGGCTTCAATTAAAATGAAAACAAGATTGAAATTGAGGTGTGTGCAGCTCCAAAGCTTGTGCATATTCTACTCTGTACTGAAAAAGCTGTGGTTCCTTCAGTACATAAAGTCGTCACTGAAAGAGAAAAAGGGTTGATTTCCTCGTTGTTCTGATATGAACAGAGGAAGTGCAGATGAGTCCCGAGCCTCTCCCAGGTTCCTCACCGGTGCTGCTGTCCGGCAGAGCTTTCCCACACGGAGTCACCATAACATACCACAGACTTCTTGTTCCCCAGTGGGAAACCTGAGAAGGGGCCACCGTCTCCCTGTGAGCAACAGATGGTTACTGTTTAAATGAGGGTAGACTCTGGATCTCATCTGGGAAGTGGTTTTAAGTTTTTGTGGAGTTGGGTAAATTTGGAGCATTAGTCGAGGGAAAAAGCTAGCAAGATTTAGGAGAGGAGCAAGAAGTAAACAAACCAAATTTGTCTAAGCCTTTTTAACTCTTCTGTACTCTTTAATCACAGTCCCATGGCAGGTTGTATTTTTCTGCCCCCTCCTCCACCCAATAGAGGGGGAGGGATGAAAAGGGCACAGCAAGCTGTTGAAATTTGTAGTGTGTTGGCATCCAGCAAGTGAGTTTTGCTGTGGGGTAAGTCCTGTGGCTTGTTTTCTGCCTTCGTGAATAGAGCCTTTCCATCTTTGCCAAGGCTACAGTTAATGCAGTCAAGGGATTTATTATGAAATGTACTAAATCTTGGCATGGAGCTAATTGCATATAACGAAGCGTGCTAGAGGCTTGGACCTGAGAAGTGACACATGCAAAAAGCATTCTCTTTCTGATGCTGCTGAAAGAGGTTTTGTGTAGGGGAATGTCTGCATGTCTGCACTTATTGCTAATGAGGTAACCCCTCACCCAAAGCATATTTCTGAGTTACTTGTTAAAATAAATGTAGTTCCCCCACCCTCTCTTTTTCTCTCTTTCATATTGGCAATTGAAGAACGAATATTTATTTACTAACTCCAACTCCACTTCTGAAACCCTTCTTATATCATAAAAAAATACATTCATGGCAGTTTATATTACATAATTATGACCTAGAATATTCTTATGTGAAGGTATAAAAAGTAACCAGAGACGTTGTATTAGCTTAGGCTTACATAGTGAAATACCATGGCTTACACAACAGAAATTTATTTTGTCATAGTTTTAGAGCTTGGAAGCTGAGACCATGGGGCCAAAATGGAAGGTCTGGTGCAGCTTTTCCTGCTTGAAAATAGCTGATTTTTCACTGTTTCCTAACTTTGGTGGTGTTCAGGGTGGGGGCAATGGTTGGGCAGGAGGCAGCAGAGAGGATTGAGAGAGACAGAGAAAGCTCTCTGGTGTTTGTTCTTGTAAGAATACTGATCCCATCATAGGCACTCACAACTCATGACTTCATCTAAACCTAATTTTCTTCCAAAGGCCCCATGTCCTAATACTGCCACACTGAGGGTTAGGGCTTCCATCTATGATTTTTGGAGGGGCACAGTTCTGTCTATAGCAGAAGTGTTTAAAGGAAAGATAAATATTTCATCTTTTTAAGTCCAGTGCATGTCCTTAAAACTTTATTTACTTTAAATTTTAGTTTGAAAGAAGCAAGTGAATAATTTAAAAGTAAAAATTGAATAATTTTTTTATCCTTTTTTGTTGTTTATGTGAGATTTGTTGTATCAATTTTCTCAAAGCTTTATAGGGCTATTTATCTTTATTTTGCTCACAACACCCTAATGTATGCACTGTATATAGTAGGTGCTTAACATTTGTTCAGTACACTTAAACACTTTCAGCACTTTACCACATTACATACCATGTACCTCTTAATTTACTGAAATGTAAAAGAGGTTAACAAATAAAGCTTGTTCAATGAAATAGATACATCCTTTCTTGAATAGTATGAGAAACATTTTTTTCCTGCAGATAATTTTCTTCCCGTCTTATAACAAAAGCTGGTTTAACAAAATATATTTAAGAAATAAATGTAAAGTTTCATATTTCCCTGGATTAGTAATTTTTGGGTGCATGCAAAGCTAAGGCCTTGATATGTAAAAAGTAAATAGGAATAGAATGACTATAGTGATTTTCATCATATAGTTAACACTAATCTTTTTGGTGTTAGTGGTTTTGAAGTGGCAGTAATCCTGCCCTTAAAACAGTGGCCACTAATTTCAATCCTGGTGCAGCAAAAAGGAAATGTTGAAATGAAAGTGTTTTGTCTCATTAAAAAAAAAAGGTAACATTAAAATAACAAAGAGATGATTTGTATGATTCTATAACATTGTAAATTCATTAATATCCAGGGCTTTCCAGTTCAGTTTGTTTTTATCAAGTGCCAGAAATAGGCATTGATCAGGGTGATAAAAACCTGATAATTTACAGAGAAGGAATGGTTTGTTTGCTTGTTCATTCATTCAGTGTTGATTGACTGAGGTTCTGCTGTGTTTGAGGCACCGTGCCAAGCACTGTGATAAGAAAGAGAGAAATCAGTGATAGCTTCTCCCTTCGAGTACTTAATTTTGTGTTGGTTTAACAAACATTAAATCAAAGTCCTCTTACACATACAGTGCTGCCCTGCCTCTTGGGACCGAAATTATGAACATCATTAAGATGGTCTTTTTCAAAAAAGCTTGTGTCACATCTAGGGAAACACACATAAATACCTAATTGCTCTTAGTTATTAAGTTTAATAACTTGAGGTTTGGTGCCAGGTCTAAAGAGAGGCTAATATTCAAGAGGAACATACAGCTTTTTTAAACCATTCACCAAGTCTGCTATGTGTTATTCCAGTAGTTTAAGTCCTTGCTACCTGAATGGTGGTCTGAGAACCAACAGCAATGTCATTACTTGAGAGAGCGCCCTGTGAATACAGAATCTCGCATTCTCCTCCAAGTGTAGTGAATCTGAGTCTACATTTTAATAAGATCTCCATGATTCATATATGTTTTGAAGTTTGGAAAGCTTTAATACAAGGTTTGACTTGTATTCATAATTATATTAGATGAAATTTTATCTGATCCATAGCTGAGCTGTTTTATTTGTACATGCATTTTTAAATAAGCATTTATTGAATACAGGGATTTATTGAACATGTACCAGATACAGTACTAGGAGCTGAGGATCAAAAAAAAAAAACAAAAAACCGAAAAGCTTTTAGCCCAATTAATAAATAAACTCTATAAGCTAGTAAAGAAGTAATTATATCAGTATGGAGAGTAGGGAAACTTTAGGTAAGACATAATACCTGAACTGGATCTTAAAAAATCCACAAGGATTTGTTCAGGGGGAGGAGAAATATCTCAGATTACATTGATATGTGAATTTTTGAATAGGTGAATTACTAGAGATAAGTTGATGAATAACTAAAAAATTATTAGGCAAACCCGTAAGTCAAGGTTTATATATTTTGATGCATTTCGTCAATCAAATAAGTGTAATATTTGTTAAGGAAATGCGGATGTAATGAGCACTGGATTTATTGTGAGTACTTTTACATTCTGAACCTCAGTTTCTTCATTGGTAAAGTGGCAACATCAGTTCTGCAAGGTTTCATGAAGATCACAGGTGCAAAGAACTAGTACTGTGGAGTCCAATATATTATAACTATTATTAATGATTATGAGAACAACTTAATTTTTTCTTGACATAGTGTTGCTAATTTATATTAGCAAAAGGTAAGTATGTGACACTTGTTTAAAATAAATACTGCTCTATAAAATAATAATGAATCTTCCTTTAAATAAGGCATGAATAGATGAAAAAAAAGAGAAATGATGAGTCATAATGTCCAAAAGGTGAAGAAATATTTTCACCTTCTCAAAGAGGAAACTTGCAAACTTAACATTCTCTCTTGGCTCTACACTGTGCACTTTAGTGTTTAAAGTCAATCCCAGGACAGGCCCTCTCTGTCTATAGTAATGGGCCGTTTGAGTCCTTCTTAATGAGGCTTCATCCCAATGCCTTTTAAATATTTGAGTAGTCAATCAGTGCAAAGTGGACTCTTCCCCAGGTTGTGTGTGGGCCTCCCAAGTTGGAGAACATGCAGATGACTTCCGTTTTATTTCACGAATTTGGGAAACATATTAAGGAACAAGCTAATAAAGAGCAGCTGAGTCTCACATAAACAGAAATTGAAATTGACTTTCTCTAATTGGTGAGAAAGAAATATTCTTTATTCAGCACTCAGGAACTGGGTTTACTTACTGTTCTAGAGCCGGAGTCTCACAAGACTGCAGGCAAAATTTCTTGGTGCCTTTCCATTCCTATAAAATGGTCACCTGGGAACTGCCAGTAGAGGGCAAAATGTAAATGGAAGGTATTAACTTGAAGCACGGTGAGAAAAGGGGAGAGAACGCACTGCTGTGGGGCATAGTAAAAAATGGATAACAACATAAAGTGAGCTGTGGTACAAAATTTGAGTCCCACAGTGAAATATGCCACTCAGGGTGAACAGTCCCTTTTTGTTGTCTTTGGCCGTTCTTGAGAACCTTGTCATGTTAATGTAATGATTGAAATTGAATTTGGAAATTGTAATGTTGCTCTCATATTTCACCTAAAAACAGTGCTCCTAACTCCCACCTTGAACGGGATCACATATATCTCATAAGTAGGGCACTGCTAATATTTTAGCAACCTCACAAGAAGGATAGTGAAATGAAATACTGTTAAAAGTGTAACCAACCTGCATTTTCTTTTCCCAACTTGCTTGCAATGCAGTGCGTAATGTAAAAATAACCCACTACCAAGTTCTCTTTACAAATGTGCAAATGGCACTCTGTGTGTCAGAGGTCACCCCAGGACTCTGGCAACATTTCAGGGCTTATGTTTTCACATGGATCAACTGCTTTTGAACGGTTTCTCCAGTGTATTGGCACACATCAGCTTGTCTTACACAGTAAGCATTTATACCTTTTTATTCCCATCTATTTTCCTTACCAAACATAGCCATTATGGCTTTTATAAAAAAAGAGAAAGAGGGAGGGAGGGAGGTAGAGAGGGAGCCCCAATTACCATTTATGTAGAAATTTCCATATAGTCTCAGGACAATGCTCTGATACCTGATCTTGGTTCACATTCGTCCTTTTTAAAAAAATTTTAAAAGATTGGCTCCTTAAGGATTTCCTTTTGAGACTAGTTTACATTGCATATTGCTCCCAAGAGAACAGTCTAAAAGATATTTATAAAACAAGACATGTATTTTCCCTGACATATCTTTTTATCCTTTTTCTAAGAGGGAGGAGTTGGTGATTTTATTTTCAATTATTTCAGAATTATTTGGAGAAAGTAGACTTGTCATGTTTCTTCCAACTTGGTAATCTAGGCACTGAATACTGAGAGATGCTGCTGATTCTTTTTCCCTTTTTGTTCTTTCACATTTTAGCATCATAAAATGGCTGTGTAAATAAAGGGAGTCCTTTGACCATGGTTGGATTTTAAAAATTGTATTAAATCCATTGTGAAAGTACCAATTTCTTCCTCTCTATTCTTTGAGGATCAGGAAGAGTATTTATTTTCCTAGGACCCACTATGGAAGGAGAATAGTAGAATGGTTTCTCTACCATTATACTTGGTGTAGTAATTGAGGTCTTCAGTTTGTGAATGTACCTTCTCATTGGAGAGATTTGGTAGTATCATGTTCAACTTCAAATGTAAACAAGTATTACAAGGTTCTTTTGCCTTTTGGTTTTACAGTTGTATAGCTGGTCCAAAGTTGAAAATGTGTTTGTTCTTGAAAGAAAAATATCCCTCAATACTTAGATTAATGGTGCTCTGAGACATGTTTATTCAGAGATGGCAGAAAAAAGGTGAATAGGCTGAACGCTCCACATTAGAGATCAGTGTACCATATACAACAGATACAGCCAGTGACTATTTATGCAGCTCCCTTCAATTTTTCTTTCATTTATAATCTATGAGAAAATTGAACTGTTTTGTCATTTTTTCTTTTTTTAAGCAAAAATAGATTTTAGATGAACATCTGTTAATCTGAAAAGTCAATTCATGAAGGCTTAACCTGCTGTGCTTCATCTCTGATGTTAAATTATATATTCAGGTTCTTTTAAGAGTTGCTCCCTCAAGGAGTTGGATCAAGGAAAATTATCTTGATTTTGGTATCTTAGATGCAGCTTGCAGGTATGTACACATATTGCGTTGGTTAATTTGAACATATGGCGCCTCAAAGTGATCCTTAGGAAATCCTCTGGTGTGTATGCGTGATGTGTGTGACATTTGTTTTTTTTGAAGGATATCAGAAATATGCTCTATATAACATTTAATTTTTAAATACAACAATCTGAAATTTTCCTAAGTTATTGTTTCTTTTGGGTTCAGTTACTAGAAATCATTGTATGAACATTCTAAAATAAGCAAGAGTGACGGCACTATATATGCTTTATTTAATGCTAAAATGTGATCAAAATACACCAATCATAAAAAGGAAAAGAAATTAACCTATTTGTAGGGTTTCTCAAGAGAGATTCTGGTTGACATTTGAACTGAATTCTGTTGGTGAATCTATTGGTCAAAACATTTTGCAAGTTTTACTGTAACCTTTCTCACTAGTATGGCTTTGTAGATGTAACTAACAATCTTTTAATAAGGACAGCAGTGAAGACTTTCTACTAAGAGATTTATTTTTCATATAATGGTATAGTCCTAGTTAAAATCTCCTTGGGGATTTATAAAAATATATCTTCATTAATACTAACTCAAAGGATAAAAATGAATAATATTTTTAGAGGTTGGAAAAAATGTTTATCATCTTGTTATGTTGAAGCTGATGTAACTTTTCAAATTAGTGACATTTATGTCTGTGCATGGTCCCATAGCTCATGAGTACAGCATTTCTGACAATTAAATCTAGGCTTCATGGTCAAAACTGTTCTGGTACAGAAAGACTAAGGTTTGGGAATAGAATTTTTTAGCTGACATTTGGTAGTTATTTTTGTGTGATTGCAGTTTTGATGCTCTGAGTTTGCTTTATTCAAATCTGAGATGTTAAAATTAGTTCTGATGTGAACATGATCTTTTTTTCATTAATTGTAAATATAATTACTTTGATTATAGTTTGTTAGGAACTTATCAAGCTCAAAACTGCTAAAAAACATAGAACTCTCTAAAGTATATTTATAAATATCAAATATCTATGAATTCTACAATCTAAGTGAGAATGTAAACATTTGAAAAAGTATAACTCTGTAATTATACCCTGTATTTGTTTATTTGTTTTTTGTATATTTTAGGTTATATTGTTTCCAGAGTTTTCAGGAGTTCTTTATTCACTTGTCCCAGTAAGTGTAATTACAGCTTCAAGCAACTGTTTGCCAAAAAGCATTGGCTTTTAGACTTTTAGAATATGTTATAAATGATTAAGCACAAAACTAAAACCCTATTGTATGGGGAGGATTGGACCAGTAAATTAATACAAACTAATGCAGAATGAAAAATAAGTGGAATGAAGAAATGGTTCTAACTTGAAAGATTGAGTATGTCTTGTGTATTTATGGTTATCTGTAATAGACACTATTTATAAAAGTCTGATTTATTTATAGCTTGGCTTATTCATGAATCTGAAAGGATCACAGGGAAACCTGAGATAATTTATTTGATACGATTTCCATACTTAAATTAACATCCACTCAGAATGGGTTTGAGGCCTCAACCTTGGTTTTCTTACAGGAAAGAGCTGCCCACTGCCCTGGCTAGGCCTGGGTCAGCTGGCACCATCATCATGGGGAAGGGGGTTCAGCTCTAGCCTGGAACAACACGAGGTGGCTTTTCCCATTTATACAGGATGACCCTGTGCACTCCTGACGCTCTTGGGCTCCCAAGGGGAATGGTGATAGCAGTATC
This sequence comes from Manis javanica, assembly GCF_040802235.1. Taxonomy (NCBI): domain Eukaryota; kingdom Metazoa; phylum Chordata; class Mammalia; order Pholidota; family Manidae; genus Manis; species Manis javanica. The sequence continues at coordinate 95,151,429 of NC_133160.1, read as the reverse complement.
CATTCCTGCAGGGCTCATGGAGGTTTAAAGTCATCGCAGGTGAGGTGATACACTTGAAGGCATTTGGGAGTTTTGGCTGGTAAGGTGTCATTCCTACATCTTCTAATCACCCAGAAAACTGGAGCTTTTGTACCTGCCAACTACCTTACTCCTTTTTCAGTACTCCCTGCCCTCAAAAGTGTCTGGTGTTCTAGTGAAGTTATTAAAAAAAAACAACTGAAAGAAGGAAAAGGCTATAATCCATATATTCCCTTCTGGTCTTTTTTCTATGCATTTTAAATAAGAATTAAAAACAAGAATGTATTTAGTATTTTGTATTGTTGCCTTTTATATGTGATATTGAAACATACATTTTTTTCCTCCAAATTCTTTTTAATCATTATTTTTGATGGATGGATAAGATGTTCAATCAAGAGACATACTATGTTTTATTTTTCTTCTTTACTTAGATGTTCAGATTGTTTCAGGTTTTGATATTATAGATAAGTGCTACAAGGAACATCTTGATCTGTAGAATTTGATCCGATTTTGACATGTGTTCTTACTAATGATTCTTAGTGGTGAAATTACTGAGTCAAGGGTAAGAGTAATGCTCTTCATAATTACTGAGAAACTATTTTCTTTTAGATTTTAAATATTGTTTAAATTTGCCCCCTGGGTTTGGCATTCTCTTGGCTTTTCATACTTGAAATAGGCTTCCTTTTTCAAGACATTGTTCTTTAAAAAACCCTTCCCAGATCCCCCCAGCACACATAGAGAATCTCTCATTTTCCCCAAGTGGTTGGGGAACCCCGTCACCCACAAATTTGTTAATCTGATTTGAAAGTTCAGTATAATTATGTCATATAGCAATTATGGTCATACAGTTTCCTGAGGTTGCTACAATAATCACACATCTTAGTGGCTTAAAACCACAGAAATGTGTTCTTCCACATTTCTGGAGGCCAGAAATCCAGAATTCGTATTCTAAATGGGAATCGAGGTGTCAGCAGAGCTGCAGTCCCTCCAGATGTTCTAGGAGAGAATCTGCCCTTCGCCTCTTTTGGCTTCCGCTTGCTGCCAGAATTTCTTGACTTGAGGCCACACCCCTCCAGTCTCTGCCCCCGCTGTCGCGTTGCCTCCTCCTTTTCTGTGAGTGTGATCTCCCTCTCCCTCTCCCTCTCTCTCAAAAAAGCATTGGTAGTGATATTTAGGGTCTACCTGGATAATCCAGGATAGTTTCCCTATCACAAGGTCCTTACTTTAATTACATCTGCAAAGATCTTACCACCTAAAGTAACATTCTCAGGGTCTACATAATAGAACTTGATGTCTTTGGGGTCCAACATTCAGGCCCTATGATAATTTTTTTACTAAGATAGGTAAGGTACTTTGAATAATCTAGATTTTTCTTTAAATCTTATGTATTGTTTAGAGCAAAATAACTTAAACCACCGAGAATGATACAGTTGTTGAATATGAAGTGTGAATATGGATATAAAGATATGAATATGCTATTATCTCTTACTAGTCCTTTATGACCTATTCAACTTGGTTGTATTTGTATCTATTGAGATAAAGAAGAGTTGATATTTTATAATTGGTGTTTAGCAAACTTTTCATTAGAAATGTGAAATTACCTAATTTCAATTCATGAAAAATTACTGAAAAAATTTAGTGTAGTCACTGTCAAAATTTAGCAAGATATTAAAACTTTTGAAATGGAAATGTTTTTACTGGAATTAAATTGTGCATTTTTTTCTCCCTGTGAGTACCTTTGATGTCAACTAAATTTTCCTGTTCACCTGCACAGGGTGCAGCTATAGTTTCAGGGATATATTTCTGACAGCCTAGCCTAGGCACAGAACTTGCTATTCAAATTGCTACTGTACAGTTCCAGAAAACAGCAGGTTGTCACTTCTAGACTCCCAGTGTGAGAGAAAAGCTCAGGGAGAGTGGAAGAAAAGGCAAGGGTTAGAAATAACCTGCCAGTTCTAATCTTCAGAACCTTTGCATAAACAAGATTGGAATGAAAACAGATTTTTTTTTTACTTGGAAACCTGTAACTTATCCAATCATAACATTCCATGCCAAATGCATGCACACGTTTAGAAAGACACCACACTGTAATGCACTACGTCCCCAATTCTGCTTCAGTACTTGCTTTGTGTATAGCTTAAACTTCAGACGTCAATTGGCTGGATGGTGTATTTTTACACTGCATCCAGTAAAATGGAAAGGAACGGTAAAATAGCCAGCAAAATATAGTGAGCATATCAGTAATAAGTTTTAAGAACATCTTACTTGTTACTCAGAATGTTAGGTCCAGTTTTTATAAGGTAAAATCATGAAGGTACAGTTTAAGTTTTCATATGTTATATACAAATATTTAGATATTTTGAGTGCTTAGGACCATCTAGATATGATGCAAGTGTTTTAAAAACAAGGGAAGAATTCTGAGAAAAAGAAAAGCTAACAAAAAAAAGCAATTTAAACCTGCTGTTTGCAACAACATGGATAGATCTAGAGGCTATTATGCTCAGTGAAATAAGCCAGGTGGAGAAAGACAAATACCATATGATTTCACTTATTTGTGGAATATAAACACAAAGCAAAACAGAGTGAACAAAACAGCAGTAGACTTATAGACACTGGAAGTGACTGATGGTTGCCATGTGGGAGGGGCTGGGGTAGGTGGTGGGGAGGGAAAGGGGAATAAAGGGGCACAAAAATTCTCAACCATAATATAAGTTGGTCATGGGGATAGTAGTACAGCATAGAGAATATAATCAGTGATTCTGTAACATTTTTCTGTGTTAACAGATAGTAACCACACTAGAGGGGGTGAGGATTTAATAGTATGGGTAACTGTTGAATCACTGTGTTGTATATTTGAAAACAATATAAGATTGCATATCAATGACACTTCAATTAAAAAAAGTTTGACATCCTGAACTTGATTATTTTGTTCAAGAATGAAAATGTCTATATTATTTGAGGAAATAGTTGAGCCAGCAAAGAAGCTGTCTTTATTATTTTGAATAATAAAAATATCAAGAAATAAATTATTTGCTTGCTTTCTAGAAGCATGGAGACAATTTTATTACTTTGTCATGGCAAATACTGGAACTCAAATAACTTTAAAACATAGAATATGCTTGTAGGCATGTTCCAAATACACTCCTGGTCTACGTCTCTGGAAAATGGAAGATAATTTGCCAAGAAAACAAAGCAAAACAAAACAGCAAATCCCAATTCAAAATAGCGCTTAACAATATCTCCCAAGTGTGTCAGACCTCCCATGATTCTACCTTACACACATGTGTATGAAAAGTGGAATGAGATCTTTTAGCACAGATAGTCTGAGAGTTTGGACCACTTTGGGCCCAAAGCCATTTGAGGCATGCTGGGGGTATCAGTACCTGTGTGGCATTGGTGTACGGCCTCAGTTCAGTATAGTTTGAAACTCCTAAGAGTGTTTTCTTCCTAGGTACATTGTATATAGAAAAAAACCTGATGTTCTTCAAATTGAGTGTGTGGCCTATTCCTGTGATTATGACATCAATTAATGGGTCTCAACTAGTGTTAAGTTAAAATAGAAAGTATCAGAGTGCTGCACATATAAGGATTAGCATAATTTTGTGAATTTTTTATATTCTGCAACATAATGTACAAAAGTTCTAATAAACAATAATTAGATCTTTCTTATTAGTGAAGAATTAGTTCCTAATATACCTCTAGAGCTTTGTGTTCAGATCTTGGGAGGGGTGGAGACACTCTCTGGCAGTTTAGTATTGTCAGTAGATATATGGGTTGGGAGCAGATACAGAATGATCTGAAGTGATGAGCTGTGTTTAACAGGAATGAGAGATTTTTCCTTATATTTATGACTGTCCTGAAATTGTGGGCTCAGTCAACTCAAAGGTTGTCTTTAGTCTAGGAAATAGAAATTAGAACAGCGATATGCATCAGATTGTCAAAATAATAATAATAATAATAATAATAATAATAATAATAGTAATAATAATAATAATATCCAGTATCCCCAACATTGACCTGAATGTGGCAAGAGGGGAACTATTTTCTATGACTTTGCAATGTGTGTGTCCCCTGGATGAGTACCGCCATGGCTATCTGTCCACCTTGGAGGAAGGAGCTCTCCTGCTTGTGCACAAGGAGACTTGTGCAAGGTGTTCATCACATCATTCTTAGGTAGACCTATATCTGGATCTAATCTAGATCGAAATGTAGAAAGATCTAGATAGATACATGTATATTAATATATGATAGAGATATTCTTACCATCTCTATTATACTCTGCTTTATTTCAAGAGTGGAATGGTTAAGAGAGTAACCTGAAATTCTTTGATTTTCTTTTTCTTACTCTCAATTAACTCTGCGAACTGTGTTTATTGTGTGTAGAAGACAACTGGACCATCCCTCTATTGAGGAATGAATAACTGAGGTTTGTTTATGCTATAAATACTCTGTAGCAGTTGGAGTGAATGAGTTAGATCTACCTGCACCAATGGGATACATAAAAAACAAAACAAAACTAAAAAGAAAAACAACAAAAAAACAAAACACAGGGATGATAGGAAAGAGCAAATGCAAAGAATTTATGTATTTTAATATATAATCATGTAAAACTTTGGCCTACAAAATACAATAGTACCTACTATGTCTAGATACCCACATATATTAAAACAAGAAACCTGAATGGAAATAATATTCTGAGATTGGTTATCTTTGTAGATGGAGAGGAAGGGGTATATGTGGTGGTACTTAGTGGTACTTGATGTTGGCGTTTTGCTGTTATCTGTAACATTCCAGTTCTGACATAAAGTTCTGAAGCAACAAGGGCAAAATGTTAATATTTGGTAAGTGTGGCTAGTAAGCACAAGTGTTAACATTTTCTGAACAGTTTTCTTCGAAATGTTAACTTAAAATGTAGTTTATACTGTCTTTAAAAAATAGACTCCTTTCATCTTTGTGTTAAAGATTAATAAATTTGTTGGAATTTCCATATCTCTTTGAATACATTCACTTGTAATTTAACATTTTGAAGAAAATGTAAACTGTTTATATCTCAGTGGTCTCATTTGCTGATCTCTGCTATACTTGGCTTCATGTTAGTGAAGGGATGGTTAAGGGAGTAACCTGAAATGCTTTCATTCTTTGTTCTTGCTTATTCTCAATTCAGTCTCTGCGAACTGCTTAATTTAACCTCTGCGTACATTCGCTAGAACGAAAACTGCATGAGGGCTTGGATTTTGGTTTCTTTGGCTCACAAATATCTAGAGTAGTAGATATGGCACATAGTAGGCTTCAGTAATATTTGTTGAATGAATAAATAAAAGGATAAGTAATGACTCTCCAGCTGTGAACGCTTTTTCATCGCCCGTTAGTTTGTGTATGTAGCATGAGTAGTGTGTGCAGCATGCCAAGTGTAGTTACAGTGAAAAACATTATGAGAAGCTTCTGTATCAATCCACTCCTTACTTGCCTCCTAGAGCTTAGCATGGGAGTAAGTTTCTTTTTCTGACAAATTTGTCAGCTACCTTTCTTTGAAAATAAGAACCCAATTACTCCCACCCTTACATCCTTGTTATACTTTGGTTTCTGATTAATTCAGAGTTAAACTTAGTGTCCAATTGGACACCATAGAATGAGTTTGTGTATACCTGTATCTCTACAGTGTCTAATAATTTCCAACTTCTGTATTTGCTTTGTTCTTAATGCTGTTCTGTTATCAAGTTTCACATAGTCTTAACAATATAAACTACCTTACAAGTTTTTTTTTATAGTTTCTGTAATAGTGACTTTGAAGGACTAGTACCTTTCAGGCACTTTGTGTCCCATTAGATTTAATGTTAATTTTATTCTAATATTCTAAAAAATAGCAAACAATGTATATTGATATAGCAGCAAAGAGGGATTCAGAATATAAAAATAACCCAAATTTCTCATTCCCTGCTTCAGTTCATTGGTAAGATTTATTTAGTCTCTTGGTTTTGTAGTTGCAATTCAGCCACTCCAAGTGACTTGTGATTTACTAGTAAGAGAAATCAAAGATTATAAAATTTTGATCAGAGGCGAAGCATTCTTTTGCTTCTGAGATCAAAGATGTGATAATTAATAATGTAAACATTATTTCTTCTAGAAGCAAGCATGGAAGTAAGTTTTCTGAGGTTTTAAGATAGTGAAACTTATGTAGGAAAAAGATTGGTTGTGAACCTACTCACTTTTTGGTGTTGGTTTGTTTTTATACCACAACATGGCAAATAGCAAGAAAAGCAGGCTTCAATTATTGCATTCCTCTAGTATTGTCTCTTTATTATGCCTCAAAATTCTACATGTATACTTCAAATGCTGGAAGAAAATGAAAGTGATATTTAATAAGAAAGAGTCTACCCTCGATTTTGAGAACTCTATTTTTAATAACTCTGAGCTTTAAAAGTCTTGGGATCTTTAATTCCTATCATCAGCAGACACCATGAGAATTGTTTTGGTTAAATTATTTTAAAATAGATTTCTTCACTTAACTCTTTTACTATCTGTGAATTCCTTTACAAACACTTTCCAAAGATTGAGACATTTTTCTTTTAGTTTAAGATGCCTATGATTGTTAAAGTGTCATGAATTTCTCACCTGACCTAATACCGTCTGTTAACTTAAATGAATTTTCTCATTTTTATTCATTAAATAGCAAATTACATTTCATTTTTCACTGGACTGCTTTAGACCCACACTGCATTTCCCAATCCTAATATATTTAGAATATATAGACTTTATTACCATTTAGCATTACTTCTGTCATAAGGCAACTGGTTACTAATTCAGACAGTTGATAGTTTAAAAACTGTAGCTCTTATAATCAGTTTATAGTTTAAAGTAACTCTTAATAGCTACAAATGTTGTTTATACAGATTAATCAGTGACATTTGACTCATCAGATCATATATTTACATAGCCTTCTTTCTTGTTTCTCCTTTAGATTAGCCCTCTGATGTGTGTACCCAAAAGGTAGATGGTGTGATCATGTCCTGCACTACTTTCTTTCCTGGCAACTGTGCTGTGAGGGTTTCCTACACAGAACACCCACCTAACTCTGGTGCCATGGCTCACCTAAGGGCCAAATTTATCCCAGCTGGGCATGTAGAGAGTAGGGTAGTATGTCTTTCTTTGATTTTCTTTGCATTCATGTTCTGTCTTGATGGGAAACTGGGAATTTTTACATTTATTGAGAGAATGATGGTCTATTTTATAATTTAAATAGGGTTCATCTATTTTTTTTTCTTTTTTTTGCTGTTCATTCTGCTTTTTCACTAGTAACAGAAATTTATTTCCCTTTGGGGAAGTATGAAGTTACAAATTAATACATAATGGATAATAAAATTAATAAAGCAATTCTGGTGATTTTAGAGAGGTATTTCACAGTTAAAATTTGTTTTGTCAGGGAAACTCTTAGTTTCTGCTCAGCCAAGATTTTTCTCTTCTGAATAGTGTTTGGATGTAATTCACATTATCTCTAGTGAGTCTGCTTTTTCCTGGCTGCTAAAGCTGAGGAACCCTTCAGATTGGTATTTTCCTTTCTGTAGATATTATTTTGATAATTCAATCAATTTTGAGTTAATCTGGTTGGTTTAGGAACCCAAATAAGTAAATGGCCTGAAAATTCCTCTGGAGACCAAATTAAAATTAAAACCTGTTTTGTTTTGCTTGATATTTGTTATTTTTGTTATGTCAAAAAACCCAATTCAAATACCAGTACATTTCATACCAGACATTTATTTGACTTTTTTTAGGGGCAAAATCACACAAAGTATTCACACTTGAAGGGTAAGAGCCAAAAGCAAAAGCATTGCATGACTCACTAGTAGTCTTCCTGACTGTTTATCCAAAATGTACATCCTTTCATTGTACATCCCCCTGGCATGATCTAGTAACGCTGAATTAAACACTGGAGGGCAATCATATATATTTGTTTTCAATTATTTTAATTTCACACTGGGCACCTTAATACAAGCAAGATCTTTTATTTTGTAATTTAGTCAACTCACTAAGTTTTGCAGAGCAACTTTTAGGTTATAATCTCTTCCAGGATTATCCCACCTATATCCATATAGATACCTCAGAATGTCTCACCTGCTGCTGCCGTTGAGGATGTCCCAGCATGTTTATGCCATAGCCCTGAGCTTCAGGTCACCAACTGTGGGATATGTAATAGAATTGGTCACATGGGGAGTGTTTTAGAATGCACATGCCTGTGCCTTATTCTAGACATTCTTATCGAGAATTTTGGAGGTGGTAGCTGGGGGTTTGCATGTTGAAAATATTCTAAGTGCTCTGTGCTACACTCCCATGGTGAGGAGACACTGATGGTGCCACATGACTGTACCACAAACCAAAAATATGTAATTGGCAGTACTCTGCTTTTAAATGAGAGGAAAGTATCTTCTGTAGTTTCTGACCCAGCATGGCATTACTTATGACAGGGGAAAGGGAATCGTGTTATATTAACAGGAAACAAAATTTTTTACTATTAAGTCATTCATGCAGGAGATATTTATTTGGTTGTCTATAATGTGTTAGGAGCCTTCAGGATCCAACCCTTGGGCCACAGAGGTAAGTGTCTGTGGATGTGTTTAGTGTCTTCTGCCCAAAGCGCCTTCTTCTCCTCCAGTCCCTCTTTCCCTAAAACTCACTGAGCCATTAAGACATAAATCAGGCTACACCATCTTGTTTCACTGAAGTCCTTACCTGAACCTCTAGGCAGAATTAGAGGCCACCTCTGTAGTTCTCTACAGTCCTTAGCTTGTTGCTGTCTTCTGTGTCTTACACTAGATAAAATTGTTCTCATTATTATAGCTTACTTGTGAGTGTTCCCTATTAACCTATGAATTCATTCAGGGACAGGACTGTGACTTGTGCACTAGCCTGGGAAGACTTTGTGTCCCTAGTGCTAAACATATTGGGTGGCCTGTTAGTGTTTGTTGAATGACTTACTACTTTTTTCTGTCTAGCAGGAGCAATAATGGGAATACATATTTCTGAGGTATTTATAAGCTAAAAGGTCTGCAGATAGAGTTCACTGTAAATAAATATAGGAATTTTCACCTGTTAACCTTGAATAGGAAACAGGAATATATTTTTCCAAAAGAATTGCACTTTGTAGACTGAATTAGAAGATTTAAGAGTGTATACGAATTCCAAAATTTTGTATGAGCAAAGTTAACATATTTTAGTGTATGTGTCCAGTATTTTACATACTACATTTGAATTTTTCTTTTTGTCACTGGTTAATTCATTCAACAAGCATTGTTTCAGTCTCTTTCTTAAAACATGATCCTCTCATGTCCTTGGGGATCCTCCCTGCTCCTGGTTATCTTTCAACTGTCTGGTCTCTCTGCTTGCTTCTCATCCTGAGCCTCTAAATTGTAGAGCACCTTAGGTTTTGTTCACATCGACTTCTCTTCCTTTTCTACACTGTTATCTGTAATGGTATTACCCTTTCTCAAGGCTTTTCATACCATCTGTGTGTCAATGATCCTCAAATTTTAACTTTAGTTTCAGTCTTACTATAGGTAGTAATTCATTTCAAAAGCTCTGTCATGAGTAAAGGGAAGACTGATGGGGTCTGTAGATGAAGACAGGACTTTGCATCAAATCCAGTGGTGCCTCATTGAGTTCATATTAGTTATATTCTTTCTTTAAGAGAATTATGAAAAATCTCTATTCCTTTATTAGTTCCTCCATGTTTATAGTATTTACCTATTCCTCATGTTGTGACCCTCTGTATTGGTTTCCTAGGCTTGTCATAAAAAGTAACCATAAACTTGATGGGTTAAACAACAAAAATTAATGTTCTCATAGTTCTGGATGGTAGAAGCCTCGAGTTAAGGTGTCGGCAGGGCTTTGCTGTCTCTGAGGCTCTGCAAAAGAATCCTTCCTTGTGTTCCCCTAGCTTCTGCTGGCTGCTAGCAGTCCTTGGCATTCTTTGGTTTGTAGCTGTATCATCCCAGTCGCTACCTCTGTGAACACAGTGAATTTTTTCTCTGTGTGTCCTCTCATCTTCTTAAAAGGATATGAATCGTTGGATTTAGGGCACACTCTAATCCAGTATGACTTCATCTTAATTATTTCTGCCAAAGATCCTATTTCTAATGTTCTGGATGAGCATGAATTTTTGGAGGACACTGACCCACTATACTGTAGTTTTGTCCATGCCAGATACTCAGTATTAGGGGCAGCTATCCTGGGGTGTTACAGTGCAAAATCTAGAGAATGGCTGCCAGAATGTCACTTGCAGGCATGTGGCCATGGGCACATTGCTCAATTGCTCTGTGCTTCAGTTTCCTCATGTGAAAAATAGTGCCCATCTCATGAAGTTGTTGTAAAGATTAAAATATTTAATACATACAAGTGCCTAGCAGAAAGTAAGCACATTTTAGTGACAATGGCTATCTCAGTCAGTCTTCTTCTTGCTTAATAGGCTTATGATGATGCTTTCTTGAAAACTTTCTCCCAATTTCATTCCTCCTCCCCCCTTTCTCATCTTCCCTATTATTTCATTGTTTCTCTTCCTCACTGTAATCCTTTGTGAGGTGTTGCAATAGGTACCCTACAGCAGAGCAGGTACCCTTTACCTACCTTCCAGTACAGTATGGACTGACCCACGCAGATGTCTCTGCAGGGCTGGATGACTGGACATTGTGAGCTCTGTTGTGTTCCCCAATGCTTGTGGTCACATGGGACCCCTGGAGTATTAATTAATTTTCACATTTCTGTGGAAGTTACTTCTGTAGCTGGAACAGAGTTTCAGAGCTGAGTCCCAAAGTGGCATTCTCGTGCACTACTACCCTCATAGGAAACTGTACTTGAAGGTTTCTCGTTATTTTTCAGAGCCTGTAAGAGGCATCCTAGATTTCCAAAGTGAGTTTATAACCTGTCGCCAGGTCTAGCACTGGAGCTCTCAGGTTATATTCACACTAAAGATTCTGGGATTTCTTTAGACTGTATGCCTTTCAAAGGCTGAGGAAGATTTATGACAACTAAGGGACCCTGAGGTAAAGGAAGGTGCTCTCATCTTTCCTCTGAGAACTTTCTGGCTTCAATAAAAGAGAAATCACTTCATAGTATGCCTCATTTTATATTCTTTGCAGTATTTTTTTTCTTTCAAAATTAAAGAAAAAACACACCAAGTATCTCAGGTAATAGTGCTCTGAGCTTACACTGGGAGTCCAATGTATTCACTGAAGTAAATTCAAATCTTGTATTCTTTCCTGCCTGTAGGGATAATGGAAAAAATGAGGCTTGATCAAGCCAGATAGTTTATATAAGTAAATTTGGGGGTTCAGTATAATATTTAAATTTGTGGTTTTTGATATAATTTTGTTTTTACTAAATTAAAAATATTAGCCAACTTTGAAATTAAACTACATTAAAAATTTCATAAATTTAGTTTACAAATTCTTGATAAAATAAGAAAACAAATTTTATTAATTTATCCAGTAGTTACATCAACCACCTTGTACTGTATCCTGCTTTTTTTTATATTCAGTACATACTGTTATATTCAACACAAACTAGTTTCTTGTCTTTGCACAGTGGGATGAGCTGAGAAAAAGTACTAATTCATTCATAATGTTTGTTTAGAGTGTATTGTACTGATTTGGTGCCAGCCTCTGAGATGAATGAGACTCAGGCTTTTGCTTAGTGAATCTAGAAGAGAACTGATGTGTGAACCATTAATTTAAAATACACTGTGAAAAGGACAAGAGATGGCAATGATTAACTCCATCTAGGAATGAAAGTAGGGAGAAGTTTGCTAAGAGGAGGTGACACCTGAGCTGTGTTTTGACATAAACGAAGCTTGTCAACTGATGTGAGCAGAAAGGTGCCATGCACCACATAATATCACAGTATATTTAAGAACTACGAACACCTCAGTGTTGCTGGACTTTATAGTACATGGGTGTTCTGTGTCCAGGACTCCTCTAGTATCCATGGTCTTTGGTAGTTTGTGGAAATTCAGGAAATTTTTTTGATCTCATACTTGCCAAATTATTTGAAGAAATAACAATATCAAATTAATATTTGCACAAATGAAAGTAGATCACACCCTCATAATTGATACCACAGTATCAGAGAATTGAAAAGTATTAGATAATACTACAATCACAGCATTTTCAGTCACCCTCTGCTTCAGCACGTCTATATGGTATACTTCCAGTGGTAATGGTGGCTCACCATGGCAGAAGCTCTGGATCTTGAGCAGTGGTAATGTCCATATAGAGGTATATTTTTTAAGGTCAGTCTAGTTCTTATAATGATAAATCTCCAAATTCAAATGGTTAACACACTAGATATTTATTTCTCACCTAAGTGAAATACAGAGTGAGAGTTTTTGCCTGGTAACAGAGTACTGGGTGGGCACAGGTTAGGTGGGAGAGAGACACCTTGGCTCCGTGTAGTTGTTCATGGATCTAGGCTGATAGGTGTTCCACCCTTCAGCATGTAGCTTCCAGAGTTGCTTGGGTGCCCCAGCCAAGTGCCATAAGGAAGAAGAAAGAATAGGAAGGTCCATTAGCTTTTTATCTACCTATCCCTGAAGTGACACATATAACCTCTGCTCATGCTCCTTTGGTGAGAATCAGCCACAAGACCTCCCCTAAATGCAAAGGAGAATGGGGTATGTGGTCCCCTGATGGACAACTGCTTCTCAACGCAATTGAAGATGACCACAGATCTTTGGTGGCTAGCCAGCTGCTTTTGCAACCAGGTTGTATTAGAATCCCTAGGGGAAGTAAGAGTGTTTGGAAAAATATGTAGTTTGAGAAAGTCTTACAGGCAATTCTGATATGTTCTTTCAAGGCATTTTTATCTTCTCAGTTTGAGTATTAAACTGAGAAGATAAAAGCCAAATGTCTTCCTTTGTAGATATGCATTCTGGAATTCAGGGAGAGAAGTCTTAGAGTTAAATGTTGAATTTTGACTTAGCATTTCATGTACATCATTCTGAGTTTGATTTTTACACCAGTCATAATATGCTTATTATTATTTTTTACTTTTCTAGCCAATTTTTAAAGTCCATTTTCCTTAAAATTGTTTAGAATTTTTGCAACTCCTGAAAGAAAAATCGCTTTTAAAATAATTAAAAAATAATATTGCTTCTGGGAGAGGTGAAAATCCTTGGATTCAGGAGGATTTAATTTTTATTTGAACATAAGTTTAGTTACAGTTAGTAAAGATTCCATTAGGAAATAATTTCCATGTAGACAACACATGTGTCTCATTTGGCTTATAAGCAGATATTGAGTGTGCTTTCTGTTTTTCATCTCCATTTCAACATCATATGCTGTGACATTTACATTATTAACTTATAAACTTACTTATCTAAGAGGCAGTAATGAGTCTTAAGATTAACAACAGCAGCAAAAAACCTTGGAATGAAATAGAGAATTTCTACCACTGCTGATAATTTTTTTGAGTTTGGAAAAGTAGCTTCCTCTCTAGCTCTTGTAAGGATTGGAACTACAGTTGCTCCTGTAGGAGTAGCAGGTTTGAATGTCAAATTACCTGTTCCCTTAGAGTTATTTGATTTAAGTAGGTAAACTTTGCTCTGCTTTCTCAAAACCTTGTCAAAGAATGGTGAAGAGATGTGCCAAGCAACAGATGGGGTTTATAAGAAGCTTTCTGGTCACTGTTCCATTGTCTTATGTTCATTCTCACTAACTAGTTCACTGTGTGTGTGTGTTTATAGCCTACTGTATCTCAGGCTCTGTGATAAGTGCCAGGTGGAGGTGGTGGGCACAGAGTGCTCTCATGGAGTTTATGTTTTAGTGCAGCACTGTTCAATAGTACTTTCTGCAACATGGAAATGTTATACCTCTGTGTTGTTCAACATGGTAGCTGCTAGCCACATGTGGCTATTGAGTACTTGAAATGCAGCTAGTGCAACTGAGGAAGTGAATTCTTAATTCTCATTTAATTTTAATTAAGATTACATGTGCTGGCTAACGGCTATCTTAGTGGAGAGTGTAAGTCTAGGGAAGAAATATACATTATTCAGATAATACGACCACAAAATATAAAATTTGAAAAGTGGTGTGAAAGAGACATGTGATACTTTCAGGGGTTTATTTGACTTATACAGGCAGGTCATTAAAGGCTTATGTTTGGGTGATAGAAATGGAGAGAGACAGACATATATGAAGGGTATATATAGTATAAAATAGACAAGATCTGGTGGTGGTTATGAAAATTTGGGTGAAGATAGGTGCTTTCAAAAGGTCTAGATTTCTTGCTTATACAGCTGAGGAGATGAGGCCTATTAAGAGAGAGGACAATGAAAAAGGACCAGGTTGGGTGAAGAAAATGAGCTTGGTTTTGTAATACTGGATTGGAATATACAGGCCTGAAACACTGAAGAGAGCTTGGGGATGGACATAGACATTTGGTGGTTGAAGGTATGAGCAAGAATGTGCTCACTCAGCATTAACTGAGATGATGACAGGGCCCAGGACTGAGGTGAGGACTCCAGTGCTTAATGGCAGGTAAGCATGTAAAGGAGGAAGCTCATGGATCCAAGAGAACTGAGGAGTCAATGAACTTGAGGTCACTGAATGAACAATGAAGTCAGAGAATGGTCTTAGTGGATTCAGTTGAATGAGTAAACTTGGAGGAGAGGAGGTGATGGCTTTTAAAAAGATGTTTAAGTAATTTTTGAGATGGAACATTTGGGGATGATAATATTCAAGATCTGTCTATGGGATTGGATGACTAAAATAAAGGAGAGAAGCTGGTCATAGAGATTTAGGGGAAAAGAGATCATATAGATTAATTAAAGTGAAAACATATTTAATCCCATTTGACTAAACAGTCTAAAATTCTTATTAGAATTGTAAGGTGTTAAAATGTACTTCATAATGTGCATATATTTAAGTAGTAATACATTATAAGAAAATCATTTGTTATGGATCATACAATACCCCTTTGGGAGGTTTTAATTATTTAAGATTTGAAGTTTTGCTATAAAAAGTTATTTCAAAATTATTAAAAATAATTTACCCCATTATTAAAAAATTTATGTGACCACCTCTACCTTGGTGGGTACCAATAATAAAAATGCCTTGAATTTTGCATCTGTATCCTTGAAGGTATTATTGTACATTGAACCACCTGTCCATGCTTTGAAATCTTTAAAATTCAGTGTTTGACTTTCCATCTTTCATTGGCATGACTGTTTTTAGCTACCCTTACTTTTTTTCTTCCTTTTTATAATTAACTAAAACCATAACCTGGAAAGAACTAAGATACTTGATTCTTACCCTGAAAAAATCATTGAAGTTTTAATAGCTTCAGGGAAATAGATGGTTGTCAAAAACATTTGGGATAATTTGAACCAATTCTCACCCCTTCCCCCATGCTTGCAAAAACACACATAAGCTGACCTTTCTTGTTTGGGCTAGTTTGTAAAATATAATTATAAAATCATTTTTTAAAATAATTTGAATGTGATTGTCCAGTTTGACAGATCATCTCTAGACTCTCTTTTAATAAATATTTTTGAAATCAAGATACATTTAACTAACATAGTGAAGATATTAGTATAAAGAAATTATATAAATGCTAGTATAAATGAAAACATAAACTTTGATTTATGATTTTATTTGATCATTTATTCATAGTTACCGCTTGTTTGTATATGTTTGCAGTCACACCTGATCATCTTAACAACTCCACAAATAACAACGGAAGGGTTTTTCCATTAAATTATTCTAAAATGAAAGATACTATTCTTAAATTTTGCTCAAATTTAAGTGTTGTGGCAATTCTATTAAAATTGTACAAATACATATGCATCATAATACATTAGCAAGAAAGTAAGTTCTTTATTCTCATGTGTAGCATCATCTTAAATGGTAGATGACCAACAGTGTAGTTTTACTCATTATTCACAAAGAAATGCAATTTCTACATTTAATGGATTTAAACTTCCTTATGAGCTCTATCTTGATGACACCTGGCTATTAAAAATACAAGTTTGCCAGTAAATGGTATTTTAGCCTCATCTGAATTAAGCCACTTATGATTGACTGATTCTGTTGGGTCTAAATACTTAATCTATTTTCTCTTTACCCTTCCCATATTACTGGGTAAGATGGCATCTGTACCGTCATAGGGAACTTAACTTCCATGACAGTGAGTCTGTTCAGTGTTCTCTGCATTGTTGTGAGTTCTCTGTTATTTGGAGCCTGGTTACTAAGAGTCTAGACATGAGTTTGTTGAGAGGTGACTTGTTCTTTCTGAGCTTTCTGAGTATGCAGATGTGAGCCACTGAAGCTCATGATCCCAGTCATTTGAAGACCTCAGATGCAGCCCTTTGTCCTGATCCTAGGCCTCTGCCATCCCACCAACCCTCTCAGCTAGGTATACCTTTCAGTAGGACCTGTGGAAGTTCTGAAACCCTTGCAAGTCATGCCCAAAGCATGGATACCCTGAAGCACTGCCTTAGGTATATTTGTCACCACCCTCTTCCAAGCTGCATATTATTCCCATGTCATGTAGGATATGGAGTTGAACTGGTAGTTGGTCTTCTTCTAAGGAATTGCTTTCACACTGCTATGCTATGAACCATAATAAGAAATAGATTTAAAACTATGGTTGAGCATGGAAACAAAAATTTCACAAACCATTACAGGCATAATTCAGAGATATGCCGATTGGGTCCAGACAACTGCAATAAAGTGAGTCAAATTAATTTTTTGGTTTTGCAGTGCATATACAACTTATGTTTATACTATGCTATAGTTAATTAAGTATACAATGGTATTATGTATAAAACATTCTACATACCTTATAAAAAATTCTTGGTAAAAAATGGTAACCACCATCTTGAGCTTTCAGTGAGTCTTAATCACTGATCATAGGTCACCATAACAAATATAATAATGAAAAAGTTTGAAATATTTGCAAATTAGTAACATGTGATACAGAGACATGATGCGAGCAAATGCTGTTGGAAAAATGGTACTGATAGATTTGCTCAATGCAGGGTTGCCATAGACCCTCCATTTGTCCACAAAAATACCCTCCAATATCTGCAATAAAGTGAAGCACAATAAAATGAGATATGCCTGTACCTATTCTTGCTACTTGAGATACAACTTGATATTTTCTATATTATACTACTATATTTTTAAAAATGTACTTATGACCTGGTAAATTGATTTGTGACCTAACAGATCTTCACCAAAAGTTTAATAAAGATTTGTTTTAGAGGCCTGCAGGCTCCCCCAGATGTGGGCCTCTAGATGAGATGTTCTTTGGGCGCCTTATACCTCACTGGCTGTTTTAACAGAGACACTTCTTTACTCACCCTCCCATTCTCTTCCCATAAAAGGTGAAGGCCAATAGCTGGTTTTGAGAAGTCAGGTTAAATCTCCTTGCTCTCCATCTCTTTGCTTCTCATACTCTCCCGTGGTCAAAGGTGCAGACCTTCCCTCTTGTGTGTTGAGGACTTCGTTTTGTCACAGGTTGAGCTGTATGTTCTGGGTAAAATCTGTGATCTAGTCATCTAGCCCTTGATATGGAGATGGAAATTATCAATAAAAATAGGTTACTTTTTATACTCCCAGACTCCAAACTATACTACAAAGCCACAGTAATCAAAACAGTATGGTACCAGCACAAGAACAGACCCATAGATCAATGGAACAGACTAAGGAGCCCAGAAAAAACCCTTGCATATACAGTGAATTAATATATGAAAAAGAGCCATGAATATACAATGGGGAAAAGACATTCTCTTTAACAAATGGTGTTGGGAAAACTGGACAACTCATACAAGACAATAAAACTGGATTACTCTCTAATTCCATATGTAAAAGTAAACTTGAAATGGATTAAAAATCTAAGTTGTAAGACATGAAACCATAAAACTCTTAAAACATGGTCCAAAATCTCTTGAACATAATCATGAGCAGTTTTTTTCTGGACACTTTTCCCAGGTAAAGGAATCAAAATAAAAAATGAACAAGTGGGAATACATCAAACTGAAAAGCTTCTGTACAGTAAAGGATATCATCAGCAGAACAAAAAGGCAACCTACAGTATGGGAGATTATATTCATAAATGATTTATCTGATAAGGGGTTAACATCCAAAATACACAAAGAATTAATACACCTCAACACCAAAAAAAAAATAACCCAATTAAAAAATGGGCAGAGGACCTGAACAGACATTTTTTCAAAGAAGAAATACAGATCTTCAACAGGCACAGGAAAAGATGCTCCACACTGCTAATCATCAGGGAAATGCAAATCAAAACCATAATGAGATATTCCCTCACACCATTCAGAATGGCCACTATCCAAAAGAAATAGTAAGAGTTGGCAAGGATGTGGAGAAAAAGGAACCCTCCTATGTTGTTGGTGGGCATGTAAATTGGTGCAATCACTGTGGAAAGCAGTATGGATATTACTCAAAAAACTAAAAATAGTATTGTTATTTTGCTATCATATTCTTTATTCTATTCTTTGAAAGTAATTATCTTTTAATTATTTGTGGACTCATAATTCTTTTAAATTGATATTGAATTATTGTGCCACTAGTGGAAAAAGTATGTTTTTCCAAGTTTCCACCATCTTTGGGTTTAGAATTCCCAGGAGATCCTTCAAACACAATTTTATATGAGGTTTAAAAACAGATGTGGGAGACTTGTTTATCTCATCATTGGAAGTTTGTACCTTTTGACTCCCTTCACCAATTTTGCCCACTCCCAACCCCCTGCCTCTGGTAACCTTCAACCTGTTCTTTGTATCTATGATTCTGGTTTTTATAAGTCCAGGGATGTATGTACAGCATGGGGACTATAGCTAACAGCACTGTGTTGTATATTTGAAAGTGATGAGAGTAAATCTTAAAAGTTCTCATAACAAAAAGAAGTTTATAGCTATATGTGGTGAAAGATATTAACTAGACTTGATGGTGGTGGTCATTTCACAATGTATGTGTATATATATATAAAATTATCTTGTACATCTAAAACTAATACAAGATTATGTGCCAGTTATATCTTAATTTTAAACAAGGGAATCATAAAACACCACACTACCAGATGTGGTGGGTACTCTGAGGAAAGAGGAAAAGGGATGTTAATTGTTTTCTATATTAGGTAAAAGGCTTTCTGACAAATTTTTCCAAATGATACAATGAACAAAGCCACTTTCTCAATACACAAGGAAACTCCTTTCTTTGGAGCAATTATACCAGCTTCTTTTACAAATGTAAAACATTACACTGAGTTTTTAAGTTATTTATTGCTTTTTGATTATTTTTTCTTGAAATGCTTATTGTCTCTTGTTAAATAACTACATTAATTATATAGTCAGGGCCCAGCTTCTCAACCTTTTCCAGAAGAAGCCCCCAGCTTCCATTAAAGAGTTTTATGGAGGCTCCCCACATGTCAAATTTCACACAGCCGCCTAACATTGGCTTTTTATAAAGGCCTTTGAATGCAATGCCAAGGCCTCCCACTAATTGTTTTATGGGCTCAGTGTGGGATTTGCATCCCCGACTGGGGAAGCCCCATGTTAATGGCTTGTGGGAGTGAGGAGTTGTCAAGCATACCCAGAAAGAGAACCAAAAAGAAAAATCAGAGTTAGCTGTATTGTTGTTGCCTAGGAGCATAAGCAGAACACAAAACATGCCAAATGCAGACTGATTTTGAACAGTGACCCCTATTTGAGCAAATACTCACTTCATTACATTTTTGAGAGAAAATCAAATGACAAATAGCTCCATAATTAACTTGAGTGCTCATTTCAAAGTTTGGCGCTGGTAAATTATGGTTTTCCAAGTGGTAAAAACAAAAGACAACAACTGAATATTTTTATGTGTTCTTTCAAGGAGAGAGTACTGATCATGATTATCTGTGAATATTTAGTCTTGAAATAATGTTTTTAAACTTGTGTGCTTCATTATCCTCTGAAAATGTTAAGGAAGTGTGTTTTTACACGCTGTTAACCATTACATTGCATATGTCTACACTAAAAAAAGCAACTTCTAGCTTTCAAGAGTTGTAGTGGCAGATTTGAAACTTCTCCTTCCCCGGGCCCTAACTTTGCTTTTTCTCAGTCTCAAGCAATCTACTTGGCATTCTGAACCACTTTCCTCTAGAGACTGAAACAGGATATTTCTGAAGTACAGTATGACCTCAGAGAATGCTTTTAGTTTGTTTAATGTTGACATGTGAACAGAATTATTAGAGCCACGCTTCGGTAGGCCTAGAGTAGAAATCCTGTGTTCTGTAGAAAGATAAGTACTGTTTACCTTCTTGGAGATTGATAGCGTTTAAACTAAATGACATATTGAGATTCTTGTGAAATTTATAGTATCTTCTTGGAAGTTGGTGAAGGAGAAAATTAAGAGAGTCCTTTCTGTAACCAAAATATATTCATCATAAACAAAAATCTCAAGTTTCAAATAAATAGTCTTGTATGAGCAATTCTTTATGGAAGACATTTCTAATTCTCTTTTTATTAGCATATTTCTTCTATCTATGTATAACATATGTATATGTACATGCTATTAAAGTATTAATACAGTAGCAGTGTGTAATGTATAGAGAAAAGCACAAGCAAAACATTGTGTATAAATGAAAAATTAATTTGGTTTTGCAAACACAAAAAGTTAATTTCAGTAGTCTGTTAATAGTTTTTTATTAATACAGCTATTATTTTTATCCTTTCAAAGTTGGTCCTAGGATTGCAGACCTAAAGCAGACAGGTATCTTTAATGGTAATTCCCTCTTCAGTGTGACTCCAAGACATTTTTATCTCAATTTTAATATATATTATAATTATATGCATAAAATAATTTTAGTCAGCCTGCTAATTGTGTAAAAAATTACTCCTTAAAGCTAGATTTTATCTCTGGATGGCCTCTTGATATGTTTTCATTTTGAGCAAGAATCAATCTTTCATGAGTTCTAATTTATTATTTGTTATTCTAACCTAAAATTATATAATCTTTTGACCATTGCCGTTTCTGCTGTAGGTTGTACTTACCATTTCCCTTGAATTCTGAAGGGCCAAACTGCATAGAATTCTCTCCACTGTTTTTGTGCTGTCACCAGATTCTTACATCTTGATGGAATTCATATCAAAAGTGCTATTTCATTGGCTTCTTTTCCAGTGTGAATTGCTCAAATGCTTATAATCATGCAAGATACCCTTGTGTATGATTATTACACCTTTACACAGCTGGTTTTCTTCATCAGATACTTTTCTTTATAATTATTCTATTGAACAGCCTCTGTACACTTTTTATGTAGGTGATAGTGAAGTTTTAAAGTGGAGAAAAACCCCAAACCAAAAATCAAAACTGTGCCTCCTCAGTAATAGAATACATAATAGTGTTTTGCCTTATTTTTGAGTAGTATTACCAGTTAACATGTTTTTAATATTTTCTCAGTTCCAAATGAACTTTCATCTGTTTTTTAAAAATCTCTTAATCCTTTAGCAATGTGTTATTCCTATTATGTTATTGCATAATATATATGCTTTATGTTATTCCTATTTACAAATGAGAATATTGAGTCTTAAGAGAGTATATGAATGTAAGAGCTTTATGTACTCTAATATTTTATTTTTATGAAGGGAAGTATTGAAATAGAAGGGATTTTTTAGATATGCAGATTCATTTTTTGGTGATTGGTGTCTAGTTTGTAGAGATTACTCTAAGTAACTACTAATAGTAGATGCATGACAATTGAATGAATTCTAGAGTGCTGGGCTCAGTTTCAACATTCCCACTGGTGATGAGAAATGATTGAAAGGTCTTGGTTGTCAGTTTCTCGCTTAGAAAAATAATGAATATACGTGATGGAAAAACTGGTTATCTACATGCGAGAGAATGAAACTGGAACCGTGTCTTACCCCATACCCCCAAATCAACAGAAATCAACTCAAAGGGATTAAAGATTTAAACATAAATAACCCTGAAACTATGAACTTCCTAGAAGAAAACAGAGAGGAAAAGATTCATGACATTAATCCTGGCATTGATTTCATGGATATGACACCAGAAGCACAGGCAGTGAAAACAAAAATAAACAAGTGGGACCACATCAAACTGAAAAGCTTCTGCACAGTAGAGAAAACAATCAGCAGAGGTAGACCTACAGGATGGGAGAAAATATTTGCAAACCATGTATCTGATAAGAGTTAATCCCCCAAATGTATAAGGAACTTCTATATCTCCTTAATAACCTAATAGCAAAACACCTAATAACCCAATTAAAAATGGACAAAGTACTTGAATAGACATTTCTCTAAAGAAGACATACAGATGGCCAACAGGCATATGAAAGAATGCTCAATGCCACTAGTCATCAGGGAAATGCAAATGAAAAGAACAATTTCAGCTCACACTTGTCAGGATGGCTATTATCAAAAGAAAAGACAACAAGTGTTGAAAAGGATGTGGAGAAATTGGAAGCCTTACATACTGTCGATGGGAATGCAAAATGGTACAGCTGCTATGGAGGCCCCTCAAAGATTAAAAATAGAAATACCTTATGATTCAGCCATCCTACTTCTGGGTATTTATCCAGAGAATTGAAATCAGGATCTCAAAATGATATTAGCTGTCCCATGTTCATTGCAGCACTGTTAATAGTAACTAAGGTGTGGAAACAACTTAAATGTCCATGGGTAGATGAATACATAAAATAATTTTAGCCTGCTAATTTTGTGAATAATTACTCCTTCAAGCCAGACTT